>NW_006399769.1:3083912-3093483 GCF_000299155.1 Elephantulus edwardii | reverse complement strand
TTTGTATTATTTCTCTGTTATTTAATTTATTGATGCTTGCCTTGTGACCTAAAAGTGATCTATGGAGACCATTTGATTCACATTTGAGAAGAAGGTATACTGCACTTTTTGGGGCATGCATTGGCCTATGAATATCTATGAGATCAAGTTGGGGTTTTGTGTGGTTTTATTCTTCAGCATCTTTGTTGAGTTTCTTTCTGGTAGTTCTATCTTTTCTTGAGAGCAGTGTATTGAAGTCTTCAACTACTATGGTGATGTTACCTATTCTTTTTTCCGTTTTGATACTGATGTCCAAGGTGAAGTTCAGGGGTAACGGGGCAACAGGTCCTCCTCCCGGCATTGAGGCTGGTGTGTCCAGATGGTGGGACCAGGTTCTCCAGTTGGTGAAGCTAGGTCCTCCAGGCACAGTGCCAGCACTTCCAGGCAGTAGGGATGGGGGGGACAGGCAGTGGACTTCCAGGTGGTGGGGCTGGAACTTCCAGGTGGTGCAGCCAGGATTTACAGGTGGTGGTGGAGTGTCCAGGAAGTAGGCTGGGACTTCCAGGCAGGGGGCCTGTGCCAGGCTTCCAGATGTTAGGCAGGAGCATCCAGGCAGTGGGGCAAGTTTCTCCATTAGGTGGGTTTGGAGGTCCAGGCAGCAGGGACAGGGGCCTCCAATCATGGTGGTGTCCCGCTAAGCAGTGTTGTTACAGTCTGGTGCTCCTGGCAAGAGACCAGTCTAGGATACACTTATAAATTTTTAATGCAGGTACCTAGTTAATTGACAGGTACCTAGTTAATATGTGGCAGAGAGCAACAAAAGGAGAGTGAGGCACGGAGAGTGACATATGGAGAGTGCTGTGCAAAGAGCAATGTGATGAGAGTAACACACGGAGTGCAAACACGTTTTTATAAATGACACAAACAATAACTTTATACATGGATCTCACCTGATTGACTGCATAGGAATTAGATTGACTACATTTGTAGAAGGAATCATTGGAGAAGCTCAGTATCAGCAGTCAAAAGTAGGCCAGGGGCAGACTGTAAGTCAGATCATCAATTACCCATATGCAAGTACGAATTGAGGCTGAAGAAAATGAAAATAAGTCCACAGGAACCAATATATGATTTTGAATCAATTCTATCTGAAATTCAAAATCATCATAAGAATAGGACTGAGACATTGAACACCAATGATCGAAGACTGGATGAGTTGTAGGATGATATCAAATGTATCATCCATGAAGGAAGCAAAAGGGCATTACTAAAACAATGGAGAAAGGAAAAATTTAAATGGATGTCAGGATTCTCTAAAAATTGCACTGAAGTGTCAAGAAGCCAAACCTAAAGAAAAACAGGTTAGAATGAATGAGCTGAACAGAATATTTCAAAATGTAGCTTGGGAGGACAGAGCCAAGTATTATAAATGGAATGTGTGGAGAGCTAGAATTAAGAATAAAAAGGGAAGAACTCACTCTGCATTTCTCAATCTGAGAGAACTGAAAAACAAATTTAAGCTTTGTGTCACAATATTAAAAAATATTGTATGGGTAATATACTGAATGACCTAGAAAGCACCAAAAGAAGATCGAGGGAATACATAGAATCACTACCAGAAAGAATTAATTGACACTGAAAAATTTCAGGAAGTACCATATGAACAGAAACCAATGGTAATGAAGGAGAAATTAGAAGCTGCATTGTAGGCATTGGCAAAAATCAAGGCCCCAGGAATCAATAAAATACCATTTGACTTCTTTCAATTAACAGATGTAGCCTTAGATGAGCTCACCAGTCTATACCAGGAAATTTGGAGGACATTGTCTGGCCAACGAATTGGAAGAGGTCCATATTTGTTCCCATTCCCAAGGAAGATGATTCAACTCAATGTGGAAGCTATCAAACAATATCATTAATATCCCATGTAAGCAAAATACTGCCGGAGATCTAGAATAGTACATAGATAGGGAACTGCCAGAAGTGCAAGCAGGATTTAAAAAAGGTTGTAGATGGATCCTGGCTGAAAGTAAGGAATACCAGAATAGTTGTTTGTGCTTTATTGACTATTCAAAGTCATTTGACTGTGTGGATCATAAAAAGTTGTAGCTGACATTGAGAAAAATAAGAATCCCAGCACACTTAACTATGCTCATGCAGAACCTATCTCTGGACCAAGAAGCTATTGTGGGAACAGAGCAGGGAAACACTGCACTGTTTAAAATTGAGAAGTGAGTGTGTTATCGTTGTACTCTCTTCGTATACTTATTCAATCTGTATGCTCAGCAACTATCCAAGAAGCCAGACTCTATGAATGTGGCATCAGGATTGGAGGGAGACTCATCAATAACCTGTGTTACACAAATGGCAAAGCTTTGCTTGCTTAAAGTGAGGAGGACTTGAAACACTTGTTGCAGAAGATCAAGGAATGCAGCCTTCAGTATGGATTACATCTCAATGTCAAGAAAACAAAGATTTTTACCGCTGGATCTATAGGTAACATCAGGAAGGATAGAGAGGAGATCCAAACAATCAATAGCTTCATCTTGCTTGGATCCACAATTAACACCCTTTCTACCAGCAGTCAGAGAATAAGGAGATGCATTGCACTGGGAAAATCTGTGGTTAGGGATCTCTCCAAATTACTGAAGAGTAATGATGTCAGTTTGAGGACTAAACTGCATCTGATTCAGGCCATAGTTTTTCTGATTACTTGCTATGCATCTGAAAGCTGTACAATTAATAAGGATGACAGAAAAAGAATTTATTCTTTTGAACTGTTGTATTGGAGAAAAGCCCTGAACATCCCATGGACTGCCAAGAGAATGCACAGATAATGTCCTGGAGAGGGTGCAGCTGGGGTGCTCTTTTGAGGCAAGAATGATGAGGCTTTGCCTCACATGGCTTAAGCATGTTTCTATGAGGGGGTATTCCTTGGAGAAGCAAATAATGCTGAGAAGGGTGAATTGACAAGGTGACTGCCTCAATGGACTCTTGTGTGTTAAGAAGTGTAAAGATGGAGCAAGACAGAACAGGGTTTAGATCTTTTGTCCATATGGTTGATATGAGTCATACTCAACTCGACAGCACCTAACAATAACAACATCTGGGAAGGAAAAAAGTTGGTAGAACTTTAAGTATTATTAGTATCTGACCAGACAAACTGAGAGAAATATTGACATTCTTGCATCCATTCAGAACTTGTTTTCATTCTCTGGGCACAAATTTTCTTGTTACAAAACAAGGTTAAAAATCCCTGTCATCCAATTGTTAGCCATCCATCAGTTTGTTGTACTGTTGCAGGTTGCTGTGATATTTGGATGGTATGTCAGTAATATGCTAAATACATTTAGCATCACCAATGGTGACATAAGTTTCAGCAGAGCTTCCAGACTCAGACAGACTAGGGAAAAGAGAAGGCAGAATTTTCCTTTGAAAATGAGTCAATAAAAAGCTTATGGATTATCTCATATACAGAGAGGGTTGGATGGAAGGCCAAAACAATGTACTCAAACATTCCAACAGTCCTGGTTATGGCTCTGGACCAGAAAATATTTTATACTTTTATACACCAAGACCCCAGGAGTCATTGTCAACTCAACAACAACTAACAAAAAGAAAAAATATTGCTGTCATACAGTTGCTATATCTGGAGCAGGACATACATAATCAACTAGGAAGGAAAGCAACCTAGTTAGAATCTATGGGGAAATGTCTTATTACTCTTAGTTCTTGACTCTCGTCCTTACAAAATGATTACATATTCCACCCATTGATTTTGCTTTTCTGTATGTAGAATACACATTCTCACCCAGATCTTGTGACCCAGATGAGATGCTCCAAAGAGTGCAGCCAAAGTCAACTCATGGTGTTCATCAAAAGAAATTAATTTCATGAAACAGCATATTAACAAAAGGCAATGGTCTTGAAGGAGGAAGTTCAAGCTGCTCTGAGGAATTTGGGGGGGGGACCAAACCCACAACAACAACAGCAAATAACCAACCAAGACCCCAGGAATTGATGGGATATCGATTGACATATTTAAGCAAACAGGTGCAGACCTGGATGTATTCACCAAGTTGTGTCAAGAAATCTGGAAGACAGCTACCTGTCCAGCTGACTGGAAAAGATCCATATTTATTCCTATTCCCAAAAAGGGTGATCCAACAGATTGTGGAAAATTATCAAATGATATCACTAATGTCACATGTAAGCAAAAGCTTGCTGAAGACTATAAAAAAAATTGAATAGTACATTAACAGAGAGTACAGGCTGTACCAGAAGTACAGGCTGGTTTAGAAGAGGTTGTGGCACGAGGGACATTATTGTCAATATCAAATGGATGTTGGCTGAAAGCAGAGAGTACCAGAAGAATGTCTATGTCTCATTGACTATGCAAAGCATTTGACTCTGTGAATCACGACAAATTGTGGCTAACCTTGAAAAAAAATGGGAATCCCAGAACATACTAAATTTATACCTCTTGGACCAAGAAGCAGTGATCACAACAGTGCAAAGAAACACTGTATGGTTCAAAATCAGGAAAGGAATGTGTCAGAGATGAATCTTGTCTCCATACCTCTACAATCCATGCATGGAACAGCTCATATGGGAGGCTGCACTTTATAAGGATGAATGTGGCATCAGAATTAGAGTAAGACTTATCGACAACTTATATGCAGATGACATAACCTTCTTGCTCACTGGAACTGAGAAGGACCTGAAGCATCTGCTGCAGAAAGTCAAGGATTTCAGTCTTCACTATAGAAAACAGATTTTCACCACTGGGCCAATTAGCAGCACCATGATAGATGGAAAAGAGATTGAGATTGTTTACAATTTTAGCTTGCTCGGTTCCACAATTAACACACTTGGAACTAAGAGTCAGGAAATCAAAAGACTAATTGGACTAGCAAAGTTTGCTCTCAGGAACCTCTCCAGAGTGCAAAAGTGCAAATATATCAATCTAAAGACTAAGGTGTAGTTAATTCAGGCCAACATCTTTACCATATCTTGCTATGGGTCGGAGAGCTGTGTAATGAATAAGGATGACAAAAGAAAAATTGATGACTTTGAGTTGCAGTGCTGGAGAAGAGTATTGAACATACTGTTGCAAAGCCAAGAGAACAGACAGATCTCTCCTTGAGAAGGTGAACCAAGCTGTTCTCTGGAGGCAGGGATTTTGAAGCTTCATCTCACACATTTTGGGCATACTGCCAGAAGAGACCAGTCCTTGGAGAAGGACATCATGATTGGAAGGGTGGAGGGACAATGCAGGAAAGGAAGAATCTGGATGAGATGGATTGACACAGTGACTGGAATAATAGGGGCAGGTGTGTCAGAGACAGTGAGATCGGCTCAGATTGGGACAGAGCTATTGTACATAAGGTTGCTTTGACTTGTAGGTGACTCGATGACACATGACAATACAAGCCACAGAGCTTTAAAAGTTACTTGTTAGTTTGGAAAAGCTGATTAATACAAAGTTCTGCATGCATCTAACTATAAGGAACAAGTGAAATAGGAAAAGGATGGTATAGAATAAGAGGAAAATGCCAAAAAGGGGGAAAATTTGAATCAAGTACAACTGATGCTTAGAATTGTCCCAATGTCTGTAAGGAACAGGGGAACACAGTTAGTATATACATGCTCCCCTCCAAATGTTTAAAATTCGCTTGGAATGGAGACAGGGACAGAGCCCCAGGGAAATCAAACTTCAAGGCCAAGTATGCTACAGACACAACGCTACTGTAATTTCAGGGGTAGGAAGGAGATAACTGTGAGCAGACTGGATTGAGCTTGAAAAAACAGTTGACACTTAAATTCTCAAGAGAACACCAGAGCTGAGCAAGGGCACAGAGCACAAGGCTTGGGGAAACCACAAGAGACAAGACATGACCAGAGATGACACCTTCAGCTTAATGAATCCGTGTCTTATGCTGGAGGTCATTCCAAGAACTTGTCCCTCTGCCTCAGTATTGTGGAGCCCTTTCAGAACTACCTTTCTTTTATGATAAATAAAATAAAAATGATTGATTACAGATGTGCAAATAGGAACAGAATCATGAGATTAATGAGGCACTAAAGAGCACTCTGGTGGTTTACATAGGTGAGTGTTCACAGCAGCTGCACGTACCCCTAGATGTGATGCTGACTGGGGTTGAGACATGTTGACAAAGAGTATGTTTGACCTTGATTGTGACCCCTAAGCAGAAAGAATGACTGGGTTTCTGGTGAATGAGCCCAGATATTCCATGCGGGAATGATTTCCTGAGAAAGATACAGACACATGTCATGTCTGGTGTCAAATATTTGTTTTTCAAAATGGCTTTCTTAGCCATTGACTTTGACTTCACAATATGAATGAAGAGGAGCATGAAAATAGGGTATTACAAGAGGATTGGTAAAATTTGCCATTCCTATACCTTAAATTTAGTGCATTTAGTGATAAAAATTGGAAATCTCAATGCCATTAAGGAAAAGAAAGCAATGGGCATCCTTCAAAACCAGAGATTCCAATATCAATCAGATAAGGATCTGCAAAAGAGCAAAAGCAGAGAGCCAGAGACCAACATGAGGCAGAGCTGATTTGGGACTGTTATCCCATAGAGTCAGAGTCAGTGGCCTTCTTTACGCAAGTTTGCTGGAGGACTGAAAAACAAAAATGAAATGGGAGGTATAGCTCTCTCTGACCTGAAAACCTACTACACAGAGGTAGTAATCAAAACAGCATGGCACTGGTACAATGACAGAATGACAGGTACATAGACCAATGGAACAGAATTGAGGACCCAGAACAGGCCCCAACTATCTATGGTGAACTGATACACAACAAGGAAATAAAACCTATCAAATGGGGAAATGACAATATCTTCAACAAATGGTGCTGACAAAATTGGTCTGCTACCTGTAGAAAGGTGAAATAGGATGGATCCACATCTCACACCACACACAAAAATCAACTCAAGGTAGATCAAAGACCTGGGAGTAAAGTCCCAAACCATACAGTTCATCAGTGACAAACTGGGATTTTTTATTTAAAACTCAGATGAGCCCATTGTTGCCAGAAAATACCACGGGCATCCCAAATTGTGCTTTAACTCATTCATTCAATAATGTTTGATATACCTTTATATCTACATACCCATATATCCATATCTATACAACTCTCCTATGCCAGGCACTCACTCCCCCTTCTCAACTACCTGAACTGACTCAGTTGGAAACCCACAATATCTTTGTTGCCCAGTCCAATCTATGGAATTTTCTTCTTGTTCTTCAAAGATGGTCCTTGACTCTGCAGAAACTTTGCTTAAGTGACTTTTCTCCCATCAGTGTCCATTTGAACACTTAAACATCTTCCTGAGACAGGTATTTCTGCTCCCCTAGACTTAAAGAAATCACGTGTCTAAGGAACCACTCAGTGGTTGGTTTCACCCCTCATACCTCGCTATCTCTCTGACCTACCTATGACCTGCACATTGGGGTGAATATATTTCCTATAAGCCCTAGTTGGACAAGATAGTTCTTTCCCCTGGTGACACACTTAGACATGTATATTATCTCGGCAGCCACTGTTCTTTCTTGATAACCACCACGTCACCTAGATTGCTGAAGTCAGCTTCCTCCACAAACCACAGTGCACAAAATTCTCGTGGGAAACAAAAGATGCCAAGACATCTTCTGACTGATGCTTACATTTCTAAAGGTAGCTTTCAGGGATAAAGAAGACCAGGGGTCTGGAGAGAGGTGTAGAGACAGACTGAGAGAGGACAGAGGAGAGGGACAAGAAGCAGCAGAAATTGATAAAAAAGCCTTAGAGATACAAGCTCTCATTTAAGGTCTGTGATTGAGGACTGGTAGTTTAACTTTTCACATCACCTAGTGACCCAGAGAAGTAAAGGACTCTATCCTTAGCAAGCCAATAGGTAAATAAACATGGACTGAGTCAGTAGGTCTGCTTTTCAGTTCTCTGATGTGTCAAATGCAATAATGGTTAACCATGGTGGACAGTGTCTGGTGGGGCTCCCAGATTAAAACAGGGTTGGAAGCAAGAGTGGCATCCACTTCCAAAATAGCTTGCCTCTGGAAACTCTATGAACTTACACAAACGATGAAAGTTATACAAGTGTTCAGGTCTTTCTTTCATAGGGTCACTATGAGTCGTCTATGACTCAATGGCACTTAACAACAACCACAACCCTGTCCCTCACAAAGAAGAAAAAGCCACTTGAAGGAGGTTTGTTCTAACTCTGAGACATTAAATTGGATTTCTCTTTAAATGTTACTTCCAGAAACTTCATAATGGGTTATTGTAGTTGTTGTTGCTGTTGTTATGTGCCGTCGAGTCGCTTGCGACTCATAGCGACACTATGTACAACAGCCCTAAACTCTGCTCTGTCCTGTGCCAATTGCACTGCCTCTAACACGCCCACCCTGATTACCCCAGTCACTGAATCAATCCACCTCATAGAGGGTCTTCCCCTCTTGTGCCGTCCCTCCACCCTCCCAAACCTGATGTCCCTCTCCAAGGACCTGTCCCTCCTTAAAACATGTCCAGAATATGTCAGACGAAGTCCCAGAATCCTTGCCTCCAAGGAGCAGCCTGGTTTAACCCTCTCTATGATGAATCTGTTTGTTTTCTTGGCAGTCCATGGAACATTCAATACTCTTCTCCAGCACCACAGCTCAAAGGCATCAGTTCTCCTTCTAGCCTTCCTAGTCATTGTCCACCTCTCTGATGTACTACACTTTAAACAAATCTAATCCAAATTGCAAAGTGTGCTCATTGACACTGAAAAACTGAACTTTATCTATAGGAGCTGGATTACAATAGCAAAAATCTAGGAATCTTGACTTGTGAGAGACAAGCAGGAGTCTAGGTGGATAGGTGAAAGACAGAAGAGGGGAGAGAATGGTGTGTTCCTTCAGAACAGAAATGAGGGCTACTACAGGAAGCTCTGAGAGGAACAAGACCTCATAATTAGAAGAATAACTTGCCCATGTGCATGAGGCTAGTAACCTTGCTGTCTCAGTAAATGTTCTAATCCAACAGGTTCTATGCATACCTTCTAAGAAAGCTGAGTGAGCACACATTACAGACAGAACCCCAGTAAGCACACACTTGCATCCAGGGGACCCGAGTGAACACACATTCACAGTCAGGTTACCCCAGCAAGTACAGATTCAGTCAGGGGATCCCAGTGGGCACACACCCATAGTCATGGAATCCTCGTGAGCAAACACTCACATCCAGGGGACACCAGTGAGTGCACAGTCACAGGAAAAGATGCCTAAGAGTTGTTTCGATAGTATACATTTTGTGATTCCACTCAAATGTAATATTCAGCAAATGTAGTTCATCTTCCTTAATAGTTGCTGGTTTTTGTTTTATGTACATGTGTAACTAGATTTTTAAAAAATGAATCTTGTAACATCAGATGGTGTGTTACTCCTTTTATGTACATCTTCACGTGAGCAGGAATTATGTTTTTTATTTAAAGTTCACGTGCTTTTCACCTCCTCTTCCTGTCAGAATTCCCACCAGTATGCTAGAATGAAGTATTTCAGATGCAGTGTTGTTGTTGTTGTT
>NW_006399769.1:3080051-3082077 GCF_000299155.1 Elephantulus edwardii | reverse complement strand
TGTTCCACAGTCAGCTCCTGGCCTAGTTTTCACAGCTGTTATTGAACTTCTCCAGTGGTTCTTTCCACAAATGTAATCGATCTGATTCCTGTGCATACCATCAGGTGAAATCCAGGTAATTGTATAAAATTCTATCATTCTATCCCCAGTCTTATTTCTGTCACCAAGACCATATTTTTCAACTACTGATTAGTTTTCCTTAGTTCTAACTTTTTATTCCCGTCACACATTATTATTAATGAATAGAGAACCCAAAAATTAACTTTTCTGTCCACAGTATACAACAAGGAAACAAAGCCTATCAGATAGGGAAATGACAACCTCCTCAACAAATCATGCTGACAAAACTGAATATCTACTTGTAGAAAGCTGAAATAGGATCCACATCTCAGACTATGCACAAAAATCAACTCAAGGTGCATCAGACACCTAGGCGTGAATCTCATAACCATAAAGATCAGAAGAGACAAATGGGACCAAACTTAGAAGATCTAGCTTATGTTACAAATAGGCTTGAAAATACAGCCCAAAATGCAAAACCAGGAGAGGATAAAATAAATAAATGGGACACTATAAAAATTAAATTTGTATGTGCTTCAAAAACTTTTTCCAATAGGGTAAAAAAAAACAAAACAAGCTTACTTACTGGGGAAAATATTTGGCAATGACATCTCAGAAAAAGGTCTCATAACAAAAGTTTATAGACTCCTACAAGACCTTTGCAAGGAAAAGAATGTAAACCCAATTAAAGAACAGGCCAAAATGCATGGAAAGACTTCACAAAGGAAGATATTCAGATGGTCAGCAGACACGTGAAGAAATGCTTAAAATAACTGGCAATAAGAGAGATGCAAATCAAAACAACACTGAAATATGTCACTCCACTAGCAGTAGAAAAGTTTAACAGGACAGCATGCAATAAATGTTGAAAAATTGGAACTCTTATGTGCTGCGTATGGGGCTGTAATAGTACAACCACTCTGGAAGTCAATTTGATATTTCCTCAAAAAGCTGAACAAAGAAATCCTATATGACCCTGCTATTGCATTGCTGGGAATATACCCCCCAAAAATAGAACTGAGATACAATAAGAGACTTGTACATTGATGTTCATAGCAGTGTTATTTGCAATACTAAGAATATATTAACAAACCAAAAGTCCATCAACCAACAAATATATTGAGATATTATGTCCATTCACACGATAGAATACTATACAGTGCTAAAGAGAAACCATTTCATAAAATATTATGTACCTCTAGGTCAACTGGCAGCATCAGGATGATTGGTGAAGAGACTGAGATTGTTCACAGCTTTAGTTTGCTTGGCTCCACAGTCAACACTCTTAGCACCAGCAGCCAGGAAATTAAAATATGTAGAAACTCTGCTGTTAGAGACCTCTCTAAAAAATTGAAGAGCAATGGTGTCACTCTGGAGACTAAGGTGCACTTGATACAAGCCATGGTCTTTGCAATCACTTGTTATGCATCAGAGAGCTGGACAATGACTAGGAAGGATACAAGGAGAATTTGTGCCTTTGAGCTATGATGCTGGAGAAGAGTATTGAATATACCATGGACTGCTAAGAAAATGAACAAGTTATTCCTGCACCTTGGAGGCAAGGATTCTGAAACGTCCTCTGACATACTTTGGACATGTTGCAAGGAGGGACCAGTCCTTGGAGAAGGACATCATGCTTAGGGGGTGGAGGGACAGTACCGAAGGGGAAGACCCTCTATGAGGTGGATTGATTCAGTGACTGGGGCAATGGGGGTAGGTGTGTCAGAGACAGTGAGATCAGCATGGGACAAAACAGGGTTTAGGGCTGTTGTACATAGGGTCACTATGAGTCACAAGCAACTTGATGGCACATAACAACAACAAAAACAACTATACAAAATGGGAGAATCTAGAGAGAATTATGCTGAGTGAACGTACTAAGTTTCCTAATGACAAATAGTGCATGAGACTATTATTGTAATACTATAAGGATAACTAGTAAGAATTCTATCATTCTATCTTTAGC
>NW_006399769.1:3067414-3079531 GCF_000299155.1 Elephantulus edwardii | reverse complement strand
AACTAGTCCACAGGAACCAAAATACGATTTTGAGTCTATCCAAATTGAATTTGATAACCATCTCAAAAATAAGTCTGAGGAAATGAACACCAGTGATCGAAGACCAGGAGAACTGTAGGATGACATCAACAGTATTATCTGTGAAGAGAGCAAAAGTACATTACAAAAAGGAGGAGAAAGAAAATAATCAAAGTGAATATCAGAAGAAACTACAAAAATTGCATTAGAGTGTTAAGAAGCCAAAACAAAAGTAAGAGATGCCAAAGTAAAAGAGGTGAATGGAAGATTTCAAAAGGCAGCTCAAGAAGATAAAGAAAAATATTCTAATGAAATTTGCAAAGAGCTTGAGTATGACAAAAAAAGGGAAGAACTCACTGAAAAATTATAAACAAATTCAAGCCTCCTGTTACAATACTTAGAGATGATATGTGCAAAGCTTGAATGATCCAGAAAGTATCAAAACAAGATGAAAAGAATACACAGAATTGCTGTACCAAAAAGAATTAATTGATACTGAAAATTTTCAGGAAGTACCATATGAATGAGATCCAAAAATGATGAAAGATGAAGTTCAAGCTATATTGAAGGCATTGGCAAAAATTAAGGCTTCAGTAATCAATGGAATAACAATTGATTATGTTTCAACTAGCAGATGCAGCCCTAGATGTGCTCATCAGTTTATGTTAAGAAATTTGGAGGACAACTACTAGGCCGACTTACTGGAAGAGATCAGTGTTTGTCTCCATTCTCAAGACAGGTGACCCAACAGAATGTGAAAATTATTGAACAATAACATAAGGTCGCTATGAGTCACAAACGACTTGACAGCACATAACAACAACAACAACAACATTAATATCTCATTCAAGCAAAATATTTTGGGTATAATTTAATAACAGCTAAAACAGTACATTGACAGCGAAATACCAAAAGTATAATTTGGTTTTAGAAGAGACCGTGGCACCAGAAATATCATGGCTAATGTCAGTTTCTGACTGAAAGCAGAGAATACTAGAAGAATGTGTGTTTGTGTTTTGACTACGCATAAGTCTGTGGATCATAACAAGTTATGGCTAATCTTGAGAAGAATGGGAATCCCAGAACACTTAATCATATTCATATGCAATCTACACATAGATTAAGAAGTTGTTGGTTGAACCAAGTAATGGAACACTGCATGGTTTATAATCAGGAAGGGTGTGAATCAGTTGTACTCTTTCTCCACATCTATTCAATCTGTATACTGAGCAAATAATTCAGAAAGCCAGACTTTATGAAGAAGAATGTGGTATCAGGATTGGAGAGAGATTCATCAACAACCTGAGTTATTCAGATGAAAATTTTGCTTGCTGAAAGTGAAAGTGAAGAGGATATGAAATACTTGCTGAAGAAGAAAAAAGACTATAGCCTTCAGAATCGATTACATCTTAGCATCAAGAAAACAAAGGTCCTCACTACAGAACCAACAGTCAACATTGAGATAGATGCAAAAAGGATTGACGCTGTCAGTAATTTCATCTTGCTTGGATCAACAATCAACATTTTTGGTGCCAGTAGTCAGGAAATCAGGAGTTGTATCACACTGGGGAAGTCTGCTCTCAGAGACCTCTCCAAAATGGTGAAAAATTTGAAGACCTAGGAACTCCTTAGCAGGACATGGTCTTCTCAATCACTTGCTATCCACCAGGATGTAGGAATAAGAATGGACAGAAGAATTGATGCCTTTGAGTTGTGATGTTCGAGAAGAGTGTTAAATACTCCATGGACTGTCAAAAGAACAGATATGTCTTGTAAAAAGTATAGCCAGAGTGCTCCTTGGAAGCAAAGATGGCAAAGCTTTCATAACTGTGGGCATACAGCTAGGCAAGGCTATTTCTTTTAAAGGGACATCATGATTGGAAAGACGGAGTGTCAGCAAAGGAGAGGAAGACCTTCCAATGATATAAATTGACATGGTGATTTCAACAATAGGCTCTAGTGTGTCAGAAATGATGAGAATGGTAGAGGATAGGTCAAGGTTCAGGTCTGCTTTTCATAGGATTGCTATGAGTCATACTCAACTCAGTGGAACCTAACAACAGCCACCTAGGTCTCTGATCCTCTTTGAGTTGATTTTTGTGTTTGGTGTGACATACGGATCCTGTTTCAGTTTTCTGCAGGTAGATGCTCAGTTTTGCCAGCATCATTTGTTGAAGGGGTTGTTATTTATCATTTGATATATTTTGTTTTCTTGTCAAATATCAGTTGACCATAGCTAGACTGGTTAATTCCTGGGTTCTTGATTCCATTCCATTGGTCTATGTGTTTGTCATTGTACCAACACCATGCTGTTTTCAGTACTATGATTGTGTATTGCGTTTTGAAATCAGAAAATGATATGCCTTCCATCTTATTTTTATTTTTCAGAATAAAAATAAATATCAATAAAACTTAAAAAAGAATTTGTTTATTCTGGGTCTCTTTCCTTTCCAAATAAACTCGCCAATTTCATTTTATATCTCTTATAAAAATGAGTTTATATTTTTGGGATTGCATTGAACTCATAGATTGCTTTTAATGTTGTTATTGTTGTTATGTGCTGTCTAGTTGCTTGAGGCTCATCATGACCCTATGTACAATAGCCCTGAAACATGTCCTATCCTGAACGAACATTATTTTCTCTGACACACCTACCCTCAGTACCACAGTCACTGAATCTATTCATTTCTTCAAGGGTCTTGCTCTCTTATTCCAGGAATAAATAGAAGATAGTTCACTGGCAAAATAGGAAATCTACCTTTAAAAGGTCTTTGAACTTGTGTAAGAAATAGGTGACAAGGAAATGGGTAATATCACTGCAATTGAGGAAAAAAATGATATATTTTAGAGGACATAAGGAGCGGACCACTTGGAACAAAGAATTAACAGTATAGTTGTTATTGCACTATCTGTGAAAGAAAAGACAGAAGGTAACCCTAGGATACTACTAGTAGTTGCCTATGTCACTGTAGGGAGGTGCCATGGATTGAGTTGTGTCAGCTTGGTTAGGACATGATTCTCATGTGTTCAAACATAATCACCACCCAGGAAAGCGCAGTCAAGTAGTCAAAATGACCTCATGCATTTAGTAAATCTGCTACAAAGGATCACTTTAAATTACAAAAGAATAAGGATGTACATTCAAGAAATAAGGTGCACCTGGCCCAAGTTCTAACATTTTCATTCACTTTATATGAACATTAAAGTTGGACAATGAATAAGGAAAACCAAAGAAGAATTGACAGATTGTGGTGTTGGAAAAATATTGAATATATTATTGACTGTCAAAAGAACAAACAAATCTCTCTTGAAAGAAATGCAGTTGAAATATTCCTTGAATCTGAGTAGGATGAGACTATCTCACATACTTTAAGAAAGTTATCAGACCCCAGCCCTGCCACCTAGAGGACCTGGTTCTGCCATCTGGAGAACCTGGTCCCACTGTCTGGGTGCTCCAGCCCCACACCTGGAGAACGACCCACTGCCACCCCTCTGAACTGCACCAGGGACATCAGTATCACAAGTGAACACATTTTCTTTCATTTTCCCTCCCAAAGCTTGAGCTGCCTTTAGCCCAGGGTACCTTGGACTGGCCTACTTGCAGCAGTTGTCTGACAGAGAGGCTGCTAATTCACAGGCCTTATCTCTCCTGAACTAAAGCAAGTCTTCCCTTGGGTCAAAAGTTCGGAAAGAAACTACTCAGACAGGGTAACTACCCCATCCTTCCCTGGAGCAATGATGTCAGACTAAGAACCTGCTATCACCTCAGGCATGAAAAATTCTACCACAACAATATCACATAAGAAGCAGGCTACCTCACACCTTACACGAAGCCAAAACAATATGTAACCCCACAAAAGTGATACCGTATCAATGGATTTCCTGAAGCCAGAAAGTCTGAGGGACCTTTCTGACACAGAATTTAAAATAACAATGACTACATATTTTCAATGGGTTAAAGACAAACTTGAAGAATTATAGGACATTGCAAGCAAAAACCAATAGAAACTTTAAAAAAGTTCAAAACAAAGCAGGTAAAACACACTAAGCATTAGAGACTCTGGAAAAACTAGAAACAAAACAAAACAAACAAACAAACAAACAAAAAACCCACAAGAAACCACAATCCAAAATATGAGGACTAATGTTTCAGATGTTGTAAACATGTGGGAGGGACATAGAACAGAGTTGAAGAGATGAAACACAGAACTAGTGAAACAGAAAATAGAATTGTCATTTCTAATCTGCTAGAACAAAAAGCAGAATCAAAAAGGAAAAATGAGAAAGTCTAATAATAATATGGGACACCATCAAGAAGAAGAATAATCACATAATTGGAATCCCAGAACAGGAAGAAGCAAGTAAAAGCACTGAGAAAGCCATGGAATAATTACTAGAAGAAAATTTTACAGGTATACTGAAGAATGAGAGATATATATTAAAGTAGATGAGCAAACACCATATAGAATAGATTCCAAAAGAAAAACATCAAGGCATATCATAGTCAAATTTGCCAAAACGAAAGATAAGAAGAGAATTCTGAAAGCAGCTAAGGAGAAACAAAGAGTAACCTATAAGGGAAAACAAATTAAGACAAAATTCCTCTTTTTCAGCAGAAACTATGCAAGTAAAAAGATATTGAAATTACATATATTGAACACTCAAAGAATACAACTGTCAGCCAATAATATTGTACCCAGCAAAATTGTCCATCAAACATGAAGGAGAGATCAAGATATTCTCAGAAAAGCAGAACCTAAGGGGGTTTATAAAAATAAAACCAGAGTTGTAGGAAACAATGAGAGACATCCTCCTTACAGAGCTGACACAGAAAGCAGAATGGACCAAAGTAACCAGCAACAACACCAATAAGAACTCAATAAAAATGATAGCAATAAAATATTGCCTCTCAATAATCACACTGAATGTGGATGGTTTAAATGCACCACTGAAGAGAAAACGAGTAGCAGATTAGATAAAAACACAAAACCCATCAGTATTCTGTCTATAAGAGACACACCTGAAAAGTAAAGATAAAGTAAAAATAAAAGGGTGGAAAAAAATATAAAAAGCAAATGTCAACCAGAAAAAAAGAAGTAAAATTAATATTAATTAATTAAATAGAGAAGCTGTGGTATATTCAAATAATGGAAGACTATGCAGCACTGAAAAACAAGGAACTCATAAAATATTATACAAAATGGGTGACCCTCGAGGACATTATGATGAGTGAAATATCTTAGTCACAAAAGGACAAATACTGCATAATGCCTCTGTTATAATCAAGACTGACATGAGGGGTTTGGAAAAACTAAGGAAAGAGGAGATCAGTTATGCACACTGCATTGAAACAGATGAGGGAATGAACTGTTTAAAAGGAATGTATGATTAGGTATTATTTGCATGACAGCAGTCCTGAATAAGAGTTGCCTAGCCAAATAGTCTGGAGGGAGGAAATTGTACAACAGTGAAAGAATTATTTTTCAAAGAGAAAAGCAAACTGGGCAGCGATTGAGGGCAGGGAGGAAAATGTGTAACAATGAATGAATGAAAATTCAAGTTCTCTATAAGCTTTCATTAAAATCTCAGTTAAAAAAATTTTTAAAATAATGGTATCGGAGGGATGAAACCCTCTATAGTCCCATTATGTCTGATAAAGTAGAGGGTGAAGAAAACGGATGGGTTGACAAAGTGGCTGGGGAAATGGGCTCAAACACAATAGCAATTGTGAGGATGGTGAGACAATGACTTCCTCTAACATAGATAAGGTCACAAAAGAGCACCTTATAACAATAAACATGTTATATTTGCATGTTATATAAACATGCAAAATCTAATTGTGTTGATATTAACGAGGCAGGATTAAAGTGGTCTACAACACCCTAAGTGAGGTCACAGCCTTGATCCAATGTAAGAGGAGTTTCCCTGGGTTTTGGCCTATGTAATTTTTTTTTTCTCTTACAACAGACAAAAGGAAGAAGAAAGGAAATAAAGGACTAGACAACCATCAGAAAGAAGACTAGAGAGCAAAGGATGTTCTTCCAACCTGGGTCCCTGCACTGAGAATCTCTTTGGTTTACCGTAGGTCAGATGCTTAGGCACACTGAGATCCCCAAGGAGACTTGGATGTTGAAAGGAGTTGAAGATCTTCCTCCAAAGCTGACACAGAGAAAATGGTTTACCCAGAGCTGGCATACTGAATTTGGAGAGGTGGGAATAGTCAACAATTTCATCTTGCTTGTATCTACAATTAAAACCTTTGTTACCAGCTATCAGGAGATCTGGAGACAATATATTGTTGGGAAAGTCTGCTTCCAGGGACTTCTCCAAAACCCTGAATAGCAATGATATTAATATAAAGAACAAAGAGTCCCTGGTTCAAGCCATAGGTTTTCCAGTCACTTAAAATGTAGCTGAGAACTGGACAATCAATAAAAAGACCGGGATGAATCAATGCCTTTGACTCATGGCGTTAGAAAAGAATCTCAACTGGACTGCCACAAAAACTAACAGTGATGTCTTGGAGAAAGTGAAACCAGAGAAGTCTTTGGAAGCAAGCATGGTGAAGCTTCATCTCACATACTTTGGGCATGTTGTTAGATGAGGGTATTCCTTGAAAAGGAAAACCATGCTTGGAAAGTTAGAGAGTCAGTGAAAGAGAGAAAGACACTCAACCAGATTGGTACAGTGACCACAACAATGGATCCAAGTGTTTTGAGATGATGATGATGGCACAGGATAGGATAAGCTTCATATTTGTTTTTCATAAGGTAGTTATGAGTCATACTCGACTAGACAGCAGGTAACAACATAATTCAGTGTCCTAACCTGTGAAGAAATAGATTTGTTTGTTAAAGCCATTCACTTGTGATATTTCTGTCATAACATTATCACAGCTCACTTATTGCCATTAAGTCAGAACTGACTCATAGCTGACCCTTTTTTGATTTCTAAAGGCTATCATGAAGCTGCTGGTGGATGCTATCTTTCGGTTAGAAGTGTAATTTCCTACAGACTATGCCTCTAGATGTCCCTTATAGCAACAAGGACAGGAGAATAGTAATGGTAGGTAAGAAAGGAGGGAAGAGTCCAAGAGAAAGATCAGCTACTGTTGAATCTGAAATGTCTATAAAAGTAGTCGAACTGCTAGGCATCTGGCTCTAAAGGCTTGTGACAAAGACAGAAATTAAAATTTGGAGAGGGAAAATATTTGATAGCACTCATGGTGATATGAAGAGTATGGTACATTGAATTCAATCCATAACTAATCTTTGTCTAATGTTTGTTTGCTTGCTTGGTTGCTTGATTTGATGCTAATTATATTGATCTGAGTCTTCAAGAACTAGCATGGAGTCAACACAGAGACAATATATAAACTAAAGCTGTCTTTTATAGCCATCCCCACAGAGGACTATGTGGCCAAATAGGTATACTTCAAAGAGCAAGGTTTCCTTACTCAGAGAAGCAAAACAGACCATCCTTTAAACTGACCATGGGAAATACTGTGCTGTTTTGCAGTGTGCAGGGAGGTATCAAAGAGCATCCTCCTAAAAGGAGCAAATGACACCTCTCTCCCCCTAATATGTAAAATACCCGCTATCTACCAGCAGGCTAAATGAGTTAGTGCCATATGCAACAATAATAAGGTCTGAAGTGTCTTTCATAATTTAGGCTCTGGATTTGCCTTGAAGTTTCCAGGTTCTAAAATCTTTGTTATTTCTTTTTTTATTTACTTGGATTATCAAACAGATAAAAAGCATAATCATTTTTCCATTGTTTGAGAAGAACCCATTATAGTTGCTGAGAAGTAGTAATTGAGTTTATCAAATATAATTACCTCCTCTCAGCCCACCTCCAGTTTGTCTTCTCAATCAGGAAGAACAAATTCTATCTACCTTTCACAAAGGACGCTTGCATATTTGAATGGCTTCCCAGAAGTCTCTGAGTGGACTATAATTACATATAATTTAATTTGTTGTCATTAATCTCAGAGGCTTTGATCCCAGGTCTGTTATTCTGATATAAGAGGGGAGGGTTCTACTTCAAATTAACTATTTGCCTTTGCTTACCGTTTTCTGTTCATTGTCTGTTAAGAGTCATTTGTTTCTAGTAGTCACATCTTGATTTGGCATTTTTTCCAATTTGATGTGTTTCCTCATCAGTGATCAGACCACCAGTGGCCTGGCCAAACTCAGGTTTCATAGAAAAGTGCAGATATCAAGGTTCAAGGAAGTGACAGACATGGAATCTAGTGCCTCCCAACAGCAAACTGAATATTTTAAACTTTATGTAGAAAAGTGCTCCTGTTGAAAATGCAAGTGGATAGAGTGAAACTGAAGGTCTTACCTATCTGTTTCAGGTTATTTACACAGAGTAAATATTTTAAACTTTATGCAGAAAAGTGCTCCTGTTGAAAATGCAAGTGGATAGAGTGAAACTGAAGGTCTTACCTATCTGTTTCAGGTTACTTACACAGCGTACTTCACAATATGGCCAACCTTAACTTTTCAACCAATATTTATTAAATATCTTCAACAAGAGAGCAAAGTATGCTTGTTCTTGATGATCTAACAATATTGCAGAAGAAGGAATATATAAGACTTGATCAATAGTGGGAGGGCAAATGAAATCTAGGCCATCACATCGTTGCAACAAATATGCAGGGGAACTCACAAAGAGAATGAAGACGAACAGCTCAGTTCTCTATAGCAGCTGGATGAAACGGAATCCTGCCTTGGAGGCCACACCAGCCTCACATCATCTGTTAATTCTCCGTTATTGTATTCTTTTGGGATGGCTTGGACTCTTCCCAGAAAAGTTTGAGCGATTGATCATCCAATCCATTAACGTCCTTTTCACCTCTATTCCTATTTTTAATCTTAGAAGGATTTTGTTTTCCTCTAACATAGCATCTAACATTCCTGACTCCAAGCTATCAACATTCTCAACTCCAGTGACCTTTGCCCTCTTTCCATTCTGAGCTCCTCAAAATATCACTGAGCATTCTTTCATCTGTGAAATCTTAACCCTAATACTGCATCCCAGGTCATACACACATAATCACCTCACTACACTTACTGACTCCTAGGCTTGTCATGATCTCCGAGCTTTGCATTCTACGTGGTCCTCCATACCAGTGGTTCTCCTTACCAGTGTCCCTAGTTTCACTCCCTTTTCCATCCAGTGAGAGTTCCACCTCAGTTGTTTGATTTTTTTTTTTTATCAACTACCCAGGTCTATTATCCTTAGTCTTTCTATCACATCTAGTCATTAAAATCTTGATCCTGGCTTAATTTTTTTTTCTTTTATTATTTTGTGTTTTTGTGTACTGTCAAATCAGATCTGACTGGTACAGGAGGAGATTGTCCCTCCTTTCCCGGCAGAGCATCTGGTGGATTCGAACCATGCGCCTCTGGGATTGCAGTGCAACTTCTTGCCACTAGGCCACCAGAGCTCCCCGATCCTGGCTTAATTTAAAGATCCACATTGTATGTCAGAGTTAAAGACTACTGAAAGAATCTCAGTGCAAAATGCAGAATGGTGGCCACAAAATTTATGGCATCAAGCTGTATCCTCACCTCTCTCAGCAACTCTTCGTCTCCTCTCACTCTCTTCAAGGTGTCTTCTAAATATTTCTATTTTGCCTCATTTGACCTTGATTCTTACATTACAGGGAGTTTAAATAAAAACTCCTAAACTTCCTGCCACCCCACCAACTACACACAATTGTCTAAAAACCTGTCTACATCTGCAGTCAACCTTACCTCTCATCAAGGACAAGAAATTTGCATGTTTTGATGAACTGGATCCATCTCTAAGGCCTCCTCAGAGACCTGGCTCCATCAGATACGTTTTCTCCTGCAACTTCTGGATCCCATGACTCTTCTTTATAAATTATCTTTTGACTCAGCTTTCTCCCACTTTCAACACACAATGTACCTTCATCTCACTGTCAAGCTCCACTGTTTCTCCTCTAATTTATTCTTGAATATCAACAATCTAGCTTCCATCTATCTCATATGAAAGAAAATGCCCAGGAGGATGTCCAATAGAGAGCTCAGATCAGCATATCCAAAACAAAACTTCCAATCTTTAAATCCAGACCTTTTTCTTCAACAATCTACTATTTCAGTTGAGGGTAATGTTGTCTTCTAGTTGTTCATGCCATTATTGTCACATGCCATTGAGTCAGAGGAGACTCATAATTGACCCTCCAGTGAGTTTTCAGAGGCAGTACATCACATAGGTCATTTCCCATCTTTCTCTAGTACAGCAGCTGGTGGATTCAAACCACATGCCTTTGTGTTGGCAGCATAATTTCTTACCACCAGGCCACCAGAGCTTGTTCACTACATGTTGTTGTTTGTTATATGCTGTTGAATTAACTGTGAGTCATAGAGACCCTATGAACAACAGATGGCTCTGAACCTTGCCCTATCCTGTGTTGTCCTTGCCAGTTCAGTTGTCAGTTCATCTTGTTGAGGATCTTCCTCCCTTTTGCTGACCCTCCCTCAAAGCATGATGTCCTTCTCCAAAGACTGACCCCTCCTGACAACAGGCCCAAAGTATGGTAGAGTTTCACCATCCTTGCCTCTAAGGAGCACCCTGGCTTCACTTTCTTCAGGATAGATCTATTGGTTCTCTTGGCAGTCTATGAGATATTCAGTAGTCTTCTCCAGCATCACAACTCAATGATATCAATTCTTCTGTGATCCTTAATCATTGTCTAACTTTCAGATGCATAGCAAGAATGTTGTTGTTATTGTTATGTGCTTACGATTCATAGAGACCCTATGTAAAACAGTTCTAAACTCTGCTCTATCTTGAGCAGTCTTCTCTGTGCGATTTGCAGTCTCTGCAAAATCCAGTCAAGGGTTATCCTGTAAGTTGGTCCAGAGTGGACGGCACACAACAACCACCACCAGAGGGGAAAATTTTAAAGTTTTCCTTCTTTGTCACCAGTCCCAGGTGCTTGATTGGTTGACTCCTACGGGAGTTATCAAATATATCCACCAGGAGGCGGCATTTCCTTTCTATCCTTCCACTTTGCAACAGTGATGCCAGCGGGTCTCTGTTTAGGGAAGGCAGGCAGTCCTCAGCAGTGCTGTTAGGAACTTTGGTCTCTTTCTGCAACTAGTAGGGAGATCAAGGATAAGCAACAATCCTTGGGCCTCTGATCCAAGGAGATATTTGTGCAGGCATTACCATATCCAAGCAGACTTCCATACATACTTAACCAATGTCCAATACTCTGTCCAGTTTACTCAGCCTTCATTTTTGTGGCTGCTTGAGGGATAGCTCCAGCTCAAGTGTGTTCCCAATGTCAAGAGGCCATGCAGGGAGAGAGGGTGGAAGCAGATGAGTGAGAAGGTGCTGGGGAGGGGTTAATCATGTGGCCGTAAAATTTGATGGGGGGTGAGGGAAATGGGAAGGATCTGGTGTGAAAAAAAAAACAAAACAAAACGAATTTTGTAAGTAAACTAATGTTAAAAAAAAAAAAAAGGCCCCACGGAATAATGAGTCAGAGCTGAGGCTTTGGAGCGACACTGCTCTGAGTGAATTCTGGCTGAGGGAAGTCACTTGAGGTCTCTAAACCACAGTTCCCTCCTCTTTATGATGGGGAGCTTACTGTACCTGCCTTACATAAGGAGACCTCCTGGGGTGATGTGTAATGTGTGGAGCTGCTAACTCAAAGATCAGCTGCTCCATGGGAGAAAAATGGGCATTATCTTCCTGTAAAGATTTATGGCTTTGTTGTTGTTGTTATTATGTGCCGTCTAGTCACTTGCGACCCATAGCGACCCTATGTACAACAGCTCTAAACTCTGCTCTGTCCTGTGCCAATCGCATTGTCTCTGACACACTCATCCCGGTTACCCCAGTCGCCGAATCAATCGACCTCCCAGAGGGCCTTCCCCTCCTGTGCCTGCCCTCCACCCTCCCAAGCATGATGTCCTTCTCCAAGGACCGATCCCTCCTTACAACATGACCAAAGTATGTCAGACGAAGTCTCAGAATTCTTGCCTCCAAGGAGCAGCCAGGTTTCACCCTCTTCAGGATGAATATGAATCTCTTTGTTTTCTTAGCAGTTCATGGTAC
>NW_006399769.1:3042552-3066739 GCF_000299155.1 Elephantulus edwardii | reverse complement strand
TAAGGGATATATTTTCACTTTTTCTGTTAAATGCTTATCTGTTGGATACTTCTCTAAATCTGAACATTCAGATTGACACACACTAGGAAGAAGGATTAGCCGTCCACTTCCAAAATAGCAGGCCTCTGAAAACCCTATGTACAACGAGCACACGTGTTTATGGCTTTAGAAACCTAATAATGAAGGTTGTAATTGACTAGAAACAGCTAGGAGGTGGAGTGGGGTGTGAGAGCAGGGAGTTTAAGAAATAATTGTGATGAGGACTAACTGAGTGAATAAGTTCCTAGCACAGAGCAAGCGTCCAATCCGCCCTGTTAGGCCCTCAGGTGCAGCACTGAAACCAGCCAAAGTCCCCACAGAAGGTTCCAGCTCCAGCCCAGCCTGTCTGCTGCAGCAGAAGTCCTATGGCAAGATTGCACAGCATGGCAGTAGACCTTGCGTGCTCCAGGAAGCCAAAGATTTCTCTTTTATCCTTGGTTTCTATCAAAGCCTTGTGAAGTGGAATCTAACTCCATTCTCTCAAGTTTTGGCAGGTACTTGTGAGCCACAGCTTTGAACTGGTTTATTCCAGTTTTACCCAATGCTGAGACCTTGCCACTCAAAGTGTGAAGTTCCACCCAAAACTATAATCCTTTGTTTTTAAGTTGTTGTTGTTGTTAGGTGCCATCAAGTCCACTCCAAATCTCAAGGACCCAATGAACAACAGCTCTGAACCTTGTTCTATCCTATGCATCTTCACAATATCTGATGTTAATCTTTTAAAAATATTTTGTATTTTTTATTTTTATTTGCTTACAAAGTTAGTATACATTGTGTTTCACACTACCCTTCATTCACATTTTGTTTCATACAATAATTCCCATTCATTATGTTTTAAAAAATCAATCATCATTGAATTATGCCCACCATTATCCTGTCTTCCCAGATCCCCACTGAATCTATTTCCTTTACCTCCTCCCTCTACCTACAAAAACGTGTAAGATTTCCCCCTGCCTATTCTCACCCCTCTGTTCCTACCCTCCTTCCTTTGAATCCTTATAAAATTTTACTAGTTATCTTTCTGTTTCTACAATAATGGTCTTATGTAGTATTTGTCCTTACGAGACTGAGTTTGTTCACTCAGAATAATGCTCTCCAGTCCTTTTCAAGTTATATAGTATTTCTTTAAGTCATTGCTCCTGAGTGCTCCATAGCATTTCATCATGTAAAAGTATCATAATTTCTCAATCCATTTGATTGTGTTGGACATTTGGGCTGTTTTCCGTGCTCTTGTGATGGTGAATAATGCTGCTATGAACATTGGTGTACAAATCTGTTTGTGTATCAATTCTAATTTCCTTGAGGTATATTCCTCGCAGTGGAATAGCTAAGTCATACAGAGTTTCTATGTCCAGCTCTTGAAGAAACACCAAACTGCCTTCCAGAGTGGTTGTTTGCCATTCTACCAACAGTGTATGAATTCCTGCCTCCCTGAATCCTCTCCAACATTGTTTGCTGTCATGTTAAACTTTGCCACTGCTACTGCGGGAGATGATATCTCATTGTGGTTTTGATTATCATCTCCCTTACTGCCAGTGTCAATCCATCTTTTTAAGGGTCTTTCTTTTACTGAGACTCCATCTTTACCAGCATGATATTTTTTTGTAAGGACTACTCGCTCCTGACAACATGCCCAAAGGAAATGAGATAAAGTTTCACCATTCTTGTCTCTAAGAAGCACTCTGATGCGCTTCCTCCAAGATGAGTATTTTTCGAGTTTTGGTAGTCCATAGGCTATTCAGAACACTTCTTCAATACCACAATTCTAAGGAATCAATTCATCTTCCATCCTTATTCATTGTCCAACTTTCAGATACCTGGGAAGTAATTACTATCCAGTAGGTTATGACTTTCATACCCTCTATTGGGTTTCCATGGCTGTAATTTTTACAGGAGAAACCTGATAATACTCCTCCCACCTAGCAGCTGGAGCTCAGGTAGCAGAGTCCATAAGGAGCTGAACTGTCACTCCAAAGAGAGTGCCTTTTTGGAGCTCCAATCCATCAGCGGCTCCAAGGGAGAAAGATGGGCAATCTCCTCCCATAAGATTTACACCCTTGGAAAACCCACTGGAGGGACAGTTATGAATCAGTTCAGCCTTGACAGCGTTGAATTGTTTTGTTGTTGTTTGGTTTGGGTTGTTTGGGGCTCTTTAAAGCAGCCAGTGGAGACAGCTACATTATACACTATGCGACCAACTCAACTCAAAACTCAAATTCATTGCCTCTGAGTCTGAACCAACTTCTAGCTGACCTGCCTCTGGGCTTTTCAAGATTGTGAATGGCTTGGGAAGAGACGACTGCCCATCTTTCTCTCACTCATGCCAACAGGGATCCTCAATTCCACTAAACCACAATCTACATTTTAACACGACCTCCAGGTATTTCTTACAGATTGATGGATCAAATGAATCTGTACAACTTGGGTGCAAATACATGTTTTCAGTTGGAGGTTGAACCAGTTCGAGCCAACTGGAAGCCCTCATGTGAACCTGATGCTGACGTGCACTGTGTATGGTTTGTGAAGAACTCCAGCAGTAATCAGGGGAGGAGGCATTTCCTCATGCCTGCCTAGACCTCATGCCAGGGTGTGACGTCACATTTGCAGGCAGTGCCTGAAGGTCCCAGCAAAGTAGGGACACCATAAATAACCTTTCAAAGAACTTAATATGTTTAATGTCGGAATATAAGATCCCAAAGAAGTAGATATGATAAAAAATCAATTTTTTATTATACCAGTTTATTTACAAATTTCAAATACATTGTTTTCCAGAACAGATTCTTCCAATTTTCCTCACCTACCCACCCATCAAATTGTACAACTCCATGATTAATCCCCTTCCCTCTGCACATCTGCATCCCTAAGTTTCCACTGCCCCTTGTATCCTTATACTCATTATGCAATAATGGTTTTATACAATATTTGTCCTTGTGGAACTGAGTTAGTTCACTTGGAATAATGCTCATCAGTCCCTCGCAAGTTAGGTAGTAATTTACAAAATCACTGCTCCTGTGTGCTGTATAATATTCCATTGTGTGAACACAGGAGCAATCAAATCAGAATTTGTATTCTTTTTGTTACTATTGTTGTTCGTGTTAGGTACCATGGAGTTGGAACCAACACACAGCTGCCCTTCCAGAAAGTATTCAGAGGCAGTGAATCACATAAATGGGGACTGCTCATCTTTCTCCTACCGAGCCTAACTGCACGCCTTTAAGTTGACAATGTGGCTCTAGCCTACACAGTTCCATTTTATTTTTTTATAAGTGAAGATTATTTTAAGTTTAAATTATACACGGGGGGAAAGGGGTTCACTGCTTCAAATATCCATGCATTTTGTGGCCCTTCGACCTCCTCCTGAGTCCTAGGAAACACGAACTTAGGGAAGAACCAGTGCAAACTCTAGAGGTGGACAAGGAACCATAAGTTCAGGAAATATTGGAGTCTCTGATGACCAGAGCACAGCTTGACACCAGGGCTGTGGGCTAGTTAGTCTGCTAATTTCACCTCCACAGAAGGCATTGTCAGAGAGAAGGTCTGGAAGGGCCCTCTGTGGTAAAAGACCCATGACTGAGCACCTTTCTTGGAATTTAGGATCAACATTACTGATTAAAGTGACTTAGTGGTAAGGAGTTGAGCTGCCAACCCAAAGGCATGCAGTTCGAATCCACCACGTGCTTGGCAGGAGAAGGGTGAGCAATCTCTTCCTGTGCTATTAACTGCCTCTGAAACCCTGCTGGAAGATCAGCTATGAGTGGATTCCAACACAACAACAAAGCTGTCAGGAGAAGCTGGTTGTGGAGTCCATTCTGCCTCACAACTGACCCTCCACAGGCCTCAAGTGCTGTAAATTGTTCAGGAAGACTGCCCATCCAGTGCCCAAGAAAAGTCTGGTGGATGTGAATCATGAGAATAGTTTTGCCTTACAACTTCCCATAGATTATATACCAGAACCCTCTGGGAAGTTGTTGAGAAGGCAGTACAATACCCTCATTGCCCTTAATATAAAAATAAACCCTACCAGTGAGTTTCTGGAGAGCACACAGTAAAAGATTGTAATGAAATGTCACAGAGCTGAAGTTAGAAAACCAAAAGGGAGCAACACACTAGACATTTCTCAAATTTAAAGACCTGATTAACAAATTGAAGTCCTTGGTCAAAATATTAAAGGATTATGTATAGGCAAAATATTGAATGATGCAGGAAATATCCAAAGAAGATGGGGGGGAAATGTACAGTGATTGTACCAAAAAGAGCTGGTCAACAGCGAACCATTTCAGGGAGTAGTATATGAGCAAGAACCAATAGTACTAAAGGAAGAAGTCCAGGTTGCACTAAAGGCATTGGCAAAAAAATGAGACCATAGGAATTATTGACATATCAACTGAGGTCTTTCAGGGAACAGATGCAACAACTCTGGACATGCTCATTCAACGCTGACAAGAAATATGGAAGATAGCTATCTGACCAACTGAGTGAAAAAGATTCCTATTTGTTCTCATCCCAAAAAAAAGATGATCCAAGAGAACATGGAAATTTTTAAACAATATCGTCAATATCACATGCAAGTAAAATTCTGCTCACAATTTTTTATTTGTTTTTTAATTTTTTATACATATTCATTGTTTCTCACACCAGATCTTTTCCATTTACTTTACCCACCCCCCCCACCCATTAAATTGTGCGATCCTATATGGCTAGTAAATAGGAAATTGTCAGAAATTCAAGGTAGACCCAGGAAAGATCATGACACAATCATTTGTGAGATCAGGACTATCTTGGCTAAAAGCAGACAATACCAGAAAGATGTTTACTTGTATATTGTTGACCATGCAAAGACATTTGACTTTGGGAATCAGAAATAATTATGGATAACCTTGAGAAGAATAGGAATTTCAGAACACTAAATTGTACTCTTGCAAAGCCTCTATACAGATCAAGAAGCAGTTGTCTGATCAGAACACACACAAAAAAGCATGGTTTAAAATCAGAAAAGGTGTGCATCAGGGTTGTATCTTTTCTCCATCACTACCGAAACTGTATGTTGAGAAAATCATTACAAAAGCTGGACTATATGAAAAAGAATGTGGCATCAGGTTTGGAGAAAGACTCATAAAAAAATCTGCATTACACTGATGACACAACCTTGCTTGAGGAAAGTGGAGAAGATTTGAAGCACTTACTTCAGGAGATCAAAGACTACAGTCTTCAATATGGGCTATATCTCAACACCAAGAAAAGAAAAATCCTAACCACTGAACAACATCATGATAGATTGGAGAAAAGGTTGTAGTTGTCAATATTTTCCTTTACTTAGATCCACATTCAACACTCATGGTATCAGCAGTCAAAAAATCAAAAGGCATGTTGCATTGGGGAAATCTACTGTCAAGATTTTCTCCAAAGTGCGAAAGAGCAAGAATGTCAGTTTGAAGAGTTAGGTGCGTCATCTAAGCCACTGTCTTTTTAATTGCTTCTTAGGTATTTGAAATTTGTATGACAGGAGAATCCATGGCTTTGAGATGTGACACAGATGAAGAGCATCTTATGAACTGCCAAAAGAATAAAGAACAAACAAATCCGTCTTGAAGGACCTGGAACAAGAGTGCCTCCTAGAGGCAAGGATGGTGAAATTTTGTCTCACTTGGGGCATGTTTTCAGGAGAAACCAGTACTGATAAAAGGACATCATGCTGGGAAAGGCAGAGGGCCAACTGAAGAGAGGAAGATCCTCAACGAGATGCATCAAATCACAGTGCCATTGAGCAGGGCCCAACTACTGAGAGTGGTGTGGGATAGAGCCAGGTTCAGAGCTATGTTCACAGGGACCCTATGAGTTGTAGTGGACTTGAGGATATCTAACAATAACGACACTATGGGCTTGGACTGGATGTATTTTCTGTTAGGCTAAGTGGCCGTAGCTGTTAGATGGCCTTGAGTCAACTCCCAGAGACTCTATGAACAATAGAGCTGAATCTTGCTCTATTCTGCACTGTCTTCACAATTTCCAACATACTCGAGCCTGTGCTCCAATCACTGTTTTAGTCCATCTTGTAGAGGGTCTTCTTCTTTCTCTGAGTCTGCACCTTTCCAAGCATGATTTTTTCCCCCCGAAGGACTGGCCTCTTCTGACAACATGTCCAGAATTTGTGAGACTAAGTTTCACCATCCTTGTCTCCAAGGTTGCTCTGGTTGCACTTTCTCCAGGACAGACTTTGTACTTTTGACCATCCATAAGATATTCAATATTCCCCTCCAGCACCACAATTTAAAGTCATCAGATTCGTTGATCATACCTATTCATCCTTATCCAACTTTCAGATGCATAGGAAGCAATTGAAAATACCATGGCTTGGATAGGTACATCTTAGCTTTTAAACTAACATCCTAAACTCTTTAGCCCTTTGGAGAGAATCATGACAGTAGATTTCCCCAGTGTAACACACTTTTTGATATCATGACTGCCGGTACGGTGCGTTGATTATGTGTTCAAGTAAAAGAAAACTGTTGACAATTTCAGTCTTTTTTCCATCTATCATGATGTTGTTCAGTGGTTAGAATTTTTGTTTTCTTAATGTCGAAATGTAACCCGTATTAAAGATTACAGTTTTTGATCTTCTGAAGTAAGTGCTTCAAGTCTTCTTCACTTTCCTCAAGCAAGATTGTATCATCAGCATAATGCAGGTTTTTGATGAGTCTTTCTCCAATCCTGATGCCGCATTCCTCTTCATATAGTCCAGCTTCTGGAATTATTTGCTCCACACACAGATTGAATAAGTAAAGAGAAAGGATAGCACCCTGCATCACACAGTTTTGCATGAGTGCAATGAAGTGTTCCAGGATCCCCACTTATCTCCATAATAGCCATAATTTGTTATGATCCACACAGTCAAATGCCTTTGCATAGTCACTAAAACACAAGTACACAACAATCTGGTATTCTGTACTTATAGCCAAGCTCTGTCTAGCATCAGCAATGATATCCCTCTATCCAGAGCCTCTTCTGAATCCAGGTTGAATTTCTACAAGTTTCCTGTCCATGTACTATTTCAGCCATTTTAAAAAATATTTTTATTGATTTTCATATAATACTTTTCCAGTATGTTTCAGTCATACACTTTGTTTTGCACAATCTTTCATTTAATTGTGTTTCATACATTCGTATACATTCTATTTTACATTATTTTTTATATTAGCTTATTTACAAAATTTGAATACATTGTTTTTCACACAATCCTTCACATTTCCCTCACACTCCCCTCATATCAAACTGTATGACCCCATGATAAATCCTCCCCCCGCACATCCTCTGCTTCCAACCTCTCCCACCCCTCCTGGATCCTTATACTCATTCTACAATAATGGTTTTATTTAGTATTTATCCTTGTGGGACTGAGTTCACTCAGCATAATGCTCTCCAGTTCCTCCCAGGTAAGGTAGTAATTTACAAAATCATTTCTCCTGTGTGCTGCATAGTATTTCACTGTGTGAATGTACCTTTGCTCGATGTGTTTGAGTGTTGTTGGATATCTGGGTTGTTTCCATGTTCTTGCAACGGTGAATAACACTGTTATGAACATTGGTGTACAAGTCTCTATTTGTGCCTTAGTTCTCTTTATCGCGGAGTATATTCCAAGCAGTGGAATAGCTGGGTCATATGGAATTTCTATGTTCAGCTTTTGAGGAAGCACCAAACTCCCTTCCAGAGTAAGTTGTACCATTGTACAATCCCATAAAAAATGTATAAGAGTCCCTGTTTCGCCACTTCCTTTCCAACTTTTATTACTTGTTGTCCTGTTAACCTTTACCAATGCTACTAAAGTGAGATGGTATCTCATTCTGGTTTTGATTTGCATCTCTCTAGTGCCAGTGATTTTTCAAATTTTTAAAATTTCCTTTTCTATCATTCTGATTTATTTACCAAGTTTGGATACATTGTTCTTCACAAAAGATCCTTCCCATTTCCTTCACCCACCCATACATCAAATTGCACAACCCTATGATTAACACCGTACCCCTCCATTCTCACTTCTCTATTTCCACCCTCCCCCTCACCTTGGATCCTCATACTCATTCTATAATAATGGTCTTATACAGCATTTGTCCTTGTGAGACTAAGTTCTTTCACTCAGCATAATGTTCTCCAGTCCCTCCCAGGTTAGTTAGTAATTTACAAAATGCTTGCTCCTGCGTGCTGTATAGTATTCCATTGTATAATGAATGTACCACAACTTCTGAATCCATTCATTTGTGGTTGGACATCTGGGCTGTTTCCATGTTCTTGCAGTGGTGAATAATGCTGCTATGAACATTGGTGTACAAGTTTCCATTTGAACCTCAGTTCTCATTTTCTTGGGGTATATTCCAAGCAATAGAATAATTGGATCGTATGGAATTTCTGTTTAGCTTTTTGAGGAAGCACCAAACTGACTTCCAGAGTGGTTGTACCATTGTACAGTCCCATCAACACTGTATAAGAGTTCCTATCTCTCCATATCCTCTCCATATTTATTATTGTCCTGTTAGACCTTGCCACTGCTACTGGAGTGAGATGGTATCTCATTGTGGTTCTGATTTGCATTTCTTATTGCCAGTGATTTGGAACATTTCTTAGTTTTGTCTGCCGGCCATTTGAATATCTTCCTCTGTGATAATTCTGTCTTTTGCCAATTTTGTAATTCGGTTATCAGTCTTTTTCTTGTGGAGATCCAGAAGTATTCTGTTAACTTTCTTTATGAGACTCTTGTCTGAGATGGTATTGCCAAATGTTTGTCCCCAGTCAGTAGGTTTTCTTTTCCCCTGTTAGAAAAAGGTTTTGATGAACACAGGGATTTTAAATCTTTAGGAGGTCCCATTCATCAATTTTATCCTCTTCAGATTGTGCATTTCTGGCAGTATTTGGCAGTCTCTTTATACCATAGACTAGGGATTCTAAGCTGGATTCTAGTGTGTCCTTATGAACTTTATAGTTTTGTGCTTCACTCTCAAGTCTTCTAACCACCTTGAGATGATTTTTGTGTATAGTGTGATATGTGGATCCTGTTTCAGCTCTCTGCAGGTAGCAGTCCTATTTTGCCAGCACCATTTGTTGAAGAGATTGTCATTTTCCCATTTGATAGATTTGATCTTGTCAAGTATGAGTTGAGCATAGGTAGCTGAGTCTTTTTCTGGTTTGTCACTTCTGTTCCATTGGTCTAAGTGTCTGTCATTGTACTGTTTTGGTTCTACTGTGTAATAGGCTTTGAGGTCAGGGAGTGCTATACCTCCCACTTCATTTTCGTTTTTCAGAAGTGTTTAGCTTATTCAGGGTCTCTTGCCTCCCCAAATAAATTTGACAATTTCCCTTTAGGTCTCCTTGAAAAATGAATTTGGTATCTGTATTGGGATAGTGTTGAATACGTAGATTGCTTTTGGTAGGATTGTCATTTTCACAATACTGAGTCTTCCTATCCATGAACAGGACACATTTTCCCATTTCTTTAGGCCTTTTATTGTGTCTTGCAGAAAAGTTGTGTAGTTTTTATTATAAAGGTGTTTCTTATCTCTTGTTAGGTTCACTCACAATATCTCAATTTGTGCTTAGTTTTTGCAAATGGTATTGCTTTCTTGGTTTCCTTCTCTGAATTATCTCTGTTACTGTAGAAGAATCTCACCGATCTTTGGGTATTGATTTTATATTCTGCTACTGTACTAAATTGTATTTTAACCACTTTTTAATAGTCTTCAGTAAGATTTTACTAACATGGGATATTGATAATATTGTTCAATAATTTCCACAATGTCTTGGTTCACCTTTTTTGGTTAATAGGAGCAAATATGGATCTCTTCAAATCAGTTGGACAAGCAGCTATCTTAAAAATTTCTTAGCATAGACTAGTGAGCAGACGCAGGACTATACCTGTTTGTTGAAACATGTCAATTAGTGTTTTGTAGTTTCCTATGGCCCTGTTTTTTGCCAAAGCCAGAATTTCTTTACTGGAGTTAAACCCTATCCGAGTTTCCTTAGACTGAAGCGAAAATACATCGCTTTTCCAGTGTGAAAATCTACTAGTGAATCATTTTACTCTCCCCTTTTCTTTCTTGGCCACTGAGACAAGGCAGATACCAGCAGGAACAGCCCTAACCTGGGGGGCTATTTCACTACTTGTCTGGCTCTCCCAGCTGCAGGGTCAGAGAATTCTTGTTATCAGATCACCTAAGGATGATCACACCCAAGATTACAGTTTATTTTCCAAACTGCACTTTGGGTGGCTGCTCCCTCATCCTTATCTGCTAGCCATCTCCCAAACACTGTGGCTCCAAGGGTGCTGGAAGGCTCCAACGCCAGTCTTTGCTGACTCAGCTGGAGAAACTCTGGACATGTTGCCCTAATGTGTTGTTTACAGTGTCACTCACAGCCCATCACCCAGTTCAGAGTACAGACGTGGCTAGTCATTATCACCCAATTAATTGCTTAGTCTCCAAATGGCTGTATGATCAAAAAAGCCAGGGTGACCTTCTTTTTTAAGAAAAAAAAATTAAATAATTTTTTTAATTTGCACTGGTTTACTTACAAAGTTAGCATACATTGGGGGTTTTCTTTATTTTTATTTTTTGCATTGAATCTTTCCCATTCACTTTACCCACCCCTCCCTTCATTCATCAAACTGTGCGACCCTATAATTAAGCACCACATCCCCACCCATCCTCGCCCCTCTGCTCCCCCATCCCACTCTTGGATCCTCATATATGTTCTACACTCTTGGTCTTATACAATATTAGTCCTTATGATTCTGAGTTAGTTCACTTATAATTATGTTCTCCAGTCTTTCCCAAGCTAGGTGATGATTTACGAAATAATTCCTCCTGTGTGCTGCATAGTAGTCCATTGTGTGAGTGTACCACCATTTCTCAATCCATTCGATTGTGGTTGGACATTTGGGACTTTTTGAGCATATTGATAGAACATCTAGAATTGTTCTAGCACCCAGCAGGTTATTGGGTCTGCAGTCCTATTTTTAGATACCAGGAAGGTGACTGGGGAGAGTCATAGGAGTTTGCTTGGGTCATTGCTATTGACTTGATAGTGAACAATGTTTCCTCAGACCCCATTTGAGAAATCCTTGTCTTTGACTACAGTGATGTTCTGACAAAGACCAGTTCTCAAAAAGAGAAAGGGCTTCTGGGGCAGCCACCACAGCCTGAGAAACCTGGGCCTATCAAGGACCCAACCTCATCCCCCTCCACCAGCCTGGAGTGTCTTTGTTGTGCCTAGAACACCAGTCAGTGCCCCTTAGAGAGCCGTGACCTAGGCCCATTGGCTGGAAAACACAACCGGCTCTCTCCTCTCATTAGATGTCATTGAGTCAAATCCAACTCATAGCAATCCTATGAATAAGAATAAGACCCTTGCCCTATTCTGTACCATCCTGATTATCTCTGACATACTTGAACCCATTTCTATGGGCTCTATGTTAATCCATCTTTTTGTGAGTCTTCCTTTCTTCTGCTGACTCTCCACCTTTCAAGCATGCTATCTTTGTCCAAGGAATGGACCTTACTAACAATATGCCAAAGTATGTGAGATGAAGCTTTGACTCTAAGGAGAACTATATGGTTGCATTTTCTCCAAGTGTTTGTCCATTTGTTTGTTCTCTTGGCAGCTCATGGGATATTGTGCGCCACCACCAGTCAAAGGCAGCAATTCTTACTCTCTCATCCTTACTCATTGTCCAATTTTCAGATGAATGGGAAGCAATTGAAAAGACTATAGATTGAATTAGGTGCACTTTGCTCATTAAACTGACATAATTTCTCCTTACACTTTGGAGAAGTCCTTGAGAGTCACTTTGCCCAATGCAATAAGTCTTTCAATTTCTTGACTGCTGGATTTCTTTTTATTTCAATCAGTGTTGAGTGTGGATCCAAACAAGATAAAATCACTGACAATGTTAATCTTTTCTCCATCTCTCAATCCACATTAATGAGTTTTCCTCACTTCAAATCTCAAATAAAAGTGGCTGAGGTCTTGCATCTTCATTCCTGAAATGGCCTCTGTCACACTGTATCTGTACACCGTTCTTTCACAGAAGAAAGTGCTCTATATTTTAGTGGTGCCAGTATTAAAGTAGAAGGGTCACATGAAGGTGAATGTGCTAGAATAATAATACTTTAAAGTGTGTTCTGCAGTGACTTGCAATTTCCAATTTCTGACATAGAAGAGAATAGCAAATTTACCGAGATACACATTCCACAATTGTGCCAGACTCATCTTGGAGAGAGTTCTGGCAGCCTGGTCACAGAGAGCTGTGCAGCTAACCCAAAGGCAGTGTCTCTCCAACAGCTGGGGTCCATCAGCAGCTCCTTGGAAGAAATATGGACGATCACCTCCCTCAAGATTTACAGGCTTGGAAACCCACTGGAGAGCCAGCTACGAGTCAGTCCCCACTCAACGGCAATGAGTTTTCGAGATACACAATAATGCATAACGTATTTTTATTTTATTAAGCTTTGTAAATAATAATATAAGCCATTGCTAGTGTGCTATTATTAGTTGGTGAGCTGATTGTGGAACAGACCACCAACTATTTATTATATAGCATCTAATAGTAGTGTCATTAATATGAAATATTTTAGTTTGGGTTTTTTAATACACAGTGGCGCAAACAGTTTATCACTCAGCTCCTCACTGAAAGGTGGGAGTTTTGAATCCACCTGGTAGCAGGTCACAAGGCCTGGTGATTTAGGGCTCAGAGAGCATGGTCATTGAAGCCCTGTGGTTACCCTTATGCACTGACACCAGTGAGGTCTCCAGGAACGAGAACTAGCCAGATGGCAATGAGTTCTGGGCTATTTAATAGGTAACATATACAGAAACTAATTGCTACAGAGCAGCCAACGTAAATGAACTTCAGGTACACACACAATACAATGACTCTTTTTTTTTTTTTCAGACAAACACAGGTTTATTCTAAATTTTTTTTCCAACCACACAGAACTTAGAGTTGCTAAAACAAACATTAAAAATTAAGGGACTCAGTGTATATAACAATAATAAACAGTGTGGGTTTGTGAATAAGTACATCAGTCGCTGGAATAAAGCATCTATAAGCATGTTGGTAGGTGCTGCTGGCTCAGTTCTCCCTCGTAGTGACCGTGTGGACAGCAGCACTAAGCGCTCCAGTCCTGCGCCGCCCTCTTGATGGCTGAAGTGCTTGAGGCCTTGTGAATCTTCTTTTTTACTTTAAATCTCTACTTTTCCATGAGTGATTTCTTTTCCAGGAACTGGACCCTCCTAATAATTTGTCCAAAATATATGAGACAAAGTTTCACCATCCTTGTTTCGTTGTTGTTTTTTTTTAATACTAGTTTATTTACAAAGTTCATTTGATACACTCTTTTTATTCATTCATACACTCTTTTTCACACCAGTTCCTTTCCATTTCCCTCAACCCCCACCCATCAAATTGTGTGACCCTATGATTAATTCCTCACCTTCCACACACACACCCTCACCCCTCTGCTTCGACACTCTGCCCCCCATCCCACTCTTGGATCCCCATACTCATCCTAAAATAATGGTTTAATATAATATTTGTCCTTGTGGGATTGAGTTAGTTCACTCATCGGGTTAAATAGTACTTTATAAAATCAATGCCCTAGTGTGCTGTGTAGTATTCCATTGTGTGAATGTATCACAACTTCCCAATCCTTTCAATTGTAGTTGGACATCTGAGCTGTTTCCATGTTCTTGCAAAGGTGAATAACACTGCTATGACCATTAGTGTACAAGTAACCATTTGTCCCTCAGTTTTCATTTTCTCAGGATATAGTCCAAGCTGTGAAATAGCTAGGTCATGTGGAATTTCTCTCTTCAGCTTTTTGAGGAAGCGCCAAGATGCCTTCCAAAGTGTTGTACTATTTTGTAATTCCACCAACAATGGATAAGAATCCCTATCTCTTCACATCCTTTCCAACATTTATTAACTCGCTGTCCTGTTAAACCTTACCAATGCTACTGGAGTGAGATTGTATCTCATCGTGGTTTTGATTTGCATCTCTCTTATTGGTAGTGATTTTGAGAATTTCTCATGTTGGCCACTCAAATATCTTCCTCTGTGATAATTCTTTCCATATCTTTTGCCCATTTTGTAATTGAGTTATCAGTCTTTTTTCTTGTGGAGGCCCAGGAGTATTCTGTAAGCTTACACTATAAGATTCTTGCCTGAGCTGATATTGCCAAATGTTTGTTTTCAATCAGTATGTTTTCTTTTCACCCTGTTGGAAAAAGTTTTTGATGCACACAGGGATTTAATCTTTAAAAGGCCCCATTCATTAATTGTATCCTTTTCAGATGGTGTATTTCTGGCTGTATTTGGCAGTCTCTTTATACTGGAGACTAGGGCTTCTCAGATTGACCCTAGTTTTTCTCTTATGAACTTTATGGCTTTGGGCTTTACTCCCAGACCTCTGATCCACCTTGAGTTGATTTGTGTGTGTGATATGAGATGTGGATCCTGTTTAAGCTTTCTGCAGGTAGAAGTCCAGTTTTGCCAGCACCATTTTTTGATGAGATTGTCATTTCCTCATTTGATAGGTTTTATTTCCTTGTGAAATATCAGTGGACCATAGGTAGCTGGGGTCTATTTCTTGGTTCTTAATTCTGTTCCATTGTTCTATATGCCTTTCATTGTACCAGTACCATGCTGTTTTGGTTACTACTGCTGTGTAGTAGGTTTTGAGGTCAGGGAGTGCTATACCTCCCACTTCATTTTTGTTTCTCAGAAGTGTTTTGCTTATTCCAAGTCTCATTCCTCTCTAAATCAACTTGACAATTTCCCTTTTAATATCTTTGAAAACTGAACTTGGTGTCTGACAATGTAACTATGTTGGATGAAAAACATCAGCCCCTGAGAAGATCATACAACTATTGTTATTTATAATATTAAATACAGCCATGAGCTGAGGAGGCATAGGGTGTAGGTAAGTGTGCCACGTGCCATGGAAAGGCCCAGAACACCTCTCAGATAACATGCTGTCATCCTCTGATGGAGGAGGCAGAGCCTAGGAGACAGAGGAGCCAGCAAGAGGTATGGAGAATAGAGACTATGGGAAATTCTGAATGCTAAGAAAAGAAATATGTTAACTGGAGAAGTCTCCTCACCCTGCCTGTGGTTGGTGCTCATTAATACGCCGTGTGATGAGTCTGCCCTGAAGGGATGCCCCTGCCTGCTCCTCAGCTGCCGGCTGCAAGCAGACATCAGAGTTGGGTGAACTGGAACTGGTGGTTTCCCAGGCTGGGAGATAAAAAAGATGGTAGGGAGTCTGGGAAATTTTGCTACAGAATGCTGAAATGAAGGCTGTGGACTGGATCCTGGGAGGGGAATGAGAGTGAGGAGGGCATCAGGGACAAAGCAGAATTGACTGAAGCTAATAGAGGGATGGACAACAGGCTGGACCTGGACCTGGGGTCAAGGCAAATCCAGAGTGTGGGTGGCTCCAGGTGAGTGGACAGACAAGGCTTTTGGAGAAGGAATTTGTAGGGAACATTGAAGTTGCACAGCCTGATGGCAGGCAGAGTCTGGTGATCCTGGACTAGAAGATTGGACATGGCTACCCAGAAATTACTCCAGCAGGGGTGGGGGGCCATGGTGGAGCACACTGCCAGGAGAGACCACAGGTTTTCAGTGTTGTTTTCACACAGAGGAAGGACAGTGATCTGAGTGTGGAAGGGAAGTGAGGGGGGTACTCACCTGCTTCCTGACCCTGAGGATTATGGGGAGTGAGAGGTTAGTGTCAGTTCCACACAGAGCTGCTCGGGAAGTGAGGACCTCTGGTGAGGGAGACACTCAGAGAGTGAGGTGTTTTATGCTTGGAGAGCAGAAGGGAATGTGATAAGATTGGGGCAGATTCTAGGACAAGAAGTAGAGATTTGGGATGATGGTGTAGGCTTAGGGGTGTTGGCGACTATGAGAACAAAAATGGTTAGAGTTTTGTCCTGAGAAGCCTCTAGTTTCAGAGGTCAGGATTCCACTCAAAGTAGCCTCAGGAAGTGGCTTCAACACCTAAAGTTTGCACAACCACCATTGATATCAGAAGGGAGGAAGCCTCCAGCACCACCATCACCCCGGTGTAAGGTCCCATCAACCTGTCATCAAGGGACACTGGGCATAGTGGCTGCCTTTTCATGAGGGAACACAAGCTCCTTGGAGGCACAAAGCCTGTCTTAGTACTCCTGTAGCCCTGGGGGAAGTGCTGACAAGTTGTCATAGCAACCCTGTGGGACAGAGTACAACTGCCCTGAAGGGATTTTTGCTAGCAAAGCAAGTTATGATGCTAACCACAAGACCTTAAGTCTCCTGCAGTTCTATCCATGAGCAGCTCCTCCCATTAAGATACAAGTCTTATGTGTCTGTTGGCCATCCAAATATCTTCCTCTGTGAAAAGTCTTTCCATGTTCTTTTCCTATTTTGAAATTGTGTTATCAGTCTTTTCCTTATGAAGGCCCTGTAGGATTCTGTAAACTTTTGATATGAGACCCTATCTGAAATGGTGTTGCCAAATGTTTGTTTCCCAGTCAGAAGGTTTTCTTTTCCCCCTGTTATAAAAAGTTTTTGATGCACTCAGGGATTTTAATCTTTAGATGGTCCCATTCATCAATTCTTTCCTCTTCAAATTGTGCATTTCTGGCTGTATTTGGTAGTCTCTTTATACTGTAGCCTTCTACGCTTGATCCCAGTTCTTAATCTTTTAGAATGCAGAAGATGTAGAGAGCCAGACTCTCCAGAACTACACACACAGACATCAGACCTTGCACATACATCCGTGGTGAAGAACCTGGCTGCACTTTAGTACCACAGGCTCAAGCATCCCAAATACAGCAAGCTAAGAGGACAGGCGTGCAACCTGCCTGAGAGAGGCTCTGGAGCCAGACTGTCTGAGATCGAAGTCCCAGATCTGCCAATTACCAGCTGTGTAGTTATTCAATGTCCTTACCTGTGAAACAGAGATAATAATGGTGGTGGTGCCCACCTGGCTGAGGTTTGAACAGGGAGCAAATTGGTTAAGTTCTTAGAACAGAACAAGGTAAATGCTGTGATTGAGCTAGCTGTCTGTTGTGCTGGCACCAAGTGAGCCCTGAAACAGGGAAGAACAGCAACAACAATCTAAAATATGAATGACTTAAAAAATGTTGGCATGAAAGCCTTTACCAAAAAATGACTTAATTTTGAGGACTTTTTTGTTTTGTATCTTAAATTATAAACACTGCCTAATCTTGTGTTATCACATTATATTACTCACTACATAGACTATTTTAAACTGTATTTTATTGCCTTTTACTCTTCTCTATGCACTTCCACCTCTATTAATATACTTCATTGTTGTGGGATTGCATTGTTATAATTGAGGAACCAACAGAACATGTGAAAGAGATGGATTTTCACAGTGACTGGAGCGTGAGCTCAAGTATAACAGAGCTGATGAGGATGGCGCAGGACAGGACAAGTTCAGATCCACTGTTCATAGAGTTGTTATGGTCCTTGTGGCACCTAGCAAAAACAGATGGGTGTATTGTTATTAACTGAAATTCGTAATCTAAATTAGAGTTCACTGTGTGTGTATTGTACATTGTTTTTGACAGCATTTTATTTTGGGGAAATCTGAACAAAAACATTAAAAATAATAAGCGGGCACCTGTCCCAGTGACTGGCACCAGGGTTTGGGTTGCTGACCAGCCACACTCTTCTTCCCTGTGGCTGCCAGGAACTGTTCACTAACACATGAAACTTGTCCCTGTTTTTATGGTTGTGTGTGGTAGAATTAATCCACAGCTGACCCTCGAGTGGGTTTTCAGAGACAGTAAATGGCACAAGAGGAAATTGCCCATCCTTCTGCCACAGAGCATCTGGTGGATTTGAACCAAGTATCTTTGGGACTGCAGTGCAGCCTCTTACCACTAGGCCACCAGAGCCATCCTTTAACACTTCAGGAATGGCCCATTCAGTGCAGTGTACACTTTCCTAGCATGACTTACAAAAACATATTTTGGATATGACCCTAAATGGGATGCCAGTCTCAGTAATGGACTCCCTGCCACTGTCCTTGGTTTCAACCTTTCTATTTTCCTACTGACCCTTCCACCTCTTCTTCATCTTAGCTTTTAAGATTTGTCTCCAATGTGGTCTCCTCTGGCCAGTCCTGCTGGCGTAGGAACTTCAGCACCTAGCATATGAGTGTGAGCTCAGAGAGCATGCAAAAGCAGGAAGAAGGTGGCACTGAAGACAATGTGGTTCACCAGTTTGTTCTGTCATCCTTAGGCATTGTCCTACTTTCAGGTGCACAGGACGTAATTGAAAAGGCCATGACTTGGATCAAAGCAGGATAATATTTCAAAGAGTTTTCCCTCTGACTTTTGACATTACTCTCCCAGAATTGATTAAGGCTAGAATGGTTTGGCTTGCTTAGTCTGAAGGATTCAGAAGTTGTAGAGGGGGGCAGGGTTTAAAAGGCACAAAATATTTTACTCTAAGACATTTTATACTGCTTCTCCCACATAATCAAGCCACTAGAAGTCTGGGTAAATCTAGCACAAACACCAGCTGCCACAGGCTTCCATGGTGGGGTGTGTTGGTGAGGAAAAGTCCCACAGCAGTCTTACCCTGTTCCCATCTATCAGTTTCTTTCTCCTCCTGTTTAATGTGCTGTTGTTGAGTCCATCGAGTAGGAACTAACCCATAGCTGACCCTCCAGTGGCAGGTTTTCAGAGACAGTAAATTGCATGGAAGGAGATTGCTAAACCTTCTTTGGCAGAGCAGCTTGTGGATTCGAACAGCGTACCTTCGGGACTGCAGCACAGCTACTGCAATCCTTCCTTATACCTTGCCTCCTTAGAATTTCAGTGGGCCTACGAAACAGGAAGACTAGCTTTGCAGTAAGCTGACCTGCTTTCAGAAACCAGCTGCTCTACCTACTAACAAAGCCAAACAACCTCTTTCCCGCCCCCTTTTTTTTATACTTTAATGAAACTTTATAGAGAACTTGGATTTCCATTCATTCATTGTTGCACATTTTCCTCCCTGCCCCCACCCTCAGCTAGCTTTTCTCTTAAAACAAAACAAAACAAAACAAAACCAACCATCTTTCATTATTGTACAATTTCCCACCCCAACTCCAGTCCACTTTACAAGCATCCTTTTGAAACCTTGGTATTCTAATTTTTGAAATGGGATCAGGCATGACCTCCCGAGGTACTGTGTAGGCCGCCTGAGATGATAGGCACAGCCCTCTCACAACTCCCCATGTACAGAAGGACACCACAACGGTCTCTATTAATTATATTGTTATTTCTCTCATTTTAAAGCACAATAAAACCCAAGACTCATGTTAAGGGATTTTCTTGATAACCCCATTACCAAGTTGAAGCTGGGCCTCGTTTCCTGGCTCCTGTCCAGCAGCTTCTCCAGTGAACTGTGATGTCCTCCCTGGTGACAATTGCACAGTTCTTCTTCCATCACAAGGGAAGGAGGCATAATTAATGCTTCCCAGAGATTCCAGATGCTCAGATAAAAGGCCCTTGGAAGCTCAGGCATGTCATTAGCCAGCCCTTTGTCTTATCACAGTCTTTGAAGTTTGTTTTGGTGGAAGAGTGTAATGGTTTCCTGACTCCCACCAGCATGGCAGCCCACTGTGCCTTCTCTGGTCATTACTCCTGGCAGCCCAAGCTTCCTGCCCAAGTCCTCTTCTAGCCAGCCCCTTGACATGAGAGGCAGTCACTGAAGCTTAGAGCACAGTTGGTCATGTGCTAACAAGGATCAGCTTCTTGAGACAAAAAGCATTGTCTTCTGTTCCTTTTATTGTTTTTCTACTGTGCAGAGTCCTAGAAGGGTGACTCCAGAGATCACCAAGGTATGAGCAATTGTTTTTAGAACTAAGGCAGCATATGACAGTAAAAGGGAGAAGGGTAGCCAGGATGTGAAGTTCCCTAGATATCCATCTCACTCACGATGTCTGAGAAGGCTGAATCATTATATACACCAATCAGATTTATGCCAGTGGTTTTATAAACAAGTAACACGGGTCAAAAAATCAACAAAGGCATGTTGTGATCTCTTAAAAAAGAAAATAAAAGCACAAACTAGCTCAAAAGATACATCATCTTAAACGTGTAGGAATATCATCCTTGTATTTTCTTTCTAGATAGGAAAGAAGCCTATGTTCTAGGACATCTATTTCCACATCATAGTGGGCCTGGTTGACTCACTGAGGCAAAAGAATGGAGCTTGGGTAGCAGAGGCACTAGATTACATAGAATATAGCCAGACTACTCCTTAAATGTGATGGACTAGAAAATGTCTCCAGTTCACTCTTTAAATTTGTGTTCTTCCTTTCTTTAAGAATAGCAAAACTAGAATCCATCCTTTTCTATGCAAACAAAGACAGAGATTAATTAGAGAAAACTACCAGTAGACAATAAATCAATAAATCAAAACACGTATTGAATTTGGGAAAGTTTGCTGTCAGTTTAAAGACTAAGGTGCACCTGTTTCAGGCCATGGACTTTTTCAATCACTTGCTATGCAGCTAAGGGATGAACAATGAATAAGAATGATGAAAAAAGAATATATGCCTTTGAGTTGTGGTGTTGAAGGAAAACCATGAATATCCCATAGACAGCCAAAAGAACTAAACAACAGTTTAAGGTTCCAATTCTTGGGAAATGACATCATGCTGAAAGAAGTGGAAATTCAGAAAAGAAAAGAAGATCTTCAACACAATGGATTGATACAGTGACTGTAGCAATAGGCTCCAGCACGTCTCAGATTGTGGGGATGGAATAGGATAGGGCAAGGGTTAGATCTGTTGTTTGTAAAATTGCTGTGACTCATAGAGAAAGCTCTGTGGGCTTGGTGAATAGAAAGTTATGCCACCAAGCCAAAGGTGGGTGATTTTAATCTGTGGCCCTCAGGCCTGGTTTTATTGATTTTGGTCAAACATTCTTCTAACTGGTATAGCACTGCTCTGTCCATTTGCATACAGAGGTAACTCGTGATTACTGTGATGCTGAACACTGTGACACCGAAGTGTCAAATGCAATAATGGTTACCCTTGGTAGATAGTGTTTGGTGGAGCTCCCTGATTGAAACAAGCTTGAAAGCAGGAGTTGCATCCACTTCCAAAATAACTTGCCTTGGGAAACTCTATGAACTTAGAGAAATGATGAAAGTTATATAAGTGTTCAAGTCTTTCATTCATAGGGTCACTAAGAGTCATCTATGACTCAAAAGCACTTAACAAAAACAACACGTCTTGGAGAAGGTGTTACCAGCATGCTCCTTAAAGGCAAGGATGGCAAAGCTTTGTCTCAAATACTTTGGGATCTTATTAGAAGGGCCATTCATTAGGTTAGTTGGATTTTATGAAGAGGAATGTAGCATCAGAATTGGAGGAAGATTCACCACCAACTGGTGTTACGCAGATGACACAGCATTGCTGGTTGAAACTGAAGTCTTTACTGCAGAAGGTCGAATACTGTAGTGTGAAACACAAATTGAAACTCAGGATCCAGAAGACAAATGTTTTCACCACTGGGCCATTGAGAACAGAGTGCAGATGTTAACAATTTCAATTTGCTTGGTTCCATAATCAACGCTCTTGAAATCAGCAGTCAGGAAATCAAAAGCTGAATTGTATTAGGTAAATCTACTGTCAAGGACCTTTCCAGAGTACTGAGAGGCAACATTCTTAGTCTAGAGACTAAGATGTGCCTGATTCAGGCCATGGTCTTTGCAATTACTTGCTATGCATCAAAGAGCTGGCCAATGACTAAGAATGACAGAAGAATTGATGCCTTTGAGTTGCGGTGCTGGAAAAGAGTAATGCACATACCATGGACCACCAAAAGAACAAGCAGATCTATCCTGGAGAGGGTGAAAAAAATCCTTGGAGGGAAGGATTTTGAAGCTCTCTCTTATATATTATGGACATGTGACCAGGAAGGACCAGTCCTTGGAGAAGACCATCAGGCTTAGAAAGGTGGAGGGACAGCACAGGAGAGAAAGACCTCAAAGCCTATTCTAAACCTTGCTTTAACTCCTTTCAGTTCTCTATCAATGTGCTATTCTAGTCATTTTGAGTAATCTTCAGCAATATTTTGTTTGCATATAATATTAATGATATTGTTTGATAATTTCCACATGCACAAATCATTCAATAAGTTGGACTCTATAAAGAAGAATGTGGTATCAGGATTGGAGGAAAATTTGCCAATCTACCTTATGAAAATGACACCACCTTGCTTGTTGAAAGTGGAAAAGACTTGAAAGCATCTGTTGCAGAAGATCAAAGCCTTTAATAAGGATTACGTCTCAACATTGTAAATACAGAACTTCTTACCATTGGTCCAATAAGCAACATCATTTTAGATAGAGAAAGGTTGAAATTGTCAGTGATTTCACCTTACTTAGCTCCACATTCAACACCTTTGGTACCAGGCATCAGGAAATGAGGAGACGTATTACACTGGGAAAATTCACTGTCAATTTTGAAGACTAAGGTATTCTGATTCAAGCCTTGGTTTTTTCAATCACTTATTATGCATCTGAGATCTCGAGAATGAATAAGGATGACAGAAAAATAATAGATGTCTTGAGTTGTGGTGTTGGAAAACAGTTCTGAATATCCCGTGAACTACCAAAAGTACAGACGCATCTTTGGGAAAAAGTGCAGCCAGGGTGCTTCTTGGATGTAAGGATGGTGAAAGTTCATTTCCTATAGTTTGATTATGTTTCTAGGAGAGGCTATTCCTTGGAAAGGGGCATTATGCTTGGAAAGGTGGAGGATTGGCAAAAGAGAGAAAACTCCTAGTGAGATGGATCGGGGTCCTCAGTGACATGAGCCCAGTGACTTCAGCAACGGGCTCACACTGTGTCAGTGATGATGAGGATGGTACAGGATAGGACTGGGTTTAGATTTGTTGTTCATAGGTTTTCTATGAGGCAATGCTTGACAGCACCTGAGAACAACAGTCCTTAGTAAGGAACTTCATACTTGAGAAGTGGAGAATCAGTGAAAAAGAGGAAGATCTTCAATGAAATAGCAGTCACAGTGAGTGCAGCAACGGGCTCATGTCTATCAGAGATTATAAGAATGGCACAGGATAGGACAGAGTGCAGAACCATCTGTGTCTGGGTGCATGTTTGTGTGTGTACTCAGGCATGTGTATTTGTTTCAATTTATTGCCTCTCAACTAGTGCAAACAGTTGTGGGGACAATTTATGATGATTGCTTGCTCGGCTTTTATAAGAAATTCTCCTTTCTTTACTCTCAAAGAATAGACTTACATGACTACTTGTGTTTGGAAATGAAATTAAGTTCAAGCAAGCTTCTCTCTATAGAATACTCATTAATCATTGTTAGAGGGAAAAGATATTTGGGGGTTGCTAGTTAAGAGGGCTTCTTATTCTTAAGAAGGATGTTTTCTTGCTCTTTCTGAGATTTGTGCCAATGTCATAATTTCTTGGCAGGCTCCTTTCTCTATGCAAACACTCCCAATCAATCTCCCTGGTTTGGGCAATCCTTTCACCTGTCACACGGTCTGGGGTTTTAGAGTTTGCATTTTTCTCATTCTCTTTATTGCTTTTGGATTAATTCAAGGAAGAGAAGTGAGAAAGACATCATTTTGAGCAATTATCCACCCTAATTCTATTTTTAGGCTTGTTGCATAATTTCATGGTTACTGAACTCTAGTTAGGTCTGCCATTTATATCTCCTGTCTTATGCATGCTGTGTTTTTCTTCTCACTTACTCCTCTCAAGCTGCATATATGCAGAAATAAGATATTTGTTGAGTTGGGGTCCACTAAAGGAGCAAATACCACGATGGAGTTAAATGTACCCACATCAGGGAAGTATCTGGAAAAGCTTGAGAGCAACCAGATCATGAGGCAATTTTGGCCCTGAGTGATGAGAGAGATAGAGAAGTTGGAGAGATGTTTTCTCTGCTACTGTGTAGTCCAAGAAAGCCACTGGGAAATGCCTGTTTCTCAGAAATTAAACTTCCTTAATAAACTGTTGTTGTTATGTGCCGTTGAGTCGTTTGTGACTCATAGCGACCCTATGTACAACAGCCCTAAATCCTGCTCTGTCCTGTGACAACCACACCGCCTCTGACAC
>NW_006399769.1:3023062-3041322 GCF_000299155.1 Elephantulus edwardii | reverse complement strand
TAGAAAAAGAAGCACAACAAAATGACAACAGCAAAACCTGGCCTGACAATAATCACACTTAATGTGAATAGATGAAATGCACCAATGAAAAGAAAAAGAGTAGCAAAATGGATAAAAAGACAAAGTTCATCAATATGTTGCCTACAAGAGACACAGCTCAGAAATGGAGAGAAAAACAGACTCAAAATCAAAGTCTGAAAAATAACATACCAGGCAAATGGCCACCACACACACACACAAAAGCAGGAGTGGTAATACTAATCTCTAATAAAATGGACTTCACAATGAAAACTACTATAAAAGATAAGGAAATGTATTAACAAATGATGCTGGCACAACTGGACTGCTAAATAGAAAGCTGAAACAGGATCCACAATTCACACCATACACAAAAATCAATTCAAGGTAGATCAGAAACCTGGAATCAAACCTAAAACCATAAAGACAAACTGGGATCAAGCTTAGATTGCCTAGTCTATGGAATAAAGAGACTGTCAAATACAGCCAGAAATGCTAAATTTGGAGAGGATAAAATTAATGAATGGGACTTTCTGAAGATAAACCTGTGTGCATCAGAAACATTTTCCAACAGAATGAAAAAGAAACCTACTGACTGGGGGGTGGGGGGAACTATTTGGCAATACCATTTCGGACAGGTCTCATTCCAAAAGTTTACAGAATCCTGCAGGGCCTCCACAAGAAAAAGACTGATAACACAATTACAAAATGAGCAAAAGATATGAAAAGACTTTTCACAAAGGAAGATCTTCAGATGGTCAACAGACACATGAAGAAATGCTTAAAATCACTGGCAATAAAAGCGATGCAAATCAAAACCAAAATGAGGTACCATCTTACCCCTGTATCAGTGACAAAGTTTAACAGGAAAGCAAGTAACAAATGTTGGAGAAAATATGGAGAGATAGGAACTCATACACTGTTGGTGGGATTGTAAAAGGATACAACCACTCTGGAAGGCAGTTGGGTGTTTCCTAAAATAAACAGAACAAAAAAAATTCCATAGAACTGAGGCAGACATGGAGACTTGCACACCAATGAGCATAGCAGCATTTTTCACCATCGCAAAAACATGGAAACAGCCCATGTGTCAAATCACAATTGAATGTTAGAGAATTATGGTGTATTCACTTGTTGGAATACCATACAGTATGCAGGAGCTATAATTTTGAAAGTCACTGCCTAAGTTGGGAGCTAAGTGAACTAACTCAGTCCCACAAGGACAAATAATGTATAAGAACATTATTGTAGAAATAGAAAAATAACTAGTAAAACATATATAATGATCCAAGGGGGTGGCTGGGGAGCAGACGGGTGAGGATGGGTGGGGATGAAGGAGGGTGGTAATCATAGGGCTGCCCAATTTGATATATGGAGGGAGGGATGGATAAAGAAAATGAGAAAGATTCAGTGTGAAAAACAATATATACACATTTTGTAAGTAAACCAGTATAGAAGAAAATTTTCTTAAAAATAAGAAAAGAAGATAGAAGGAATATGCAGAATCACTGTACCAAAAATAATTGGTTGATACTGAAAAATTTCAGGAAGTACTATATGAACAAAAGCCAGTGTAATGAAGAAGTTCAAGCTGCACTGAAGACAATGGCAAAACATAAGGCCCCAGCAATTGATGGGATAGTAATTGACATGTTTCAAATAACAGATGTATCTATGTCTATGTCTATGTCTATGTCTATGTCTATGTCTATGTCTATGTCTATGTCTATGTCTATGTCTATGTCTATGTCTATGTCTATGTCTACGTCTATGTCTATGTCTATGTCTATGTCTATGTTTATGAAATTTGGAGGACATCTGCCTGGCCAACATTGAAAGAGATCAATACTTTTTTCCCCATATCACATGCAAACAAAATATTGCTGAAGATAGCCCAAAATGACTAGAACAGAACCTTGACAGAGAACGGCCAGTTCCAGCTGGGTTTAAAAGAGGTTGTGGTATCAGGAATATTGTTGATGTCAGATGGATCCTGGATGAAAGTAGAGAATACTAGAAGAAATTGTGTTTTGTTGACTATACCAAAGTATTTTACTATTGAATGGATAACATTAAGAGGAATGATAATCCCAGAACACTTAATTATGCTTATATAAAAACTATACCTAGACAAGAAGTGGTCCAAGGACTATTGCATTGTTTAAAAAGGTGTCCATTGTGGTTTTATTATTTCTCCATTCCTATTCAATTTCTATGCTGAGGAAATAATTCAAACAGTTGGATTCAATGAAGAAAAATGTGGTATATCAGGATCAGATGAAGACTCATTAACAACCTGCCTTATGTGGGTGACACAACTTTGCTTGCTGAAAGTGGGAAGGACTTGAAATGCTTAGTGTAGAGAATATCAAAGACCACAGCATTCAGTGTGGATTTCATTACAACAACAACAAAAAAATATAAAAAAACCTCACAACTGGACTGATAAAGAACATCATGATAGATGGAGAAAAGATTGAAATTGTCAATGATTTCACCTAACTTGGGTCTACAGTCAACACCCTTGTTACCAGCTGCCAGGAAATTTGGAGGTGTATTGCACTGGGAAAGTCTGTTATCAGTGACCTCTCCAAAGTACTGTGGAGCAATGATATCTGTTTGAAGACTAAGATGCACTTGATTCAGACCATGATCTTTTCAATCACTTGCTACGCATCTGAAAGCTGGACAGTGAATAAGGATGGCAGAAGAATGTCTTTGGTCTGTGTGTGGCATTGGAGAAAAGTACTGAGTATCCCATAGACTGCCAAAGAACAAAGAGATATCTCTTGGGAAAAGTGCAGCCAGAGTGCTTCTTGGAGGCAAGGAAGGCAAAGCTTCGTCTCACACACTTTGGGCATTTTGGTAGGAGAGGCTATTACTTGGAAAGGGAAATCATGCTTGCAAAGGTAGAGAGTCAGTAAAAGCATGTATTTTTCAGTGAGATGGATTGTTATAGTGACTCCAGCAATGGTGTCAAGGATATCAGAGATGATGAGTATGGCACAGGATAGGACAGAATTCAGATCTGTTTTTCATAGAGTTACTATGAGCCTTACTTAACAATAGCTACAACACTGCAACTCTAAGGCCACAATGCAATTCTTCTGTCATCCTTAGTCATTATCCAACTCTCAGATGCATACCAAATCATTGAAAAGAACTTTATTTTAATCAGGTGCACCTTAACCTTTAAACTGACATCATTGCTCCTCAGTACCCTGGAGAGGTCCCAGACAGCAGATTTTCCTGATGCAGCTACTCTTGATTTCTTGAGTGTTGGTATCAAGGGTGTTGATTGTGGATCAAGTAAGATGAAATTGTCAACAACTTCAATCTTTTCTCCATCTATCATGTTACTCTATTGGCCTACTATTGGTGAAGGTTTTTATCTTCTTGATGATGAGCTGTAATATAATTTGAAAGCTGTAGTCCTTGATCTTCTGTAGTAAGTATTTCAAGTCCTCTTCACTTTTAGCAAACAAGGTTGTGTCCTTTGCATAACACAAGTTGTTGACGAGTCTTTCTCTTATCCTGGTGCCACATTCTTAATTGACTCCAGCTTCTTGAATGATTTGTTCAGCAAACATATTAAATAGGTATAGAGGAAGAATAGGGCCCTGACGCACACCTTTCTTGATTTTAAACCATGTGATGTTCCCTTTCTCTGTTCTATCCCTATGTGCCAGCTTCGAGAGCCTCAGCCAGGCCTCTGGAAATCACCCAGGGCCCCATCCTGCTGCACCTCCATGAGTTCAGCTTGAACCTGAGAAGGCTGTCTAGCACCACTGTATTTGTATTCTTGATTGTTTCTGTGGTTTGTTGTTAGAGGTAAAACACCTGTCTGTCATTCTGTTGTAATAGGGAAATGGTTTGCACGTTACTGGTTGTGTTGTAGCTTAGATGTGTATATGCTGGCTTGTTTATTATTTGCTCTTATTAATGCAGAACTTGACCGTCAGTTTGTTGTACTGGAGTAATGTGTGCATTGCTGTGATGCTAGAAGCTATGCCACTGTTTTTTCAAAGGGCACCAGGGTCTCCCTTGGTGGACAGGTTTCAACAGATCTCTCAGATTAAGATAGACTAGGAGTGGCATCCACTTCCGAAACAACATGCCTCCGGAAACTCTATGAACTTTGATAAATGTCAATAGTTATAGAAAGGCTTCAGGACTTTTGTTCATAGGGTTTCTATGAATTGTATGAATCGTGCTCAACTGGAAGGCAATCAACAATAAGGAAGCAAGACAGGCCATTCACTTCTAAAACAGTAGGTTCTAGAAAATCCCATGACATTTTTTTAGATTGATTTATTATCTTGCAACCACTTTAACAGTATTTCAGGTGAAAGGGGAGAGAAATTATGTGCTTAACCAAGCAATTTGAACTTAAAAATACACATGCCTGTTTGCTTCCATATTGTCTTTGGCTGCTTTCATGCTGTAAGGGCAGAAGTGAGTGGCTGCAGCAAAGACCACAGGCCTTCAGGCCTAAAATACTATTTGGAAATACTGAAGAAAAAGTATGTTGGCTCTTCTTTTATAACTATCTTTCAGAGAAATTAAAAGGAAGAAAAAAATAACATGTATTCTATATTTACCATCTTCTCATTTTCTAAAAAATCATTTCTGCAGCTACTTATTTATTTTTGTGGATCCAAGATTATCTAGTATCATATTCCTTCTGCTTGAAGAACTGTCTTTAACATTTCTCAAAACAGGAATCTGTTGGTAATAAATTCTCTCAGCTGCTTTTCTTAAATTTTTTTTTTTATTTACTAGTGTGGAATTCTGAATCATCACTTATTTTCATTTCAGTTCATGGTTTGAATACATTAGCTGATCCACTGGAGAAAGATGGGCCATCTCTACTCTGTGATTAATGATTAACTGCCTCTGAAAACCTACTGAATCATCATCAATGAGACAATTCTGACTTGACAGTACATAACAAGTCTAGCTTGATGTGTCTCATTATTTTTCTTGACCATCACCTCTTAAAATATTTCTTTCATGTTCCTTATTCTCCTTCTAAGGTTTCCATTGTATATACATTGGCCATTTGATATTGTTCTACTGATTTTGGAAGCAATGTGATGAGAAATTTGCCTGTTTATATTTCCCAATAGTTTCGTTATATTGTTCATTTCCCCCCTCCACTCAACTCTCGATGCATTATTGTTGAGTTGAAACAAACTCAACAGATGATGGACTCGACTAACTGATCCTCCAGTAGGTTTTCAGAGGTGGTAAATCACATGAAAGGGGACTGTCCTTTTTTCTCCCCTGATGTGGCCGAGGGATTTGAACCACCAGAGGCACCACCTTTGAGTTAGCACCTTTGGGCTAGTGAAATTCCCTAAAGAGTACACTGCCAGAGCTCCTTTCCCCACTATGTGATTGTTGCTGTTACTTGTCATCAAGTTGACTACAACTCACAGTGACCCTCTGAACAATGGCTCTGAACCTTGCTCCATCCTGAACCAACCTCACTATCTCTGACACATTTTAATCCATTGTCATGGTTGCTGTGTCAATCCATCTCATCCAATATCTTGCCTTCATGTGCTGAACCTGCACCCTTCCAAGCATGTTGTCCTTCTCCAAGGACCGGTCTCTCCCTACAACATGTCCAAAGTATGTTAGACGGAGCCTCAGAATCCTTACCTCCAGGGAGCCACTCCATGGTCCTCTCCTTGCAACATGCCTAATGTATGTCAGAAGGACCTTCAGAACCCTTGACTCCAAGAAGCAGCTTAGTTTTACCCTCTCAAGGATGAACCTGTTTGTTCTCCTAGCAGTTCATGATATATTCAATACTCTTCTCCAAGATGTGCCACAGCTCAAAGGCATCAGTTCTTCTAGAATTGTTATTGTCCAGCTCTCTGAGGCATGGCAAGTAATAGCAAAGATCATGGGCTAGAACAGGTACACCTTAATCTCCAGATTGATATTGGTGCTCTTCAGTACTCTGGAGATGTCCCTAACAGCAAATTTCCTAAATGCAATTCATCTTTTCATTTCTGGTACCAAGATTGTTGATGGTGGAGCCAAGCAAACTGAAGCTGTAAACAATCTCAGTCTCTTCACTGTCCATAATGATGCTGCCAATTGACTCAGTGGTGAGAATCTTTGTTTTCTTGATGTCAAGCTTCAATTCATATTGAAGGCTGCAGTCCTTGACCTTCTGCAGCAAGTGCTTCAGATCCTTCTCAGTTTCAGCAGGTAGTGTTGTGTCATCTGCATAATGCAGGTTGTTGATTCGTCTTTCTCCTTTCCTGATGCCACACTCCTCTTCATAGAGCCCCACCTCCCAGATAATCTGTTCTGCATATGTTTTGAAAAGGTGTGAAGATAGGACACATCTCTGACGTACACCCTTCCTGAATTTGACACATGCAATATTTTCTTGCTCTGTTCTGATGACTACTTACTGATCCAAGTATAGGTTTTGTGTAAGCACAATCAAGTGTTCTGGGATTCCCATTCTTTTCAGAATTAGCTATAGTTTACTGTGATCCACACAGTCAAATGTCTTTGACTCAAAAAATACCATGCCCATTTAATTCATTTACCTATGTTTATGATGTCAATATTTATGCGTTCCAATTCTTTCTTTGCAATCACTTGTCATGCATCAGAGAGTTGGACAATGACTAAGGAGGATAGAAGGAGAATTGATGCCTTTGAGCTGTGGTGCTGGAGAAGAGTATTGAGGGTACCATGGACTGCTAGGAAAACAAACAGATTCATCCTGGAAAGGGTTAAACCGGGTGGCTCCTTGGAGGCAAGGATTCTGAGGCTCCATCTAACATACTTTGGACATGTTGTAGGGAGAGACCAGTCCTTGGAGAGGGACAGACATCATGCTTGGTATGGTGGAGGGATGGCGCAGGAGGGGAAGGCCCTCTATGAGGTGGATTGATTCAGTGACTGGGATAATCGGGATGGGAATGTCAGAGTGTGATTGACACAGGATAGAGCAGAGTTAGGGCTGTTGTACATAGGATTGCTTTGAGTCACAAGCGACTCGACAGCACATAACAACAACAACAACATTTCTTTCTTAACAATCTCCAATTTTCCTACCTTCATGCTTGTCACATTTCACGTTCCAATCACTAGTGTCTGCTTGCAACTGTTCCTCATCCTTTGTGATTCCCAGTACAAAGGCTCAGCCTCTGGTGTCGTATATTTTCGTCTAATCTAAGTGTGCTCTGTTGTACAAGGGTTTTCTAAAGCCAGTAGAGTGGCATGCTAGAGAGACATCTATTTGTGTTGTGTATTCCACTTTCTCATAATGGCTATGGTGGACTTTCTGGTGGCAGATAATGAAGCAGATCTAATAAAGCAGTGTTTTATTTTTCTACTTTCCTCAGTCAATGAAGTTTTTAATGGCTCATTTTCCAGAAGTGGATCTTCAGAGCCTTTTCTTCCAAGACATCATTGTATGGGCTTGAAATTTCAACATTTCTATTAGCAGCTGAGCTCATTAACTTCAATATGGATTGAAGCTCAACATCAAGAAAACAAAGATTCTCACCCCTGGGACAATTGGCAGCATCATGATAGGTGGTGAAGAGATTGAGATTGTTGACAGCTTCAATTTGCTTGGCTCCACAATCAACACTCTTGGTACCAGCAGCCAGGAAATTAAAAGATGAATTGCAATAGGAAAGTCAGAGAACTCTCCAAAGTACTGAGGAGCAACAATGTCAGTCTGGAGACTAAGGTGCGCCTGATACAGGCCATGGTCTTTGCATTTACTTGCTATGCATCAGAGAGCTAGACAACAACTAGGGATGATAGAAGGAGAATTGATGCCTTCGAGCTGTGGTGCTGAAGAAGAGTATTGAATATACCATGGACTGCTAGAAAAACAAACAAGTTTGTCCTGAAGAGGGTGAAGCCAAGCTGCTCCTTTGAGGCAAGGATTCTGAAGCTTCATCTGACATATTTTGGACATTTTGCAAGGAGGGACCAGTCCTTCGAGAGGGACATCATGCTTGTGAGGGTGGAGGGACAGTGCAGGAGAGGAAGACCCTCTATGAGATGGATTGATTTAGTCAGTGGGGTAATAGGGATAGGTGTATCAGAGACAACAAGATTGGCAAGGGATCGAGCAGGGTTTAGGGCTGTTGTACATAGGGTCGCTATGAGTCGCAAGCGACTCAATAGCACATAAAAACAACAACAACTTCATATAGTCATCAGTAAGAAGAAGTCTGCATGCTTGTAACTTATTTTAATTTTCTTAAATTTTGGCCCCACAGACTCTAGTAAAATTGTACATTCACACAACGTAATAATATTATGCAGCACTCAGGAGTAATGATTTCAAAAATTACTACATAACTTGGGAGAGATTGGAGAGCATTATGCTAAGTGAACTAATTCAGTCTCAGAAGGATAAATATTGCATAAAACCATTACTGAAATAAAATAGAAAGATAAATAGTAAAACATGTAGCAGCAGAGGGATGAATAAATATATATATCTATCTCATATATATCTCTAATATGTATCTCTAATATATATCATAGCTATAGCTATAACTATAACTATAACTATAAAAACTATAACTACAACTATAAATATATATATATATTTCGCTATGAGTCGTGCTCCACTTGAAGGGAATCAACTTTACGTTGTGGGTGTGTATCTAAATTGTAGAAATCTCCCTCTTGCCAGTAGATGGCGCCCTCACTGTGTCCAGGTTCCACCCAGAAGCTAAGTTCTGTTCTGGAATGCTTTGACTAAAGAAAAAAAACATTTGCCCAGGTTTCTGATTATCGTTCCCTAACATGCACCTGTTGAGCTAGTATTCGCTGGCATGCTTCCATCTTAGCATATTTCTTTGTAGGTTGAATTTGGCTTAAAGGGAAGTTTCAGTAATTTATCACTTAATAATATCAGGTTCAGATTTCCTTAGCTTGGAAACAAAACTAAATTGAATGATGAAAATAAACATGCTCTTGAGTAATGCTACATGGATATTACTGTTCTACTAATAGGGTGCTAATTAGTAAAGAGCATTTAACTTTTTTACTGCCAACCTAAACAAGCTGGCTTTGTTTTTGGCTGTGGGCCTTACTTACAACTGGATCTCAAACTGCTTTGCAAATATTAATTAAATACTTTAGTGCACATCCAAGTGTTTGACACATCAAGCTCTTTTCCAGAATGTGGAAAACACATGCCCTAAGCCAACCCAGCTCTTTGCTGAGAGAAGAATTGCTCTAGACCTAGGCTTATACTTCTGTGTGATCCTAAGGCTGTGCACCCATTTTCCTGAACAGGCAAGTCACCTTTCAGCCAGACTGTAGATGCCTCATTCTTGGTCAGAAACTGCAGCATCTGACGTTGTGCTGTGCCTGTTGGCCCCTGTCAATATCATGACCTGCCCACACACATCTTCTGAGGGAAAAGGAACCCGCAACGAGAAGGTCTGAATCCATCAGGGCTCCTTGAAAGAAAGATGGACAATCCTCTCCCATGTGATTTAAAGCTTTGGAAATCCAGTGGTGGACAAGCTATGAATTGGTTCCAACTCGAGGGCAGTGAGTTGAGTTGTTGTCTTTAGATATGTGATCTCCAAGACAGTGTTTTATCCATGATTGGGAGTCACATTTCTCAGTTGCAACTTTGCTGTGAGTTGTTGTTTTTGTTGTTGTTGTTGTTATGTGCCGTCGAGTCATTTGCGACTCATAGCGACCCTATGTACAACAGCCCTAAACCCTGCTCTATCCTATGCCAATCTCATTGCCTCCGACACACCCATCCCGAGTACCCCAGTCACTGAATCAATCCACCTAATAGAGGGTCTTCCCCTCCTGTGCTGTCCCTCCACTCTGCCCAGCACGATGTCCCTCTCTAAAGATCTGTCTCTCCTTACAACATGTCCAAAGTATGTCAGGCGAAGCCCCAGAATCCTTAGTAGACTTCCTAAAATTTTCAAATGTTCTTATTTCTCAACTCTGGTGGGGAGCAGGAGGGCTTGTGGACTTGAAGGTAGAAAAAAGCAAGGCATACTTCTGAGTCTTCTACTCTTGGAATATAATCTATGGCTTGAAAAAGTAGGAGTACAAATAGCACAAGGAGTCCCCACCTCATCTTGTACCTTCTTTGATGGTATGCCCCAAGCGAAATGTTCCTACTCTGCCCTGCCCAAGCAGTGGCTCACAGTTGGGTCTAGCCAGCTTCATGGGTGGAGAAGGGGGGACGGAATCTCTTTCCATTCCCAGAATGGCCAGGCTGTCCAGGGAACTCAGCAAAGTGAATGTTCAGAACTTCTCTTTGACCACAGGCACAAACTGTACTTGCAAACCCAGAGGGCTGCCACCCTGGGCTTTACTACCTGGCTTCTAGATGTGATGTCAGACTCATCTGTCCAGTTCTGACAGACACCTGACTGCAAATTAATTGTTCCCCTCAGCTGAGTTGGTAGCAGGTTACCAGAAGAAGTTTCATTGCAGATGCATCCTATCTACTCAAGTACGATTTGACATTTGTAGCTCATGACTGTTTCAGGAAAATCTTTTGCTAAATGACCAACAGGAAGTTCAAGTGAATCCTGATTGATGGTCTGAGAGAGCTCCTTTTCCTTGGCTCTCATTTCCAGAGCACTGCCCATAAGTAAGTAACCTGTTACAAACCTATCACTAGACTTTGGCTCATTCAGGATTAGAGAGTTTAGGAGAAATCGTTTATGTCTGTAAATGCACTTTATTGACACTTGGCAATTTGCACAGTGCCCAGATGGACACTGCAAATTAGCAATAGGATATTCAGGTACTAGGACTTGTGGGCTTACCAGTTCCCAAGATACCCTGGCCTTGTCTGAGATGTGAGGGCATTGTCTATGTTATGTGGACAGGGCTTAGGCTGGAGTTTGTAGTTTGAATCATTGGCGGGTACTAAGTTATGAAAGTTGTTGGGTGGCACCAGCTCATAGGCCAAACACTTTTCTTCTGTACAAATTGGGAGTAAGTCTTGATGACCTCATGCCATTCACTGGTCCCCATAGTGTTCTATGACTGTTATTCAGAGGGATGACATGTGTTCCATGCACTCTGCTAATACATATGTGGGGCCAACTGAAAAGAAGGAAGAAACAAAGAAAAGAAGTAAGAGAGAGGGAAAGGCTCCTAGGTTTTGGTTAAACCAGAATGTTCTTTATCCTCCACTTTATAAAGCAGTAACCTCAGAATGGCAACTAATGGAAGTGGCAGGTCTAGGGACAAAACCCTATACATACCCACCTGTATAAATTGTGTCTATTAAGATAGGGACAATTGGCATTTATTGAGTACCTGCTATAGATTACAATGGTACAAATCACCTCTATCTGCTGCATTAAAAAATCATTATCAAATACATGCTAAAAGTAGTCAACAAAATTTAATAGAGATTCCAAACAAACAGAAGCAGGAATTCAGATAAATACACGAGAAATTAAGTCAGTAATATGGCTACACACAAGACAGAACATTCTCAAGGAGTTGTGTAGCTATGTACCATTGGGTCAGAACAATTTGTTGCTGACCCTCTCATAGGTTTTCAGAAGCCATAAATTGCATAGAAGATTGCTCATCTTTCTCCCATGGAGCAGCTGGTAGATTTTAACTGCATGCCTTTGTGTTGGCAGCACAACTCCTTACCACGAGGCCACTAGAGCTCCCTTTAGTATGTCACACTGAAGAGCCAAAGGAGTAACTTTCAAACACTATACCATCAATTACAAGAAGACCTAGAGGGGGAAAAAATTGATCCCATAAGAAAGAGGGTAGGAAGAACACATGTCTACCAGTTTTGGCTTTGAGGGGATGAAGGAAGACCTTTAAGAATTTATAAACAATAATTGACCTTTCTAAAGTTTATGGCCTGAATTCATACTATACAGTAAAGGTTAAATATCAAGCCTCTTTAACACGTTGCTGCAAATGACAGTAAATGTGTTTCTAAGCATGGTCGTCAATTTTAAAAGTACGGTAGTCAATTTTAAAAGTGTGCAGCAATGTGTTAATGAATAATATTCTGATGTCTGTAGTCTATAAAGTAAAGTGGATTGAGAGATAGAGAGATGCACAGATGGATATAACCCATTGCCATTCATCTGACTCTGACTCATAGCAACAAAGCATTATTGTTATGCACCTTCAGGTCCATTAGTACTTAAAGTGATCCTATGAACTGCAGGTTAAAACCAAGCCTTATCCTGCACCATCTTCAAAATCTTTGATGCTCAAGCCAATTGTTGCAGTCACTGTATCAATCCATCTTGGTCACGGTCTTCTCCTTTCATTACCTTCCAATTCTCCCAGCTTTATGCCTTTTTTCAAGGATCGATGCCTCCTGACAACAGGTCCAATTCTGAGACAAGGTGTCAACCACTTTGCCTCGAAGGAGTAACTTGGTTGCATCTCTTTCAAGACAGACTTGTTTATTCTTTTGGCAGTCCATATGATATTCAGTACTCTTCACCAACACTACAATTCAGAGGCATCACTTTTTCTTCCATCTTCTTTATTCATGGTCTAACTTTCACAGGCATACGTTGTCGTTGTTGTTGTTCTTGTTGTTGTTAGGCATTGTCTAGTAGAGAACAATTGATAAAGACCCTGTGAATAACAGGTCTGAATCCCTTCGTATCCTGTGACTTCCTCACCATCTCTGAGACACTTGAGCCATTGCTAGAGTCACAGTAACAATCCTTCTCATTGTGGGTCTTTCTCTCTTGTATTGACCCTCCATATTTCTAAGCATGATACTCCTTTCCAAGGAATAGCCTCTTCAAGCAACATATCCAGAGTATGAGAGATGAATCTTTGCCATCTTTATCTCCAAGAATCACTCTGGCTGCATCTTTTCCAAGACATATCTGTTTGTTCTTTTTAGTCAATGGGATATTCAATACTCTTCTTCAACATCACTGAAACTCAAGGCATCAAATTCTCTTCTGTCATCTTTATTCATTGTTCAGCTCTCAAATGCATGTTGTTATTGTTGTTGTTGTTATATGCCATTGAATTGCCTGGGACGTATAGCACAGTAGCTCTGAACTCTGCCCTGTCCTGAGCTAGTCTTATTAATTCTGACACACTAACCCCCATTACCCCAGTAACTGTATCAATCCATCTCATGGGAGTCTTCCTCTCCTGCATTGTGTTTCCACCCTTCCAAGCATGATATCCTTCTCCAAAGACTGGTCCCTCTTGGCCACGTGCCCAAAATATGTGAAATGGAGCTTCAAAATCCTAGCGTCTGAGGAGAAATTTTATTTCACCCTCCCCAAGACAGACTTCCACAATTCAAAGGCATATCAAAAACATAGCGAGTAATTAAAAAGACCATGGGTCTGTTTGAGGCACACCTTAGTCTTCAAATTTCCATCATTGCCCTTCAATATTTTAGAGTGGTACCTAACAGGAGCCTTGCAAAGCAATATGTCTTCTAACCTCTTAATGACAAGTACCAAGGGTATTAATTTCGGATCTAAGTAAGATGAAATCATTGACAGTTTTCAATCCTTTCTCCATCTATGGCCCAGTAATAAGGACCCTTGTTTTCCTTTTTTTTCTCTCTTTTCTTTTTTATTTCATTCTTTTTTGTGTGTACCGTCAAACCAGATCTGACTGGTACGGGAGGACCTTCTCGAGCAGAGCATCTGGTGGATTTGACCTGTGCACCTCTGAACTTGCAGTTGCAGCTTCTTGCCACTAGGCCACCAGAGTTTGCCGACCTTTGTTTTCTTAAAGTTGAGATGTAATCCATATTAAAGGCTGTAGTCTTTGATCTTCTACAGCAAGCACTTCAAATCTTCCTCACTTTCAGCAAGCAAGATTGTGTCACCTGCTAACGTAGGTTGTTAATGAGTTTTCCACCAATCCTGATTCCACATTCTTCTTCATAGAGTCCAGCTTCAAGAATTATTTGTTCAGTATACAGACTAAAGAAAGTATAAAACCCTAATACATGTTTTTCCTATTTTTAAACCATGCAGTATCCCCTTGTTCTGTTAACATAACTGCTTCTTGGTCTATATATAGTTTGTTCCATGAGCATACCTACATATTTTGGGATTCCCATTCATTTCAATATTAGCCATAATTTCCTGTAATTCACACAGCCACATGTCTTTTCATAATCAATAACACACATGTAAGCATCTTTCTGGTACTCTCTACTTTGAGCCAAGGTCCATTTAATATCAGCAGTGATGTTCTTTGTCCCATGGCCTCTTCCAAATCTAGTTTTAATTTATGGCAGTTCTTTGTCAATGTACATACAGTTCTAGCAATTTCTAATAATCCTTAGCAAGATCTTACTTTCATGTGATAGTAATTAAATTGATAATTTCCACATTTTTTATCACCTTCTGTCGCTGGTGGGAGCAAATCTCTTCCTGTTACTTGGCCAGTTACCTATCTTCCCAGTTTCTTGACATAGACTAGTGACACATGCAGAGTTGCATCTATTTGTTGAAACACAATTGGTATTCCATCCATTCCTGAAGTCTTTTATCCCTCTAGTGCCTCCTACATTTCCAGAAATTTGTAAACTTCTTTAATTCATGAATTTGTATGCAACATCGTTATTTTTTTATGTTATTATTGTTGTAAGGTGCTATCGAGTTGAGTATAACTAATAGCGACCCTATGAACAACAGATCTAAACCTTGTCCTACCCTGTGCCATCCATATGATCTCTTAAATACTTGAACCCATTGTCACAGTCATTGTGTCAATCCATCTTGTTGAGGATCTTACCTTTTATCACTGACCCTTCACCTTTCCAAGTATGATGTCCCTATCTAAGTAATAGCTGCTCCTAACAACGTGCTCCAAGTATGTGAGAAGAAGCTTTGTCATCTTTATCTCCAAGGAATACTCAAGCTACATTTTCTCCAAGATACAGTTGTTGGTTCTTTTGGCTGTCCAGAAGATGTTCTGTATATAGTGGAGGTGTTGTTTGTTTCTCGAAGCTTGTTGATGAAGGAAAAATAATGGAGATGCTATGCATGGTGTAGACCAGATGCTTTAGCTTAAGCTACATTTTGAATAATCCAATTACACTTTCCAGTATGCTTACCTTGTTACGACTCGTCTCCTCTCACATTTTAGTAAATTAAAATATGGAGTTTTGTCTTGAATATTTGAGAAGGGTGACCGGTGGTGTGTGAGTGCTTCATGGCCAGATTCAGCCAGGCTCTCTATTCCTGGCTTACTGCTAAACCCTCCTTCACCTTGTTATTTCATATTGGGCTCCTTAAGTATTCTTATGTAGAAAATGTAGCACATTATACTCCATCACACAGGTTACACCTTGACCTAACATTTTTGTGATTACATTTGAGCTTAATATGGTGCCTTTTAAGGGTTTGCTGAAGATGGTGGTGTATAGACTGGTTTAGCAAGTGATAGTGTGGTTTATCAGGGTTTATCGATTATGTAACAGGCTCCTCAAGTTAATAAGAACTGGAGTAAAGTATGGTTTAAAATATGAACTAAATAAAGTTAAACTAGCTCTCAGCCGTAAAAAGTCAAAGATCTACTATAAATAAACTACTAAAGAGACTTTACCTTAATAATGAACCCATGATAGCTATGACATAAACTGGGATTAGATCATCAACCACAACTCAAAGACATCAAGTCATCTTCTGCTGTCCTTATTCATTATACAGCTCACAGAACACAGTTTGAATAAGAGACACTTTGGTCTTTAAACTTATACAATTGCTCTTTAAAGCTTTGAAGAAATCCCTGGCAGCAGACTTTCCAAATGCTATGTGTTTTCTTATCTTCTGGCTGCTTGTACCAAAGTTGGTGATTGTGGATCCAAGATCAAATCACTGATATTTTTTTTAATATGCAACTTAAAAATGCTTTTCTAACCAAATTATCGCTTTTATAGTTGTGATTCTTATGTCAGATTTAGTCAGCTTTGAGATAATATTACTGTTTATATTCAAAATGAAAATGTCCCAATGTCCAATGATATTGTAGTATATGGATGCCAGTCTTTTATTCAGTTGTTGCTCTGTCCAAAGAAATTCATGGTGATGAAGCCAAGGAATTCTATACTTCACTCATCTCAAGGAAATAGAACCGGAAATAAAGTCAGCAAAATATTGGAGAATTAAACAACTCAATTAACTATCTTGCTATCATAAATATATACCAGGTAATGCACTTCAAAAAAAAAAGCTCTCTATATGTCCTTCTTCAGTGCATTTTCTAGGACCATAGTGCTACAAAATTAGAAATAAAAAAAACAAGAGGATAAAGGAGGAAAAATCCATATACCTGGGAAGTGAACAATGCTTAAAAGCAAATGGGTAGCAGAAAAAATAAAAAATGAAATAAAAATTTTCTTGAAACAAATGAAAATGAAAACACAACTTACAACCTTTACTCTAGGATACAGCAAAAACAGTACTTAACGGTCAATTAAGTACTTAGAAGTATTAAGAGGTAAGTTCATAGTAATAAGCAAATATATCTAAAGGAAGATAAAATGAAAATGGATTATTTAACCAAATAGCTCTAACAAGTAAAAACAGACAGCAACAAAATTCAACAACCTCTAGAAGAAAAGAAATTATAAAAATTAGAGCAGAAATAAATGGAACAGAAAAAGAATGGAATCTATCAAAAAGACAAGGAGTTCAATGTCCAAAAAGCCCAATATAATTTGTAAACCCCTAGGAAAACTAACAAAGGAAAAGAAAGGAAAGGTGCAGAAAATCCAAATAAGAGATGAAAGGGACAATGTCAAAGCAGAACCTACTGAAATAAAAAGGTTAGTGATAGAAAATTATGGGAAAACTCTACTCAAACAAGTATGAAAACCTAAAGGCTCAATATCAAGAAGACAAAGATTCTCACCACTGGACCAATTGGCAGCATCCAGATGGATGGTGGAGAGACTGACATTGTTCATAGCTTTAGTTTGCTTGGCTCCACAATCAACACTCTTGACACCAGTAGCCAGGAAATTAAAAGACTTATTGCGATGGGAAAGTCTGCTGTTAGGGACCTCTCTAAAGTATTGAAGAGCAATAGTGTCTCTCTAGAGACTAAGGTGCATCTGATACAGGACATGGTCTTTGCAATCACTTGTTATGCATCAGAGAGTTAGACAGTGACTAAGGAGGATAGAAGGAGAATTGATGTCTTTGAGCTGTGGTACTGGAAAAGAATATTGAGGGTACCAAGGACTGCTAAGAAAACAAACAGATTCATCCTGGAGAGGGTTAAGCCAGGCTGCTCCTTGGAGGCAAGGATTCTGAGATTTCGTCTGACATACTTTGGACATGTTGTAAGGAGGGATTGGTCCCTGGAGAGGAACGTCATGCTTGGGAAGGTGGAAGGACAGCACAGGAGGAGAAGACTCTATGAGGTGGATTGATTCAGTGACTTAGGTAATCAAGATGGGTGTATTGGAGGCAGTGTGATTGGCACAGGATAGAACAAGGTTTAGGGCTGTTGTACATAGGCTCACTATGAGTCACAGGCAATTCAATGGCACATAACAACAACAACAAAGGAAATGCACTATTACTGAGAAAATCACAACTTATCCAAACTTACACAGATTGAAGTAGAACACCTGAACATTAGAAAAGCAGAAATTGGACATGGTACACAACTTCCAACCAAAAAAACCCTGGGCTAGATGGTTATACTAGCGAGTTTCATAAAATATTTAGAGAAGACCTATCATCAACTCTACATGACTATTTCAGAAAATAGAAGATGGAATACTCCAAAATTCATTCTAGGATGCAAATGTATCGCTGATACCATTGCCAGGTAAAGACATTACCAAAATATAAAACTATGGACCAGTATCTCTCATGAATGTAGATGTAAAAATTCTAAGTAAAATTCCGGCCAATAGAATCCAACAGTTGTTGTTGTTGTTATGTGCCGCCGAGTCGTTTTCGACTCATAGCGACCCTATGCATAACAGCCCTAAATCCTGCTCTATCCTGCGCCAACCGCACTGCCTCTGACACACCCATCCTGATTACCCCAGTCACCGAATCAATCTATCTCATAAAGGGTCTTCTTCTCCTGCGCTGTCCCTCCACCCTCCCAAGCATGATGTCCCTCTCCAAGGACCCGTCCCTCCTGGTAACATGTCCAAAGTATGTCAGACGAAGCCCCAGAATCCTTGCCTCCAAGGAGTAGCTTGGTTTAATCCTCTCCAAGATGAATCTGTTTATTTTCCT
>NW_006399769.1:3012079-3020577 GCF_000299155.1 Elephantulus edwardii | reverse complement strand
TAATACTTCTCTAAATCTGAACATTCACATTGAGACAGACTAGGAAGAAGGATTGGCCATCCACTTCTGAAATAGCAGGCCTCTGAAAAACCTATGTACAACTATGTACAACAAAAGACCTATACAAAGAAAATTTAAAAAAAAATTACTACAGGAAACAAAAAGAGACCTGGAGAGTAGAAAAATATACCATGTTTGTGGATTGGAAGATTCACTATCATGAAAATGGCATTCTGAAAGTTCATTGCAATCCCAATACCTAAGGTCAATTTATATATTTTTTTTTGCTGGTTTATTTTGGGGTTTATATACTTTAAAAAAATTATATTAGTTTGCCTACAAAGTTTACATACATCATATTTCATACTATTCTACATTCACATTGTGTTTCATACAATCATTCCCATGCATTACGTTTTAAAAAATTAATCACCATTGGACTGTGTCCATCATTACCTTTTCTTCATGTCCAGTGGATCCTTCCCATTTCCTTCAACGCCTCTCTCCACCCACCAAATTGTGTAAACCTGTAGTTTCATCCCTACCCATCCTTACCCCTCTGCTCCCACCTCTTTCTCCCTTGGCTCTCCACATGTGTTTTATTAGTTATCCTTCTCTTTGTATAATAATGTATTTGTCCTTAAGAGACTTAATTAGTTCACTAAGCATAATTCTCTCCACTCTCTCCTAAATTAAGTAGCATTCTTTTAAATCATTGCTCCTGAGTGCTGCATAGTATTCCGTTGTGTGAATATACTACAGTTTTTCAATCCATTCAGTTATGGTTGGGCATTCAGGTTGTTTCCATGTTCTTGCAATGGTGAATAATGCTGCTATGGATATTGGTATACAAATCTCTGTGTTTCAGTTCTAATTTCCTTGAGATAATTCTTCCTTTTTAGTAGTCTTAGTGTTTAAAAGGCAATTGGGTTCGGACTAAGTCTCCAGTTTAGAGGCTCATATGTGAAGCAGTTGGATTCTGGAAGATGGTTTCTCTCTTGTTTTGGTGAGGGTAAGGTGTGGACTTTTAGGTTATGGTTTTTTATTTGGTTGGGTTTTTATGTTTTGGTTTGGTTTTTTTAATTCACAATCATGTGTGAGCTGGTTGGATTTTCTGGGTTTCACTAACAATGAGCTATGGGCTGGAAGCCTCTTTTTTTTAATCACCCAGAACCTGGTGAGTGGGCCTTGCATTTAAAAGGCAGTAGGGTCCTGACCAAGTCTCCAATTTGAAGAGTCATGTGTGAAATAGTTGGATTCTAGAAGGTGAATTCTATTCTTTTGATGAGGGTGGGATATGGACTATTTGGTTGGGTTTTTTTTTTCCATTTAGAATCATGTGTAAGATGATTGGATTTGACAGATTGAGCCAACAATGAGCTGTCGGCTGAAAACTTATTGTTTAGAGTCAATCAGGACCTCGGGTGCATGCTTTGTATTTAAAAAGCAACAGGGAGAAGGGTGCAACAATGAATGAATGGAATCCCAAAATCTCTGTAGATGTTCATTGAAATGAAAAATAAACAACCTAAATTTAAAAAAAAAAAAAAAGCAACAGGGCCCTGCCTCCAGTTTGGAGGCTCATATGTGAAATGGTTGGATCCTGGAAAGTGGGTTCTCTTGTTTTGGTGAGGGTCAAGTATGGGCTGTTTCATGGTTGTTTGTTTGCTGTTTTCTTTTATAATTTTTTATTGCAACTTTAATGAAAGTTTACGAAAACTTGGATTTCCATTCCACCACGGCTGTGTAGTAGGATTTGAAATTGCAGAGTGAGATATCTCCTACTTTGTTTCTCTTTTTCAGGGGTACTTTGCTTATGAGGGGTCTCTTTCCATTCCAGATGAAATTGGAAATCGCCTTCTCCATTTTGTTGAAGAATGGAATTGGTGTTTGTATTGGGATTGCATTGAACTTGTAGATTGTCTTTGGTAAAATTGTCATTTTCACAATATTGAGTCTTCCTATCCAAGAGCATAGTATATGCTTCCATTTCTCTAGGTCTCATTTTGTTTTAGTAACGTTTTGTAATTTTCTTTGAATAGGTCTTTTGTGTTTCTTGTTTAATTGACTCCCAAGTATTTAATCTTGTGGTTAGCTATTGTAATGGGTATTGTTCTTCTTTACTCCAGTTCTGTATTCTCTTTGCCACTGCAGAGTAATCCAATTGATTTTTGTGTGTTGATTTTGTATCCTGCCACTTTGCTGAAATGGTTGACTATGTCCAGTAGTTTTCTTGCTAAGTCTTTAGGGTTTTCTAGGTATACTACCATATCATCTGCATATAGAGAAAATTTTACCTCCTCTTTGATAATTTGGATACCTCTTATTTCCTTCTCTTGGCTTACTGCAATTGATAAGACTGCCAATACAATATTGAATAGGTGAAGTGATAGTGGGCATCCTTGCTTATTCCCTGTTCTCAAAGGGAATGCCTTTAATCTCTCTCCATTGAGAACAATGCTGGCTCTTAGGTTTGTATATATACTTTTTAATATGTTAAGGAAATTCTCCTCTATTCCTATTTTGTTGAGTGTTTTAATCAGGAAAGTGTGTTGGGTTTTGTCAAAAGCCTTTTTTTTGCATCATATGGCTTTTGTTCTTTGCTTTGCTATTGTGATAAATTACGTTCATTGTTTTTCTTATGTTGAACCATCCTTACATAGCTGTTATGAATCTCACTTGCTCATGGTGAATTATTTTTTGATGTATCATTATATTCTATTGGCCAGGATTTTATTCAGGATGTTTTCATCTATGTTCATGAGAGATATTGGCCTATAGTTTTCTATTTTGGTGGTGTCTTTTCCTGGCTTTGGCATCAAGGATATGTTTGCTTCATAGAATGAGTCTGAGAATTCCATCTTTTTCTATTTTCTGAAATACTCTATGTAGAATTGGTGACAATTCTCTGAATGGTTGATAAAATTCACTTGTAAAACCATCTGATACAGGGCTTTTTTAGGCTGGAAATTGTCTTATTACCTTTTCAATTTCTTCTTTTGTAATTTGTTCAGGTGTTCAATTTCAGTCTGTGTCATTGTAGGTAGGTTGTGAGTTTCTAATTATTTGTCCATTTTTTTCTAGGTTTTCATCTTTGTTTGAGTATAGTTTTTCATTATATTTCATTGTGAATCTTTTTTTATTTTAGTTGGTTCTATTGCAACATTACCCTTTCATTTTTTATTCAGATTACTTGTGTATTTTCTTTCTTTTCCTTTGCTAGCTTTGCTAGTGGTTTGACAATTTTATTGACCTTTTCTAAGAACCAACTTCTACTTTTGTTGATAGTTTCAATTGCTTTTCTGTTTTCTGTTTCATTTATTTCTGTCCTAATTTTTATAATTTTAATTTTTTAGAGAATATTGGGTTTTCTTGCTGTTCTTTTTTCAATTTATTGGAAATGTTGCATTAGAGAGTCTTCTTTTTTTTTCCCTTGTAATGTGTTTGCTTATTGTTTACAGCTTTAGTTTGTTTGGCTCCACAGTCAACACTCTTGGCACCAGTAGCCAGGAAATTAAAAGACTCATTGCGATGGGAAAGTCTGCTGTTAGGGACCTCTCCAAAGTACTGAAGAACAGTGGTGTCTCTCTGGAGACTAAGGTGCGTCTGATACAGGCTATGGTCTTTGCAATCACTTGTTATGCATCAGAGAGCTGGTCAATGACCAAGGAGGACAGAAGGAGAATTGATGCCTTTTAGCTGTGGTGCTGGAGGAGAGTATTGAGGGTACCATGGACTGCTAGGAAAACAAACAGATTCATCCTGGAAAGGGTCAAACCAGGCAGCTCCTTGGAGGCAAGGATTCTGAGGCTCCATCTAACATACTTTGGACATGTTATAAGAAGGGACCGGTCCTTGGAGAGGGACATCATGCTTGGTAGGTTGGAGGGACAGCGCAGGAGGGGAAGGCCCTCTATGAGGTGGATTGAATCAGTGACTGGGGCAATTGGGATGGGTGTATCGGAGATGGTGCAATTGGCACAGGACAGAGAAGTGTTTAGGGCTGTTGTACATAGGGTTGCAATGAGTTGCAAGCAACTCGACAGCACATAACAACAGCAACAACAACAATTACTGTTTTGGCTGTTTCCCAGAGTAAGTTGTGTTTTCATTGTCATTTGTTTCAAGAAGCTTCTTAATTTCATTTTTTACTTATTCTATTACCCACTCATGTTCAAGCAAGGTGTTATTCAGCTTCCAATTGTATGGAGGGATTTCCCCTTTATCTTCTTGTTATTAATTTCTAATTTTGTACCTTTGTGGTCTGAGTGGATGCTTTGTATTATTTCTATGTTTTATTAAAAGTTGTTGATGCTTGACTTGTGATCTAAAATATGATCTATTCTTGAGAAAATTCCATGCACATAAGAAAAGTTATACTGCACGTGTGTGTGTATGTGTGTGTGTGCATTAGCCTGTATATATCTAAGAGATTGAGTTGGTTTATTGTGTGGTTTAGTTATTCAGCATCTTTGTTGAGTTTCTTTCTGCTAATTCATCTTTTTAAAAAAAAATTTAGGTTGTTTATTTTTCATTTCAATGAACATCTACAGAGATTTTGGGATTCCATTCATTCATTGTTGCACCCTTCTCCCCGCACAAACCCCTCCCCCCTCCCCCCCATTTCCTCCTCTCCTTGAAACGCAAAAGAAAAACTCCCTCATTGGTACACAATCCCCCGCCCCGCACCTCCCCAAACCCCACCCCTGCTAATTCATCTTTGTTGAATTTCTTTCTGGTTATTATATTTTTTTCTTGAGAGTGGTGTATTGAAGTGCCCTAATAATATAGTGGTTTTGTCTATTTCTTTTTTCAGTCTTTTTAGTATTTGTTTTGTATATTTTACAGCATTATCATTTGGTGCATAGGTATTTATTATGGTTATATCCTCTTGTTCTGTTGATCTTTTAAGCATTATATGTAGTTACCTTCCTTGTCCTCTTTGATGGTTTTTGCATGAAATATATTTTATCAGAGATTAATATCACTACTCCTGCTTTTTTCTGGTTGCCATTTGCTTGGTATATTTTTTCCCCCACCCTTTTATTTTTATTATTTCTTTATCTTCGTTTTTCAGGTGTGTCTGTTGTAGACAGCATATTGATGGGTTTTGTGTTTTCATCCAATCTGCTACTCTTTTTCTCTTCCGTAATACATTTAAACCATTAACATTCAGTGTGATTATTGAGAGGCAAGGTTTTACTGCTATCATTTTATTGAGTTCTTTGTAGTGTTGTTGCTGGTTTCTTTGATCCATCCTGCTTTTTGTGCCACCTCTGTAAGGAGGACATCTCTTAGTGTCTGCTTATGGAGTCCTGTAATTCTTCAAGTTTGTTATTACCCATTGAACATATTCAATCATTTTTCTTTTGAATTCTCTATCAGAAAGTTTCTTCAGACTTTCTGGTTTCAGGAAATCCATTGATACTGTGTGACATTTGGAAGAGACATCTTGTTTTGGGTTTGTGTAGGGTGTGACATAGTCTGCTTCTTCTGTGACATTGCTATGGTAGAGTTCTTCATGTCTGAGAACTTAGCAGGCTCTGTATCTGAAAACCTTGCCTCGGAAGTAATTGCTCCAGAGGAGAGCAGAGCAGCTACCCTACCTGAGTTTTTCTCCGAACTTTTGACTCAAGGGAAGATACTTGCCTCAGTTGGGGAGAGATATGGCCCATTAGTTAGCAGACTTCTCTGTCAGGCAATGGCTGCAGCTAGGCTAGGTGGGTCCAACATGCCCAGGGCTCAAGGAAGCTCAAGCTCTGGGAGGGGAGAGGAAATGGGGCAACCTGTGATATTGCTGTCCCTGGTGCAGTTCAGAGGGGGAAACAGTAGGTCATCCTCCATGCTGTGAGGTGCCCAGGCAACACATCCAGGTCCTCTAGGAGGCAGGGCTAGGCTTCCATGCAGCAGGCAGGAGTGTCTCCATGGTGGGGATGCAGGGGCAGATCCTCCAGACAGAGGGAGCAGGGCAACTAGACAGCCAGCAGGAGCATCCAGGCAGCAGGGTTAGGTCCTGCAGGCTGTGGGTTTTTTTAAGTCCAGGTGGTGAAGTTGACACCACCCAGCAGAAGGGCTGAGTGAGGCCTCCAGGTTGATGAGCCGGGGGCCTCCAGGCATCAGGGCCTCAGTTTAGTGCTCCAGGCAGGAGAGCAGTCCAGACTACACTAAGAACCTTTTTAGATTGGTATGCCTAGTTAATCAACTGGAATAGATTGCTGATGGGCAGCTACTAATGATGCATTAAAAGTTATGGGATACAGCTAAGGCAGTCCTCAAGGATCATTAATAGCAACAGGCAGAAACTGTGATATTGGTGGTTCTGGTGCTGGACAGCAGGAGTGACAACTGGGTGTTCTCCAGGTGTCAGGGACAATGGTCTAGTGCTCTGGGCCAGATTTCAGCCTAAAACTGCAGCCTGTCAACTGGCAGGCAGTGGTTCTTTCACTGTCCAGTGTGTGAGTATGCCTAGACTGGTCCTCAGCCTTTAGAAGATGAAGGGGGAAAGGTGGCTTAAAGACACTTCTGGGTCGGCCATTTCATATAGGCCTTGGTGTCTTGCAGGACATCAAAGGTAAGGTCCTCCAATGAACAGGTTTCATGAGAAGCTGTCGGGTGGTTTGTTTTCGTCTGTTTGTTTTGGAGGTGTTTTGTTGTTGGTTTTGGTGTTTTGGGTTTGTTGGTTGGTTTGGGGTTTGCTTGTTTTTTCCTGTTCACGATCATGAGTGAGCTGAGTGGATACGCTGGGTTTAGCTAACAAAGTGCTGTGGGCTGGAAAGCCTCTTGTTGAGAGTCAACCAGGACATGTTGGGTGGGCCTTGTATTTAAAAGGCTGTTGGGGCCTTGGGCCTGGTATTAATTGTATTTAGGATGAACATTCTTTTAAGTGCTACAGCCCCGATCTGTCAATTTGCTGTTCTGAAGTAGCTTGGGGTTGCTGTGATTCTGAACACTTTGTCACTAGTGTGAAAATGTCATAATGATTACCCATTATGGACAGTGTTTGGTGGAGCTCCCAAATTGAGACAGGCTTGGAAGCAGGAGTGGCATCCATGTTGTTACATGCTTCTGGAAACTCTATGAACTTGGAGAAGTGATGGTAGTTATAGAATAGGGTTCAAATCTTTTGTTCATAGGGTCCCTGTGAGCCAGGCTCAACAACAGTAATGAAATAACTGGGTTATATGCAGTTTCTATGTTCAATTATTTTAGGAAATGGGAAACTGCCTTCCAGAGTAGTTGGACCATTTTACAATCCCACCAACAGTGTATGAGAGTTCCCAGGTCTTCTCCAACATTTATTGCTTGCTGCCCTGCTAAACTTTGCCATTTCTACTGGGGAAGGATGGAATCTCTTTGTAGTATTGATTTGCATCTTCTTTTATTGCCAGTGATGTGGAACATTTCTTTATGTGTCTGTTGACCATTGGAATGTCTTCCTCTGTGAAAAGTCTTTCCATGTCTTTGTCCATCTTGTAATTGGATTATCAGTCTTTTTCTTCTGGAGGCCCAGAAGTATTCTGTAAACTTCTGTTATAAGACCCTTGTCTGAGATGGCACTGCTAAATGTTTTTTTCCAAGTTGACAGGCTTCCTTTACAACTTGTTGGAGAAAGTTTTTTATGAGCACAGAGATTTAATCTCTAGAAAATCCCATTCATCAATATTAGTCTCTCCAGATTGGGCATTTCTGGCTGTATTTGGCAGCCTCTTTATATCATAGACTAAGCCTTGTAAGCTTAATTCCAGTTTCTTTCTTAAAATCTTTATGGTTTTGGGCTTTTCTGCAGGTCTCTGATCCAGATTGAGTTGATTTTTATATATGGTGTGAGATGTGGATCCTGTTTCAGCTTTCTGGAGTTAGTAATTCAGTTTTGCCAGCACGATTTTTTTTATCATTGACATTTTTAATTATTTGTATGGCTGGTATGAATTATTAAATAGTTTATAAATTACTATATATCTTCCTAGTTTTAGTTTTGTTTTGTTTTTCCCCAATTGATTTTTTTAAATTAATTTCAATTAACATTTACAGAGATTTTGGATTTCCATTCATTCATTGTTTCACTTTTCTCCCCCTGCCCCCAGTTTGTTCTTCTCCTTCAAAGGCAAAAGAAAAACTATACAATCCTCCCCTTACCCCCCACCCCCACCCCAAGTAGGCTCCACTCTGCTACCCTCATTCCAAACTCTTATGATAATCATAATGCCTTAAAATATATTACTTTTAAACTGCTCTCTCCCTCATCAGCTTCAATGCATTATACATAATTTATCCAGTTTTTCTCAGTCTTACCGCCACCCTGATCTCAGCCTCATTCTACAACAGTGGTACCATACAGTATTTGTTCTTCCATGACTGAGATATTTCACTCAGCATAATGTCCTTCAGGGTGACCCATTTTGAATAATAATGCATGAATTCCTTGTTTTTCAACGCACCATAATATTCCATTGTGTGAATATACCACAGCTTCTATAGCCATTCGTTTGTTGATGGGC
>NW_006399769.1:3003299-3011436 GCF_000299155.1 Elephantulus edwardii | reverse complement strand
GAGTGAGGTGTGGATCTTGCGTGAGTCTTCTGCAGATATTTTTCCAATTTTCCATTGTTAAAAAGACTGTTGTTTCCCCACTTAATTGATTTCATCTCCTTGTCAAAAATCAGTTGACCGTAAATAGATGGGTTGATTTCTGGGCTCTCGATTCTATTCCATTGATCTGTATGTCTGTCATTGTAGTAGTACCATGCTGTCTTAACTACCACAGCAGTGTAGTAGGATTTTAAATCAGGGAGTGAGATGCCTCCTACCTTTTTTCTATTTTTAAGGAGTGCTTTGCTTATTCGGGGCTTCTTTCCATTCCAAATGAAGCTGGGGATTGCTTTTTCCATCTCGTTGAAGAATAGGATTGGTATTTGTATTGGGATTGCATTGAATGTGTTAGTTGCCTTTGGTAGTATTGCCATTTTCACAATATTGAGTCTTCCTATCCAGGAGCAAGGGATATTCTTCCACTTCTCCAGGTCTCATTTTGTTTCTTGTAGTAATGTTTTGTAATTTTCTTTGAATAGATCCTTTGTGCTTCTAGTTATATTTACTCCCAAATATTTTATCTTGTGATTAACTATTGTGAAGGATATTGTTTTTCTTAGCTCCAGCTCTGTATTTTCTTTGTTACTGTAGAGAAATCCAACTGATTTTTGTATGTTGATCTTGTATCATGCCACTTTGCTGAATTGACCAACTATGTCCAATAGTTTTCTTGCTGAGTCTTTAGGGTTTTCTAAGTATGCTATCATATCATCTGCACAGAGAAAGAATTTTACTTCCTCTTTTCCAATTTGGATACCTCTTATCTTTCCCTGGTCTTATTACTATTGCTAAGACTTCCAATACAATATTGAATAAAGAGAGGTGATAATGGGCATCCTTGCCTAGTTCCTGTTCATAAAGGAAATGCCTTTAACCTCTCTCCATTGAGAACAATGTTGGCTCTCAGGTGTTCATAAATACTTTTTTACTATGTTGAAGAAATTCCCCTCTAGTCCTATTTTGTTGAGTGTTTTAATCAGAAAAGGGTGTTGGATTTTGTCAAATGCTTTTTCTGCATCAATTGATAGGATCATGTGGTTTTTGTTCTTTGCTTTGCTAATGTGATAAATTACATGAATTGTTTTTCTTGTATTGAACCATCCTTGCATACCTGTTATGAATCCCACCTGATCATGATGGATTATTTCTTTGATGTATTGTTTGATTCTATTGGCCAGTATTTTATTCAGGATTCTTGCATCTATGTTTATAAGAGATATTGCCAGCACCATTTGTTGAAGTGGTTGTCATTTTCCTATTTGTTAGGGTTTATTTCCTTGTCAAGTATCAGTGGACCATAAATAGCTTGATCCATTTGTGGGTTCTTGATTCTGTTCCTTTGGTCTATGTTCCTGTGCTTGTATAAGTTATATGCTGTTTTGATTACTATAGCTGTGTAATAAATAAGTTGTGAGGTTAGAATGTGCTTCTCACTTCATTTTTGTTTTTCAGAAGTGCTTTGCTTATTTAGGATCTCTTCCCTTTCCAAATAAACTTGACAGTTTCTCTTTCAGTCTTCCTGAAAAATGAATTTGGTTGTGGGTTAACTGGATTTTTACAGGGAAACAAAATCAGTTAAGTGGGAAAACAACATCCTTTTTAAGAAATGGTGTTGGCAAAATTAGAAAACCACATGCAGAAAACTTAATCAAGACCCACACCTCACACCTACACACAAAAACAAACCTCAAGGTGCATCAGGGACCTGGGAGTAAAAGCAAAGACTGTAAAAGTCATCAGAGAAAAGCTAGAAACACGTCCAGAAGCTCTAATCCAAAGCATGAACATATTTCCAAACGTAGTGAAAAATCCACAACCAGGAGAAAGCAAAACAGAAGAATGGGAATTTCTAAGAATAAAATCCCTATTGTTTTTTGTTTTGTTTGTTATGTGCCGTTGAGTCGTTTGCGACTCATAGCAACCCTATGTATAATAACCCTAAACCGTGCTCTATCCTGTGCCAATCTCACTGCCTCTGACACACCCATCCCGATTACCCCAGTCACTGAATCAGTCCACCTCATAGAGGGTCTTCCCCTCCTGCGCTGTCCCTCCACTCTACCAAGCATGATGTCCCTCTCTAAAGACCTGTCTCTCCCTACAACATGTCCAAAGTATGTCAGACGAAGCCCCAGAATAAAAAAAAAAAACAAAAAACTTCTACAACAGGATAAAAAGGATACCTACAGATTGGGAAAAATATTTGACAAGGCATATCCAATTCAATAGCATATCGAGGGACTTATACCTAAAATTTCTAGGATATTCCAGCACCCCAACAAGTAAAGGGTAAACAACCCAATAGCAAAATGGGCATAAGATATGACACTTCGTCAAAGAAGACATTCAGATGGCAAACCATCACAAGAAGAAATGTTCAAAATCCCTAGCTATCAAAGAAATGCAAAGCAAAACAACTATGAGATATCATCTCATACCAGTAATAATAGCAAAGTTCAACAGGACAGCAAACAACAAATGCTGGCATGGTTATGGAGAGACTGAAACTCTTATTGATGGCTGGTGGGAATGTAAAATGGTACAGCCACTATCGAAGGTGGTCTGGCATTTTCTGAAAAAGTTGGAAATAGAAATACCATATGACCCAGCAATTCCACTACTGGGAAAATACCCTACAGAAATCAGAGCCACAAATCAAACAAATGTATGCACATCTACATCTATGTTTATTGCAGCATTATTCACAGTAGTAAAAGGATGGACACACACAAAAATGTTCATCAACAACGGAATGGATCAAAAACTGTGTTATATCCACGCAATTGAATACTCTGCAGCATTGAAAAGCAGTAAACTTATAAAATATTAAACAAAGGGAAGACATTATGATGAGTCAAGTATTTCAGTCACAAAAGGACAAATATTGTTTAACACCACTTTTATAAAATAGGACTGACAAGTGGTTAGGGGAAGAATAAGAAAAGAATGGATAGATAATGAACACTTTGGAACAGACGAGGGATAGAACTATCTGAAAGGAATATTTGATTGTATAGTATGTGTATGGCAGCAATCTGGAACAAGAGGTACATTTCAAAGTGGACTGGGGAGGGTTACGAAGGTAGAGGGAAGCAAATGAATAACAACGAATGAATAAAGATATTTTATTAAAAAAAAGAAAAAGAAGAAGAACCAATAGTTGTAAGGGAAGAATTCCAGGCTGGATGAACAGAATTGGCAAAAAATAAGATTTTAAGAATTGATTATCATAGTGCAACAATGAATGAATGGAAACTCAAAATCTCTGTAAATGTTTATGAAAATTAATAAAATATAGAAAAAAAAAGAATTGATTATCAGTTTAAATGTTTCAGGAAACATATGTAACTGGACACACTCAATCTATGCCAAGAAATACAGATGACAACTACTTGACAAACTGACAAGAAGAGCTTTATATTTGTGCTTATCCAAAAATAAGGGAATTCCATGGAGTGCATAAAATATCAAATAAAACAATTACTATAACATACAAGCAAAATCTTGCTGAAGATTTTCTTTCAAAGAGCTGGAGCAGTACATTAACAGGAAAATTCAAGCTGGATTCAGAAAAGGCCTTGAAATGAGAGCTATCAGATTGACCTTGGCTGAATGCAAGAATATTGTAAAGATCCTTACTTGTATTTTATTGACTATGCAAAGGCATTTGTCTATTCATTAAAATAAAAATTGAAAGAAGGGGTATAACTACTGACTCACTAAACTAAAAATTACTGTTAAAGAAAATGGATTGTACATTAGCAAACTAGATAACCTAGATGAAATAAATAAAATCCCAGAAGAAATAGGAAATCTGAATAGTTTAAAAAAGGTCTATTAAAATGATATTTTAAAGCTTTCTACCAAACATAGTCAGATGTAAAACACTTCGACAGATGCATCACAAAAGAAGAAATTGAGGAGATCATAAAAAATCTCTCCACAAAAAAAGCCCTCAACCAGATGGCTTCACAGCTGAATTCTACCAAAAGTTCAGAGACTTATTATCCATCCTACTTAAATTATTTTTAAAAATAGAAGAAAAAGGAACACTCCCAGAGACATTCTATGAAGTAAGCATAACCTTAATACAGAAACCTGGCAAAGGTATCACCAAGAAAGAAAATCATTAAGAAAATCCTAGCTGATATAATAAAAAAAAATAAGAAAAATAATAATTCATTATGACCAAGTGGAAGTCACAAGAGGACTACAATGATGATTCAACATAATAAAAACAATCTACATAATTCACCATGTTAACAAAGCAAATAACAAGAATCATTATGATCCCAGAAATTGATGCAGAAAAGACATTTGACAAAATTCAACACCCTTTCCTCATTAAGACACTGAGGAAAATTGGAATTAAAAAATATCCTCAAAAGAGTGAAAAGTATATACACAAAACCAAGAGCCAATATCATTCTCAATGGAGAAAGACTGAAAGTATTTTCCTTGCAAACAGCTACTAGACAACGATGCCCACTGTTGCCATTTCTATTCAATATTCCATTGGAAGTACTTGGTAGGGCCATACAACAAGAGAAGGAAATAAAAGTCATCCAGATCAGCAAAGAGACAATTAAACTATGCTTTATGTAGATAATATGATGGTGTACACAGAAACCCCAAGGACTCAACAAAAAACCATTAAAGCTAGTGGACCAGTTTAGTGTAGTTGCAGGATACAAGATTAACATCCAAAAATCATTGCAATTTCTCTATAGTAACAAAAGAAAAAAACATAAAGAAGGTAACTAAGAAAGCAATATCGTTTACAATTTTGTTGTTGTTGTTAGTTGCCATCAAGTCAAGTACAACTCATGGTGACCCTATGAACAAAAAATCCAAATCCTGTTATATCCTGTGCCGTCCTTACACTTTGTGACACACAAGAGCCCACTGCAACAGTCACCATGTCAATCCACTGGGGGTCTTCCTCTTCATTTACAATAGCCAGCCACAAACTGAGATACTTGGAAATAAACTAACTAGAGACACAAAAGACCTGTACAAAGAAAATTACAGAACATTTCTGCAAAACACAATAAAAGATCTAAGTAAATGGAAGAATGTATACTGTTCATGGACAGGAAGACTCAGTATTGTGAAAATGGCAACTCTACTGAAAGCAATCCACATGTTTAATGCAATCTCAATACAGCTACCATACTCATTTTTCAAGGAGATTGAAAGGGAAATTGTAAAATTTCTCTGGAGAGGAAAGAGACCCCGAATAAACAAAGACCTTCTGAAAAACAAAAATTAAGTATAACACATTGCACTCCCTCAGCTCAAAACCTACTACACAGTGGTAGTAACCAAAACAGTATGGTATCGGTAAAATGACAGGTACATAGACCAATGGAACAGAATCAAGAACCCAGAAATGGATCAAGCTGTCACTGATATTCAACAAGGAATTAAACCCTATCAAATAGGGAAATGACAACCTCTTCAACAAATGGTGCTGGCAAAACTGGATTGCTAACTGCAGAAATCTGAAATGGGATCCACATCTCACACTATACACACAAAAATTACTCAAAGTGGATCAGAGGCGGCCTGGGAGGAAAGTCCAAAACCATAAAGTTCATAAGAAACTAACTGAGATCAAGCTTAGATGGCCTAGTTTACGGTATAAAGAGACTTCCAAATACAGCAGGAAAAGCACAATCTGGAGAGTATAAAATTGATGGATGAGATTTTCTAAAGATTAAATCTCTGTGTTTACCAAAAACTTTCTCCAACAGGGTGAAAAGAAAGCCTACCAACTGGGAGCAAACATTTGGCAATACCATTTCAGACAAGGGTCGTGTAACAGAAGTTTACAAAATACTCCTGGGCCTTCAGAAGAAAAAGACTGATAATCCAATTACAAAATGGTCAAAAGACATAAAAAGACTTTTCACAGAGTAAGAAATTCAGGTGGCAAACAGACACATGAAGAAATGGTCAAAATTGCTGGCAATAAGAGAGATGCAAATCAAAACTACAATGAGAGGTCATCTCACCCCTGATCCAGACCATGGTCTTCCCAATTACTTGCTGTGTTAGAAAGCTGTACAAATGACTAAGGATGATTAAAGAAGAACTTATGCATTTGAGTTGTAATGCTGGAGAAGAATATTGAATATACCATTGACTGCTAAAAAAACAGACAGGTTTGTACTAGAGAGGACGAAATCAGGCTAATCCTTGGAGGCAAGGATTTTTACTTTGCCTGACATAGTTTGGCATGCTACAAGGAGGGATCAGTCGTTGGAGAGGAACATCATGATTGGAAGGGAAGAGGGACAGAACAAGAGAGGAAGACCATGGATGAGATTAATTGACTCAGTGACTAGGGTAATGGAGGTAGGTGTGACAGAGACAATAAGGTTGGCTCAAAATAGAGGAGGGTTTAGAGGTGTTGTTCACAGGGTCATTGTGAGTCACAGGTGGCTCAATGGCACATAACAACAACAACCAGAAAAATGTTTACTAGTATTTTATTGACTATGCAAAGGCATTTGGCCATGTGGATCATAATAAAATATGCATAACATGCAGAGGAATGAGGATCCAGAACACTTAATTGTGCTCATGAGAAATCTGTGCATAGACAAAGGAGCAGTCATTCCAACAAAATAAGGGAATGCTGCATTGGTGTAAAATCAGAAAATGTACCTACAACCAGGAGACGATAAAGTAGATCTTCTAAGAATCAAATCCTTATGCACATCCAAAAACTTCTCCAACAGGGTAAAAAGGGAAGCCACAGACTGGTAAAAAGTATTTGGTAATAACATATCAGATAAGGGACTTATATCCAGAATTTATAAAATACTTGAGCACCACAACAAGATAAAGGTAAATAATCTAATAGAAAAATGGGCACAGGATATGAACAGGCACTTCACCGAAGATGATATTCAGATGGCTAACAAGCACATGAAGAAATGTTCAAAATCCCTAGCTCTAAGAGAGATGCAAATTAAAACAACTATGAGATACCATCTCACCCCAGTCAAAATGGCAAAATTTAACAGAACAGCAAGCAATAAATGCTGGCAAGGTTGTGGAGAAACTGGAACTCTTATCCACTGTTGGTGGGAGTGTAAAATGGTGCAACCCCTGTGGAAGGCGGTATGGAGCTTTCTCAAAAAGTTTGCAAATAGAGATACCATTAGACCCAGCAATTCCACAACTGTGAATATACCCCAAAGAGACCATAACTGACATCCAAGAAGATATATGCACATCCATGTTTATTGCGGCTTTGTTCACAATAACAAGGAGTTGGAAACAACCTAAGTGCCCATCAACAAACGAATGGAAAGAGAAGCTGTGGTATATTCACACAATGGAATACTATGCTGCATTGAAAAACAAGGACCTCATGCAATATTATTCAAAATGGGTGACTCTGGAGGACATTATGTTGAGTGAAGTATCCCAGTCACAAAAGGACAAATACTGCATGATGCCACTGTTGTAAAACAGGACTGACCTTGGGGTTGGGGGGAGACTGAGTAAGATGGGTTCAATAATGTATACTGCACTGAAACAGATGAGGGAGAAAACTGTTAAAAGGGACATGTGATTAGGTATTTTTGTCATGACAGGAGTCATATGGTGGAGTGGAGCTGGGGGAGGATTTGTAAAACAATGAAAGAATTTTTCTTTTACTTTTCCAAGAGGGTAGTGTTCTAGGGTGGAGGGTTGGGAGGGGAGAAATGTGCATCAATGAATGAATGGAAACCCAAAGTCTCTGTAAATTTTTACTGAAATTAATAATAAACTTAAATTAAAAAAATTTAAGTTAGAGTAAGGAAGGCAATGAATTTATAACTGCTAATGCTAATAACACTATATGATGGCATGGAGGAGGAATAGTGGAACTGTGTCCACATTTACAATATTCTTGTCAAAACCATTTATGGAAAATAGGAACTGCATTGGAACATGTATCTCTGGATTGGAAATGATCATATTGTTACTGTTTTTAGCCTTAAAGTTAAAAGATTATATTGTCCGAAATTAGTATTTAAATATTTGTTTAAATTTTCCCCTCTTTTAACAACTGGGATCTAGAGGGAAGAGAAAAGACCAG
>NW_006399769.1:2970447-3002974 GCF_000299155.1 Elephantulus edwardii | reverse complement strand
GATTTAGATCCTCCCAGAAGAGCCCTGGGGGAGTATTAACACTACTGGTAAGTATATTCATTTTGTCCTGGACTCAAGAGCCTATTATTTGGTCCTAAATGCCCTCTGAGGTCCCAACTCTTCTCACTATTTCTTAGTTGTTGGATTTGACAAAAAACCTTGTAAGCAGTTCCTTACTTCACCTCTATCTTGCATGCGGACTGCTGAGCTGTAAAATAACCCAGTGGTAGATGGAATTTTGTTCAGGACTTAAGAACAATAAATGGCATAGTTGAGCCTCTACAACTTGTGGTTCCTAACCTTTATACTATAATAGACAAAGTGCTAGTCAATAAACCTTTTATTTTAAGAACTACCATCCCTCTGTAACTTGATTTGTGCCACTGTTAGAACCTCTACTTGGTATATTATTGCTTTTAATTTTTGACTCATGTACTTTTAACTTGTTAGTTAAATTTGTGTCTTCTAGGCTGCAACAGTTCCATGATGCATCGTCAAGGGTATGAATGTGTATGCCTAAGCACAACTGATAACAGTGCATCTAAATTCCAAAATCAATCTCCACAATAGTCTACATGTTTCCTTTTGCCAAAGGGGCCCTTTAGAGTAGTGAGAGAAGATCTTCACGCAGAAACCTATAGTGTCCCTTTTCAGCAGGAAGTAGCTAAGAGAATATGCCATGCCCTTTTGCTTATGAATCAGGGTGAAATCTCTCTCAGGGAGGAGTGATAGGGAATGGCAAAGAACACACTGACAAAGGAGACTAATCAGAACTGGTTTTGACAAGCACTGTGGCAAGGGACAATTAAAACAGACATTCAAGGGGGGAAAGGAGAGGAACAAACTGGGGGTGGGTAGAGAAAATAGTGCAACAATGAATGAATGGAAATCCAAAAGCTCTGTAAATGTTCATTAAAATTAATAAAATTTTAAAAAAGAAAGACAAAAAAAATAATAACTCCAGAAGCTGGATTTTTGAAGAATAACATGGGGGAAGACTTAGAGGACGACTCATCAACATCCTGAGTTATGCAGATGACCCAAGTTTGCTTGCAGAAAGCGAAGACTTCAAACACTTATTGAAGAAGATAAAAGACTACAGACTTCTATAGGTTACATCTCAACATCACAAAAACAAAAATTCTCACCATGGGACCAGTTAGCGATATGATGATAGATAGAGAAAAGATTGAGGTTGCCAAAGATTTCATTTTACTTGGAGCCACAATTAGCACCCATGGTAGCTTCAGTCAAAAAATCAAAAGATAAACTGTATTGGGCTAATCTGCTCTCAAGTATCCCTTTAAAGTGCTAAAGAGCAAGGATATCAGTAAAAAGCTTAAGGTGCACCTGACCCAAGTCTTGGTATTTTCCATTGTTTCATATGCATAAGAAAGTTGGGCAATTAATAAAAACTGAAGAATTGATACCTTTGAATGTGGTGTTGGTGAAGTGTATTGAATATATGATGGACTACCAAAAGAAGAAACAAATTTGTCTCAGAGAAAGTGCAGCCAGGGTGCTTTGTAGAGACAAGGATGGTGAAACTTCATCTCACATACTTCATACATGTTGTCAGTAGGCACAAATCCTTAGAAAAAGACATCATGACAGGATATGTGTAGGGTCAGAGAAAGGGAAGAAGACCCTTGACAAGGTGGATTGGCCTAGTTATGGCCAAAGTGAGTCTGAACATAGTAGAAATTGTGAGGATGGTTCACAATATGACAAGGTTTCCATCTGTTGTTCACGGAGCTGTTCATAATTGACTCTTAGTTACTAAAACGAGCAGCAGTGCCTTTTAGTGAAGAGAGGAAATGATATAAATTAACATGATATTTATACCAGACTCTCGATATCATCTAGAAACAGATACTCCACTCTGAGTTGTTGTTTGGGTTTTTTTGTTTTTTTTTTTTTTGGTTAGTTTATTTGACTGACAAAGCTCAGGCTTTATATAAATAAAGATTAGTTGTACAATTGAAACTCAAATGTACACAGTTTGTTTCATTCTCCCTCTGTCTTCTGTAGTTTCTTTAACAAAGCATGAAAGCCTGTCATCATCATCATCATCATTTCTCCAGCTTCAGCCATGCTTGGTCAGAAGAGGGCCATACATCTTCTCTCCTTAGAAACTATCATGGCTAGAACACAGACTGCCTTCTTTGGACCTGGGGCCTTCACTTCATCAGCCTGACGTCAGTCCTGCCCTCTCTGGGGCTCAGTGCAGATGGAATGGGGTTCTGCAGTGAGTTTCTTGCCTGGAGTTTTCAATAGCAATCAAGTGGGAAGTACAACAGTGAATGTGTCCATGGCACCAGCTGTCTCTGATGATGTGGCCTGCAAACCTTCAGGTCACCGAGCCAAATGCTGAGTTGGCGGGAGTTCCTACAACCAGAGTCTAGGCCTCTATGTCACATAGAGAGGGGCATTGTCTTGGCAGCATGAGCAATGATTCGATGAATAAAACTTGTGGTAGGGCTGCTTATTAGAACCTGACCTCAGCTGGTTCTGTGCCCAAACAGTGAAAAAGAGGCAATTCATAGAGTTCCTTTCTCTCTTTCACAATAATTACACAGCGCAAGCCATACAAACCTATTACAAATGGTATTTACAAAGCAATGTCTTACAGACCAAATTTCACATTAATCTTTTTTCTCTGTATTGAAAGGCCATCACTAATATGTCATTCATTACTTCTTTTGCCAAGAACTTTTATTGGTCCAGGTTTGCATGTCACAAATTAAAATATGACAGAGACTGACTTATAAGTTAAATTGAAAAGTCATTTTAGCTCTTAAAAATGTGCCTGCTACCACAGATACCATGTGTCCAAACTGGCTGGGACCTTAGACACATTGTTTACATTGGTGGTGGTCAGTTCCTTCTCTCTTTTCCTTCAATGATGACTTCAAATTCTCAGCCCTCTCACCAAGCCCACAATCCATCCCATTTAGCTATTATCCCAACAGAGAACTTACCTTTAACATTATCAAGATAAAGGAGAGGGACACCTGGAAACCACTTCTCTTTTCTGTTCTCCACCTGCTGACTTTGTCGTATCATCTTCTATCTTTATTTATAATTTTCCAAACTCAGAAGACCAGGGTCTAGGCTTGAGCTCAAAGCTAACTCTTTCTCTCCATCTCTGATTTATTGCTTGCCACTTCCACCAGAAATCTTATCTCAACAATTTAACAAAATGTGTTAAAAGACACAGGTCCCTCTCCTGTATCTTTAACACTTTGCCCCTTACTAGCTCTTTGTCTTCATCTTATAAGCATGTAGCACTTGTCATACACTTCAAAAGAGTATCTAGCTTCTTTTTGGCTTTTTCCCTTTCTGTGAAGTCACACTTTAAGAACAAGCCAACATTTTCGTTCTAAACTTCCTCTCCTTCCACTTACTCCTCTATAATCAAGCTTTTGCCCTGGCACTGTTGTGTAACTTCCTTGTGAAAAGTTATTAGGCTTCCAGAAGTCCACATTAGGTAATCTAGAATTCTTTCTCTCTATGGCCTTTTCCCTCAAAACTGATGTGCTGAAACTTTCTCAAAAGTTTTCCCTCCATTATTTTCCAAGACAATGCTCCTCTCTACCTGCCCCTAATTACTCTAAGGATTCCCTCTGTGATGCACACTTACCCTCTCTATTCTTATCTATTTCAAGATAGATGTAGAAATGGTCTTTTTAACTATGAATGCAACCTCTTTTTTTCTCAATTTTTAATTTTTAGCATAGTAGATATTATGATTGCCTGATTCAAAGTGCCCCACACCAATCCGTTTCATTGCATCAATGCCTGGTATGTCAATGTTTAATGCGTTCCATTTTTTCCTTAACAATCTCCAACTTTTCTACATTCACACTTCTGACATTCCACATTCCAATCATTAGGGTCTGTTTGCAATTGTTCCTCTTCTTTTATGATTCTCAATAGGAAGGCTCAGCCTCCTGAGCTATATCTGCTAGTTTAACCTACGTGTATTCTGTTGTAAGTAGGGCCTTTTATTTCAGAAGTGGATAACTGATCCTTCTCCCTAGTCTATCTTAATTTGGGTGTGCAGCTTTAGAGTAATATTTGACAGACAAGCATTTAACCTAAAACAGCTGGTGAGCATATGCAAGGTAACGAGCAAGTGTGGGTTCTGAGGGCTCACCCCTTTGGTGCGTGTGTTGTGCTCCCACCCTTACCCAACGTGGCCAGCATGCAGCCCAATGCCCTCTCCTTGCCCCTCCAGCGCCTCCTATCACATTTGTTCTCCCATTTCCTTTTCATTCCCCTGTAATATTGGTGCTCCTGGCACAGGATCATTGGTTTAATGTTTCTGTGGCAAAGGTGATATCTATGTACTTTCTGCAGGAAGATTCAGTGTATTATATGTAAACTTCCTAAAATTAACCTTGCCGTATAAAGTCTGAATACTCTGCATAATCTTCAATGAGAATATTTTAGCAATTCAATGGATATCTTAATCAAGGTGCAAGAAGTTTTAAATATTAATTCCTTGTTGTTGTATACTGTAGAGTCAGAACTGACTCAAAGCTGACCCTCCAGTGGGTTTTCAGAGGCTGTTAATTGCACAGGAGGAAATTTCCCATCTTCCAAAGAGCAGCTTGTGGCCTCAAACCACATGCCTTTGGAATCACAGTATAGCTTCTTGCCACTAGGCCAAAGGAGGACAGTAAATGTTTTTGATGTGCAAATGCCACTGCTCTTGTAAAATCACTCTTGACATTGTAAAGGTATTTTTTACTGGTAATGATGGTGGATTTGGTACATGATGGTTTTCAATTTTTTCACTATTTTTCCCATTCCAAAGAAGGGTGACCCAACAGAGGGTATAGAACAACATCATTGATTTCACATGCAAGCAAGAGTCTACTGAAGATTATCCAAAAACAACTGGAACGGTACATCAGCAGAGAACTGCCAGGAGTCCAGGCTGGGTTTAGAAGGGGTCCTGGTACTAGGGATATTGTAGCTGATGTTAAATGAATCTTAGCTGAAAGCAGGGAATACCAGAAGAATGTCTATCTGTGTTTCATAAACTATGAAAAGGTGTTTGACTGTGTGGATCATAACAAACTGTGGCTGACTCTGAGAAGAATGGGAATCCCGGAACATTTAATTGTGCTAATGCGAAACCTATACTTGGACCAAGAGGCAGCCATCAGAACAGAGCAAGGAAACACTGCATGGTTTAAAATTGGAAAGGGTGTATGCCAGGGATGTGTCCTATCTCCATACCTTTTCAACCTGTATGCAGAGCAGATTATCCGAGAGGCTGGGCTCTATGAGGGGAAGTGTGGCATTGGCATTATGCAGATGACACAACCCTGCTTGCTGAAAATGAAGAGGACCTGAAGCGCTTGCTGCAGAGGGTCAAGGACTGCAGCCTTCAATATGGATTGAGGCTCAATGTCAAGAAGACAAAGATTCTCACCACTGGACCAATTGACAGCATCAGGATGGATGGTGAAGAGATTGAGATTGTTAACAACTTTAGTCTCCTTGGCTCCATGATCAACACTCTTGGCACCAGTAGTCAGGAAATAAAAAAATGTATTGTAATGGGAAAGTCTGCTGTTAGGGACCTCTCCAAAGGACTGAAGAGCAATGGTGTCTCTCTGGAGACTAAGGTGCGTCTAATACAGGGTATGGTCTTTGCAATCGCTTGTTATACACCAGAGAGTTGGACAATGACTAGAGATGATAAAAGGAGAATTGATGTCTTTGAGCTGTGGTGCTGGAGAAGAGTATTGAATGTACCCTGGACTGCCAAGAAAACAGATTCATCCTGGAGAGGGTTAAACCAGGCTGCTCCTTGGAGGCAAGGATTCTGGGGGTTCGTCTGACATACTTTGGACATGTTGTAAGGAGGGACAGGTCCTTGGAGAGGGACATCATGCTTGGGAGGGTGAAGGGACATCACCGAGAGAAGAGGGAACGACCATCTATGAGGTGGATTGATTCAGTTACTGGGGTAATCGTGATGGGTGTGTCAGAGGCAGTGCGATTGGCACAGGATAGAGCAGGATTTAGGGCTGTTGTACATAGGGTCACTATGAGTCCCAAGCAACTTGATGGCACATAACAACAACAACAACATTTTCCCAAGAGGGGTGTTTTTTTTAGAGTAATTACATTGAACTGAATAAATATTTGAAATAAAAAATAAAAGAATGAGCATGCAACACATACAGGTATGTATGTATGTAGACAAATATATACCTGTATATCCATGCAGGTGTAGTCTGAAGTGACCTCCCAAAACTAGCTGTTGTTATGTGCCTTCGAGTAGCCTGGGACCACAGTGACCCTGTGTACAGCAGTGCTGAAGCCTGCTCTGTCTTGAGCCATTCTCACTAATTCTGACACACCAACCCCCATTGCCCCAGTTATTGTATCAATCCATCTCATCCAGGGTTTTTCTCTCTGTGCTGTCCCTTCACCTTTCTAAGCACGATGTCCTTTTCCAAGGACCTATCTCTTCTGGACATGTGCCCAAAATATGTGAGACAAAGCTTCAGAATCCTAGCCTCCAAAGAGAAATTTGGTTTCACCCTCTCCAAGGCATACCTATTTGTTTTCTTGGTGGTCTATGGTATGCTAAAGATTCTCCTCCAGTACCACAATTTGAAGGCCTCAATTCTTCTTCTGTCATCTTTAGTCATTGTCCAACTCTCTGATGCATAACAATTAATTGCAAAGACCATGGACTGGATTAGGTGCACCTGAGTCTCTGGACTGACATTGTTACTTTTCAGTGCTCTGAAGAGGTCCCTGACAGCAGATTTTCCCAAATTTGTCTTTTGATTTCCTGACTGCTGGTGTTAAGAATGTTGATTGTGGAACCAAGCAAACTGTAATTGTTTACAACCTCAATCTCCATCTATCTTGGTGCTGCCAATTGGCTCAGTGGTGAGAAACTTTGTCTTCTTGAAGTTCAGCTTCAAATCACATTGAAGACTACAGTTCTTGGCCTTCTGCAGCAAGCACTTCAGGTCCTCCTAAGTTTCAGTTAGCAAGGTTGTGTCATCTGCATAATGGAAGTTGTTAGATGAGTCTTCCTCCAATCCGGACACCATATTCTTCCTCATAAAGACATGCTTCCTGAATGATCTGTTCTGCATGTAGATTGAAAAGGCACAGAGACAGGATGCATCTCTGATACACTCCTTTCCTGATTTTGAATCATGCAGTGTTTTCCTGCTCTTTTCTGAGGACTGCTTCCTGGTCCAAGCACATCAGCACAAGAAAGTGTTCTGAGATTCTCATTGTCCTCAAGGTTAGCCATAATTTGTTGTGATCCACACAGTCAAATGCCTTTGCATAGTCAATGAAACACAGATAGACATTCTTCTGGTACTCTTTGCTTTCTACCAAGATCATCTGACATTGGCAATAATGTCTCTAGTGCCATGACTCAGCTTGTACTTCTCTGTCAATAGTTCTCTGTAAATGTACTGTTCCAGCTATTTCTGGATAATCTTAAGCAGGATTTTGATAGTGTGTGATATTAGTGATGTTTTTGTTGACTGCCTTCGAATTTAGCACAACTCGTAGTGACCCCATGAACAAAAGGCCCGAAGCCCCTCTATAACCTTCTACATGTATTATATTTCATAGTTTCCGGAGGTATGTTATTTAGAAAGTGGATGCCACTCCTGCTTCCAAGATATTAGTGATATTGTTTGATAATTTCCACACTGTTGGGTCACCTTATTTTGGAATGGGAATAAATATGGGTTTCTTTTGGTTAGTTGGCCAGATTTCTTCCTTGGCACAACCTGGTGATCACATCCAGGACAGCATCTGTTTGTTGAAAGAAATCACTTGGTAGTGTATCAATTCCTGGGACTTTATTTTGCCAAGTCCTTCAGAATAGCCTGAATTTCCTCTTCCTCCATCACCATTACTTCTTGCTCATATGTTATTTCTTAAAATTCTTCTGTGTCAGCCAATTCTTTTTGGTACAGTGAGTCTGTATACTCCTTCCATCTTCTTTATTGCTTCCTGAATCTTTCAATATTCTGCCCATGGCACCCTTAAACATTACACCTAGAGGATTGAATTTGTTCTTTAGTTCCTTCAGCTTAAGAAATTCTGAGATAACTCAATCCTTCAGATTTTCTGACTTCAGCTCCTTGCGCATTTTGTTATAATACTTTGCTTTATCTTCCTGAGCTGTGCTTTGAAATCCTCTGTTCATCTCCTTAACTTCTTGATTCCTTCCCTTTGCTTTGGCTTCTCAGCACTCTGGTGCAATATTCAGAGTCTCTTCTGACGTTCATTTTGGCCTTTTCTTCTTCCTTCTTTGTAATGACCTTTTTGTTTCTTCATGGACAATATTCTTGATATTTTCTCACAGCACATCTGGTCTTTATTAGAGTTCAAGACCTCAAACCTGTTTCTGACTTGGTTTTTAAAATCAGTGGGGGGATAGACACAAGATGAAATTTTGATTCCTGTGGATATTATTTAACCTTCTTCAGCTTTAATTTGAACTTACATTTTTAGCAGATCTATTTCTTTATGTAACCACTCAGAAGCATGTGGGGTGGCATATCTGACCATATAGCTATTTGTTTGGTACTATGGATATTCTTTTTTTTTTTTTACTATGGATATTCTTGACGGAGACAGTTCCCCTTTATGAAATGAGTGGAAGTCAGAATTGGCCTTCCCCATTTTGTATCTGCTCATTATGCAGTACCTTAATCTTCAAAGTGACATCTTTACTTTTTAGCACCTTAAAGAAGTCTTTAGGAGCATACTTCCCCAAAGCAATATATTGTTTAATTTCTGTACTGATGCTTCTGTGAGTGATGATTATTGATGCAAAACAAAGTCCTTGACAATTTCATTTTTTTTTCTCTCTCCTCATTTGTCACGATGTTGCTTATTGGTCTGGTTGTGTGGAACTTTGTTTTCTTTATATTGAGGTGTAATCCATACTGAAGACTATACTCTTTGATCGTCATCTTTCATTGGTCAAAACGTCTTCATTTTCATGCAAGGTTGAGTTATCTGTGCAACACAAGTTGCTAAAGAATCTTTCTCCAATCTTTATGCTGAATTTTTCTTCATGTAAATACCCTAAAGAATATATTTCCTGATATTACAAAAAAAATCAGAATATTACATATATATATAATCTCCATAAAATTAAAACAAAACAAACAACACACCACAGCCAGGTGAAAAACTCACTTACAGAGCAAACATATTGCATTGTTAGGGCAGGAGCTTCCTGCACCCACTCTGGACAGAAATTCCTCTGCTACAGGAATCTGGCTACTCTGATCTGCAGATCTAAGAGGACAATAGACTTCAGAAGAGGGGGAGGCAATCAGATGAGAAACTCACTCACAGTACATTGATGTATTGTAAAGGGAAAAGCCTAGATCTCCCCAGGAGGGAAACTGCTCCTGGCAGGCTGCCTGGCCTATCTAGATTCCACAATGTCAGCCTATAGACCAGAGAAGAAAATAGAACTTAAGAGAGAGGACTGTAGTCAGGCAAGAGACTCACTACCAGTCAGGACATTGAAATGCTAAGAAAAGAGCTGTCTGTCTTCTCCTGGATAGAAACTTCTCCAGGTTGGGAACCTGGCCACACCATTCTGAAGTTCTAAGAGGACAACAGACTTTAGGAGACAGGGCTACAATCAGGTGAGATATTTACTCAGAGAGCCGGAGTGGCTGTGCCACTCTGCAGACTAAGGGCAAGAAACATTAGGAGAGGGGACTACAATAAATCAAGATTACCTCAGGGCTGTACTGCAAACCAGAGAGAGTCAGAAGGTCTTTAGGAAAGGCAAAATTTCCTGCTCCACAGGCCCAGAAAGCAATTCCAATAGAGGGAGTTGCCCAGCTCCATAGATGGAACCTTTTAACCCTGCAACTAAATAACATTGCAAAGATAAAGAACTGTCAACAACCTGTACAGACACAATAGAAACATCATCCTAACACATACCAAGAAAAACTTCACATAATGTCAATAAAGCAGCAGAAAGCTTCAAACATTATTGGGGGGAGGGGGAGGTGGAATAAGCATTCTAGTAAAAATGCAAAACACATTGCAGAACCAATGATTATCTCAGAGACAGGAAGGTAGAAGAAATATATTGATGCAGAGTTATATAATAAGCTACAGAAGAAAGTACAAATGATGGATGAAAGAACTAAAACCATAAATAAAGCAAATAATCCAGAGACAGGGAGCCAGACAAAAGATATTAATGTAGAGGACTATGAACAGCTACTGAAGAAATTGCAAAAGACGGAAGAAAGAATCAAAACTATAGATAAAGAGGATGTTGTTGTTGTTGGTTGTTGTGTGCCATCGAGTCAAGTACTACTCATAATAACCCTATCAACAACAAATTTGAACCCTGTCCTATCCTGTGCAAGCCTCACACTTCCTGACACACTAGAGCCCTTTGTAGCAGTTACTTTAGCAATCCATCTGGTTGAGGGTCTACCTCTCCTTCACTGACCCTCCACCTTTCCAAGCATCACATCCCTTTCCAAGAAATAGCCCCTCCTAGAAACATGCCCAAAGTATGTGAGTTGAAGCTCATCATTCTTGCCTCCAAAGAGCACTCTGGTTGCACCATCTCCAAGACATATTTTTTCATTGTTTTGGCAGTCTTTGGGATGTTTGGTGCTCTTTTCCAACACTACAGTTCAAAGACAACAATTCTTCTCTTGTCATCCCTGTTCATTGTCCAGCTCCCAAATGCATAGCAAGTGATCAAACAGATTATGGCCTGAATCAGACACACTTTAGTTCTCAAACTGACGTCATTACTCCTTGATAATTTAGAGAGGACTCTAACAGCAGATTTGCTTAGAGCAATGTTTCTCCTTATTTTCTGACTACTGGTACTAAGAGTGTTAATTGTGGATTCAAGCAAGATGAAAGTTTGATAGTTTCAATTTCTTCTCCATCCATCATGATGTTGCCTATCAGACTAGTGGTAAGAATCTTTCTTTTTTTGACACTTAGATGGAGCCCATACTAAAGGCTTCATTCCTTGATCTTCTACAAGTGCTTCAACTCCTCCTCACTTTCAGCAAGCAAGGTTGTGTCATCTGCATAACACAGGTTATTGATGAGTCTCAGAAGTACAAGAAGTTAAAAAAATAATTACAAGATGGGGGCTATTTCCAAGCTGGGAAGATGAGCTGCTGGATTCTGCTAAGGTGTGTTTTCTGGTTTGGGGATGAGACTAGGGTGTGGCTTTTGTTTACAACAGGGCATGAGCTAATTGGATTTGGTCTTATATTTATAAAACAGGCTTGGAAGCAGGAGTGGCATCCACTTCCAAAATAAGCTTGCCTCTGGAAACGCTATGAACTTGGAGAAAAGAAGAAAGCTTTGTGTTCAAGACTTTCATTGATAGGGTTGCTATGGGTCGTCTACAACTTGAGAGCACTTAACAACAACAACAATTCCAAAAGAGGGTAGAGCCAACACAGTACTGGAAATAACCAAAATTCATGAAAATACATTTCAGAATATCAAAACCAAAATGGCAGAAGTTTCAGGGGAACAATAAAGCAGAATAGAAAAGATAGAACAGAAAGCCAGTTAGCCAGGAAGATAAGAACCACAACAGGAATATACTAGGGGGGAGAGGGGAACGCAAAAACCCAAGAGAGGTGACAGGAGAAAAATGAAGAAAATATTGGAATGTGGGATAACTTCAAAGGAAAATGTGCATATGATCAGAATTCCAGGACACCAGAAGGACAGGGAAAGCACTGAGAAAATTATGAAAGAGGTACTAGAAGAAAACTACCTACGTATTATGAAGAATGAAGATATGCACATTCAACAAGCACACCAAACTCCAAACAGACTAGACTAAAAAAATAAAAACATCAAGATTTATTATAGTAAAATTTTTCTAAATGATAAGGTTAGAATACTAAAAGCAACACAAGAAAACAGTCATCTACAAAGGAAAATCAATTGGAATAAGTTTTTATTTCCCATCAAAAACCATGCAAGCAAGAAGACAATGGAATAGTATATGCAGAATATTGAAAGAAAACAATTGCCAGCTGAAGATCCTGTACCCAGATATGAAAATAGCTCATTTGAAGAAAAGTAGGAATTAAGGAATTTGTCAAAATAAGACCAGCTCTACAAGGAAATGCTAAGGAAGTCCTTCACACAGAGACATCAAAGCAAAGTAAAGGGACCCTGGTGACCAGAAATAACAACAAAAAGGAAACAAAGTAAAATGGCAACAGTAAAACCTGGCCTGTGAGTACTCACACTTAATGTGAATTACTTAAATGCAACAAGCAAGAGAAAAAGAATGAAAGTATGTATTAAAAAAACAAAGTTCATCAACATGTTGCCTACAAGAGACATATCTAAGAAATGAGCATAGTTCAATGGTGATTAATTTTATAAAACATAAATAATGCGAATGATTGTATGAAACACAATGTAAATGAAGGATAGTGTGAAACACAATGTATATGAACTTTGATAATGACAGAATGCAGAAATTATTGAGCAATATCATTACTATCATATGCAACCAAGATACTGCTGAAAATTATCTAAAAACGACTGGCACAGCAGATCAACAGTGAACTTCCAGATGTGCAACTTGGTTTTATAAGATGCCAGGGTACTAGGGATATTATAGCTAGTGTTAGATGGATCTTGACTGAAAGCAGAGAGTACCAGAGGAATGTCTGTGTTTCATTGACTATGCAAAAGCCTTTGACTATGTGGATCACAACAAACTGTGGCTAACTTTGGGAAGAATGGGAAGCCCAGAACACTTGATTGTGCTTATACAAAACCTATACTGGGACCAGGAGGCAGACATCAAAACAGAGCAAGGTAACACTGCTTGGTTCAAAATCAGGAAAGGTATATGCAAGAGATGTGTCCTATTTCCATACCTTTCCAATCTATATACAGAACAGACCATCCTGGAGGCAGGACTCTATGAGGAGGAATGTGGCATCAGGATTGGTGGAAGACTCACAAACAACCTATGTTATGCAGATAATATAACCTTGATTGCTGAAACTGAAGAGGACCCGAAGAGCTTACTGCAGAAGATTAAGTACTACAACCCTAAATATGGATGAAAGCTGAAAACCAAAAAACCAAAGATTTTCACCATTGGGCAAATTGTTGGTGTCATGATAGATAGTGAAGAGATTGAGATTGTTAACAGCTTCAGTTTGTTTAGCTCCACAATCAACATTCTTGGTACCAGCAGCCAGGAAATCAAAAGATGAATTGCACTGGGAAAATCTGCTATCAGAGATCTTTCCAGAGTAGTGAAGATCAATGCTGTCAGTCTGGAAATTAAGGTGTGCCTGGTCCAGACCTTGGTCTTCGCAATTACTTGCTATGCACCAGAAAGCTAGACAATGACTCGAGATGATAGAAGGAGAATTGATGCCTTTGAGCTGTGGCCCTGGAAAGAGTATTGAATATACCATGTACTACTAGAACAACAAACAGTTTCATCCTAGAGAGGGTGAATCCAGGCTGCTTCTTGGAAGCAAGGATTCTGAAGCTTTATCTGACATACTTTGGGCATGTTCCAAGTTAGGCATGTTCCAAGGAGCAGCCAGTCCTTGGAGAGGGACATCATGCTTGGGAGGGTGGAGGAACAGAGTAAGAGAGGAAGACCCTGGAAGAAATGGACTGGGGTAATGGGGGGTAGATGTGTCAGAGAAGATGAACTTGGCTCAGGAAAGAGCTGTTGCACATTGCATCACTACAAGTTGAAACGACTTGACAGCACATAACAACAACAAGCAAACCAATGTTGTTGTTGTTATTGTTATGTGCCATAGAGTCACCTGTGAAAAGTACATAGTCACCCTATGAACATTAACTCTGAAACCTCCCCTATTCTGAGACAATGTCATAGTCTCCAACAGACCTAATCTCATTTCTCCAGTTACTGAGTCAATCCATGTCATCTTGTGCCTTCCTCTCCTGCACTGTCCCTCCACCTTTCCAAGTATGATGTCCCTCTCCAAGGACTGTTCCTTCCTGGCCATGTGCCCAGACAATGTGAAATGGAGCCTCAAAATCAAACCTATATAAATTAAAAAGAAAAATTTCTAAAAATAAAAAAGGTAGAAAAAATATACCAAGCAAATGACACCCACAAAAAGAGCAAGAGTGGAAATATTAATCTCTGGTAAAATAGATTCCAGGATTAAAAGAGTCATAAAAGATATAAAAAAGCATTATATAATGATTAAAGCCTCAATGTATCAAGAAGATATAACTTTGGCCAACATCTATGATAGCCCTGCATAATACCTAAAACAATGATAACAATCTTGAAGAAAGAAATAGATAGCGTCACAACAGTGGTAAAAGAATTCACTCCCTCCAAAGGAAAGATCAATTCAAAAGAAACTTAACAAAGATGGCATGGTTTCCATAGCCAAATCACTGTCCCCAAAGCTGTCCAAACTTGAATTAAAACTTTGCATTGAAACAAAAAACCTAACAACCAAATATGCATATTATCTAAACTATACAATTAGCCAACTCAGCTTTGTGGATGTATTCAAGGTATTGTACTAAACAAAAAGTCAATTTATTTTCTTCTCAGTTACACATGGTACTTTCTCCAGAACTAGTCATATTTCAGAGCATCAACAAAACCTTAATAAATTAAAAGGCATTGAAATAATACACAGAATCTTTGCATATCACAGTGCCATAAAACTAGAACTTTACAACAAAAGAGTAAAGCTTATAAAACCACCTATGTAGAAGATAAATAGCATTCTGTTAGAATATAACAGGGATATAGAAGGAAAAAATAAAATAGAAAAGTTTCTAAAAACAAATGATAATAAAAATGTAACATATCAATCTTCCTGGGATACAGCTAAGGCAGTCCTCGAGGGGCAGTTCATAGCAATAGGCAAACACATAAAAAATAAAGAACCAAAATTAATGACCTAACTCAATACCTCCATCAAGTAGAAAAAGGACAATCTATAATTCCACAGTCTCTACAAGAAAGGAAATTATAAGGACAAGAGCTGAAATTAATGGGTTAGAAAAAGGAAAAAAAAAGAAACCATCAACAAAAGCAGGAGCTGATTCTTCAAAAGGGTCAACAAAATAGACAAGCTGTTGATAAACTTAACAAAAGAAATGAAAGATAAGATATAAATAACTCAAATAATTAGCTATAGATATGAAATAAAATAGAGCCAGATGAAACAAAATCAATAATATCAGAATATTATTAAAAGCTATAAAATAATAAATTTGAAAACTTGGAGGAGATGGACAAATTTCTTGAAAATTACACCCTACCCAGAATGACCTGGACAGACATAGAAGAACAGACCTAGCACTAAAGAAAAAAAATGAGTGGGTCATAAAAGGACTTCCCTCTTAAAAATTCCTGGCCAAGATGGCTTCACAGTCAAAATTTACCAAACATCTAGAGAAGGTCTATCACCAATTCTACACAAGTTATTTTAAAAATTGAAAAAGAAAGAACACTCCCAGAGTCATTCTATGAAACAAGCATAAACCTAATGCCAAAACTGGACAAACACATTAGCAAAAAATAACACTACAAACCAATATCTCTAATGAATGTTGTTGTTATTAGGTGTCATTGAGTCAAGTATGACTCAGAGCAACCCTATGAACAAAAGATCTGAACCTTGTTCTATCCTTTGCCATCTTCATCCTTCTTGATACACAAGAATCCATTGTGGCAGTCACCAATGTCAATCCACCTGGTCAAGGGTCTTCCTCCCCTTCATCATCCCTTCACCCTTCCTAGCATCATATCCCTCACCCTGGAATAGCATCTCCTAGCAACCTGGCCAAAGTATGTGAGGCAACGCCTCATCATTCTTGCCTCCAAAGAGCACTCTGTTTGCAACCTAAGACATTTTTTTGTTCTTTTGGCCATCCATGGGATGTTCCGTGTTCTTCTCCAACACCACAGTTCAATTCTTCTTCTGTCACTCTTATTCATTGTCCAGCTCTCAGATTAAAAAAAAAAGATTATTGAAAAGACTACGGCCTGAATCAGATGTACTTTAATCCTCAAGCTGATATCATTACCCCTCAATAATTTGGCAGTGTCCTTAACTTCAGATATGCCCAGTGCAATGTGTCTCCTTATTTTCTGACTGCTGGTACTTATAGTGTTAATTGTGGATCCAAGTAATGTAAAATTGTTGACAATTTCAATCTGTTCTCCATTCATCATGATATTTCCTATCAGTCCAGTGGTAAGAATTTCATTTTCTTGACATTGAGATGCAACCCACAATGAAGGCTGCATTCCTTGATCTTCTGTCCTGCTCACTTTCAGGTTGTGCCATCTGCATGGAAGGAGGGATATATCATTGCTGATGTTTGATGGAGTTCGACTGAAAGCAAAAGATATCAGAAAGATGTGTTGGCTATGCAAAGACATTTGACAATGTGGATCATAACAAATTACGGAGAACATTGAAAAAATGGGAATCCCAAAACACATAATTGTGCTCATGATAAACTTATATCTAGACCGAGAAGATGTTGTCCTAACATAGCAAGGCAACACAAAATGGCTTAAACTCAGGAAAGATATGCATCACGGTTGCATCCTTTCTCCATACCTATGCAATGTGTATGTCAAGCAAATCAGCTGAGAAGCTAAACTATATGAAGAAGAATGTCCCATTAGGATTGAAAGAAGATTCACCAACCACCTGCAATATGCAGATAATACAAACTTGTTTGCAAAAAGTGAAGAGGACTTAAAACATTTGCTGCAGAATTTCAAAGATTACAGCCTTCATTATGTATTACATCTCAAGATAAATAAAACAAAAATCCTCACCACTGGACCTTTGGATAATATTATGATAGATGGAAAAAAATACTGAAGTTTTCAATACTTCATTTTTCATTTTACTTAGATTCACAATCAATATCCATGATAATAGCAATCAAGAAATTAGAAAATGTGTTACACTGGGAAAATCTGCTCTCAAGAACCTCTGAGAAGTGCTAAAAAGCAAGGGATGTCAGTTTCAAGGCTAATGTGTTCCCTATCTAAGCTCTGACGTTTTTCAGTTGAATAAAGATTACAGAAGAAGTATCATTGCCTTTGAATTATGGTGTTGTGATGTGAGTACTGAATATTCCATAGACAGCCAAAAAGAACAAACAAATCTGTTGAAGGAAGTACAGCCAGTTTCCTTAAAGACAATGATGGTGAAACTTTGTTTTACATTTTGGGTATATTGATAAGAAAGACCAGTGTTTGGAAAAAGTCATCATGGGAAAGATAGAAAATCATAAAAAGAGAGGAAGACCTACAACAAGATAGACTAACACAGTGATATAACAGTGGGCTCAAGCATGTGGGAGATCATGAAGATGGCACAGAAGGGGGGAAAGTTCAGATCTGTGGTTCATTGGTCACTAAATTTGGTTGACTCTATGGCAATTAACAACATGCAACAAGTAATGGGTGATGATATCACAAGCATCTCTTCAAGTGTTTGTTAGTTGCCTAATGTCTTCTTTGGCAAAGTGGCTGCTAATATTCCTTATTTTTTTAAAAAATGGATTGTTTCTTCTTGTTGAAGTGTTAGTTTATAAATTTCACAGATTAGGCCTTTGTCGGATATGAACTTTCTAAATATCTTTCCCAGTCTGCAGGTTTTCTTCCTACTCTTTTGGTAAAATCTTTCAATGAGCATAAATGTTTCATTTTAGGAAGCTCCAGTTAGCTAGTTTATCTTGTAACTCAACAAGTGACTAACCTCGATGACTCCCTAGAGAATAATACTGAGTTTAAAAAGCCCAATCCCAAAAGGTTACATACTATATGATTATATTTATATAACAGTCTTAAAATTACATAGCTATAGAAATGAAGATGAGATTAGTAATTGCCAGAGGTTAAGAAGGGGTTGTGGCTGGGGGTGGAAGGGAAGTGGATGTGGTTATAAAAGGTCAACATGAGGGATGCTGGTGATGAGGGAAGTGTTCTGTATCTGGACTATAGCAATGTCAATATCCTGCTTGTGAAATTGTCCTATAATTTGGAAAGATGTTAGCTTTACAGGAAGCTGGATAAAAAGGTACAAAGAATCGTGTGGTATTTCTTACAAATACATATGAACTTACATTTACTTCACAATATGAAAATGTAAATAAAAAAATAATTGTTGGAAAAGTACTCTCTTCTGTTTCTTCTAAAACTTCAGGAAAGATGACTGTTTTGTCTTCTTGCTCAGCAAAGTAGATGTGATGAAAAAGTAAAGGAATGCGTCTGCCTAAACACAAGGCAGAGAGAGAGAAGGAATGATAGAGATAAAACAAACTAGAAAAGGACAGCGAGATAGATGGAAAATAGGGGAGGTTAGATTTAGAAAACTTTCATAGAAAATTGATGAAAAGTCAAAGTTTAGGAATAAGAAGAATGTCTTGGGTGATACAATGACTACGGATGACGGAAGAAGAAGCGATGCCTTTGAGTTGTGGTGCTGGAAAAGAGTCTTGAACATGGACAGCCAAGAAAAAAATAGGTTTGTCTTGTAGAGGGTGAAACCAACTCTCTCCTTGGAGGTTAGGATTTTGAAGCTCTGTCCCACATACTTAGGGCAAGTGGCCAGGAGAGACCAGTCCTTGGAGAAGCACATCATGCTTGGAAGGGTGGAGGGACAGCCAGGAGAGAAAGACCCCAGGTGAGAGGAACTACTGATCCAGTAACTGGGGCAATGGAAGTTGGTGTGTCAGAATTAGTGAGACTGGCTCAGGCCAGGGAAGAGCTCAGAGCTGCTGTACATAGGGGTCACTAGGTATCACAGGTGACTTGATGGCACATAACAACAACAACATCGTATCAATTGTTTTTTGTTTAAGCCTCTTGTTTAGAGTCAACAAGACCTCTTGGCGGGGCTTTGTATTTAAAAGTCAGTTGTTCCTATATTTTGGAGGAACTTTCTTGTAAGTGGTACAACATTCTGCCAGTTTGCTGTACTGAAATAACCTGAGGTTGCTATGATGCTGAACCTATGTCACTGGGGTATCAAATGCCATAATGGTTAACCATAGTGGACAATGTTTGGTGGAGCTCCCAGTTTAAGACAAGTTTGGAAGCAGGAGTGGCATCCACTTCCAAAACAATATGCCTCTGGAAACTCTATGAACTTTGAGAAATGAAGATAGTTTATAGAAAGGCTTACGGTCTTTTGTTCATAGGGTCGCTATGAGTCGTGGTCTACTCGACGGCAATCAACAATAACAACAACTTTTGCATGATGTAACCTTCTTGGCATAGTGCAAAAAAACCTTCAGTAGAGATCTGCATTAACGTTTGAGGGGAACCTGTATTTTATTTGATGTTAGTGAGACAGTCAGGTCGTATTTGGGGTTTTCAACCTGAACTACTTTGCAAGTTAATTATCTTCTTCCACGCCCCCCACCCACATACTCCCTTCCCCTGATAATGTCACATGTACAAGCTTCCATAATAGTCTGCTTTTTGGAAATACAGAAACAGTTGACTCTTTTCATTTACATTTACAAACAATGAATTTCACCAGGCAGCCTAATTTCTTGATGTCGGAGGATCTAATTCAGAAGGAGGAAAAGAAAGCCGCAAATGAGCTCTTGTCAGGGAACAGAGCTCCAAGTGGAATTGGGGCCGCCGGAAGTAGGGGCAGAGCTGGCACGATGATGCAGGTGTGACTCAGTGTGCTGAGGTCAAGTCTCGGCAAGACAGGTTCCAGTGGGTGGGGATGACTGATGGAAGGGCTAGATTGCATTCCATAAGATCTTGCAAGGAGGAAAAGGATTTAGGAGGTGGTAGAAGGAAATCTGAGCAGCTGCTGGGAGAAAAAGATTCCATGGAAATTTTTTAGGAAGTATTAGCATGTTACAAGCTCCCTCCTTACCTCAATTGCCACCAGCAAATCCTAGTCTAAATGATCTCATGAGAACACTTAACTCATCTGGGTGTGGGTATGAAACGTGTTTAATGTTTTCAATAACTGCTTCCCACTCCAGTGTGTCAAACTCCCCCCTTTGTCAGTCTAGCACCAGCTCTCTATTAATATCTTGGATCTTGTATCCGCTTTCAGTGATTGAATGGTCTCAGACCAGTACTGCAAACTCAATCTTGTTCATTAACAAATTGTAAACTTATTTCTCATCCCAAAGTTCTCTTTCCCAGACAGTGAAATCTGTGGCCCTAGTATCTCAAAGATCTCCCTCCTCCTCTCCTGCCATTCTGAGGGAAGAGGACAAGCTTTTTTTTTTCTTTTTTTTTTTTTTTCTATACTTCTGTTGGCTTTCTCTGCTTCTCTGGCTAACATCAACAGTCCATTGATTTGACAAACAAATGTGCTCGCTGCTGGCTATTTAGGCCAATAAGGCCTCCCTGTGCAAATTTTCTGACCGAGAGAGGTGGATTAGGGGATTGGTCCTCCTCTCAGAAAATGCCACTAGAATCCCCTCCTCTCTGGTATCTATATAACATATGGGAAGCATTTACATCGTTGTAGTTGTGGTACTCTCCTGCTGGCCCTTCCTGACAGCTCTGACATCTTTCTGCCACCTTTTATTTCAGGCTCCAGAAGGGTTAAAAGCTCTGCACATCCAAATACTCTTGGATTTTCAAGAGAGATGATCACCAAATCTACTTGTTAAAATTAGGGGGTGATTTGTTTTCATAGGTTATGCTTTCTTGGACACCTCTAGCATGAGGTGCTCTATGTACCTTTGCAGTGGCAGCTCCTCTCGCCTCCACATTGCATATAAAGCCTGGGAATCCTAGAGAAAAGTGTGTATGCTTCCTGTTTACGATGAAATTCACACATCTGGGTCCTTGTGCCTTTCTCTGCCCTCCACAACAGAGTGGCTACTTATTATGAAATCAGATCACCCTTTAGTCCTCTCCTGCCAAAGCTGGGCTGAGTATTCATTTTCTCTGCTCTGGTCTCAATATGTGAGCATAGATGTTCATAGCATGTACCTCATTGTACATGTGTTAGTAAAATAACATGTTTAAGTCTTTAATACTCCCACCACACTGTACATTCCTTAAAGACAGAAACTGACCTTTTGAGTCCCATTTGCCAAGCCTTCCACAACTTCTGATTCATAGAAAGTAGTCAATAAACACTGCTTAAATAGAGGAGAAAGCAAAGGGAGTGGAATAAAGTCTCTCATCTTTTACAATGACATATGTGTTCAATAGACACTACGTTGAGGGCTATCAGCATCAGACACCATCCTAGGTTTGAGGAGTCTACCACTATGTGGGTCTTGATAGAGTATGAGCATAGCTTTTCATTAACCACTTACTGTGGATTAATTCTGACTTATGGTAACCCAATGTGCCAGAGTAAAGTTGTGTTCCACGGGATTTTTTAGACATAGATCACTATTTTCTTCTGAGACGCCTTCAGATGGTCCCAAATATCCACTCTGTTAGTTAACAGCTAAAATGTTTACCTCAGTCGGGACTTTAAGCCCTTTACTACCGAAGCTAGAAAGTCAAATTCTTCTCTCCTGGACCTTTGCAAAGCACAGATGGGATGCCAATATTTAAGATGCCCCAATTAGAGTCATAGCAGATGAGAAGTAAAGTCATGGTGGCCTAAGCCATATGGCCATGGCGGTAGTGACAGGATAAAGAGCAGACAGATTATTGGCCTAGGTCTCTGGCTTTCTGCTTCCTTTGCTAATTTCATTCCGTAGATCTCTCACACTGATCCTGTGATCTGCCAAACATCCTTCCACTAAAATCTCTCTCCCTATTCAAGTAGCAGAGGTTCTTCTATTTGCTAACAAGAACCCTGACTAATATATTTGTCAAAATTTATGCAGGCTTTGAAAAAATTTGTACCTGTATATAGATGTAGTGACATTTTGGTGGCACGGTGCATACGGAGTTGTACTACTATCCCCAAAATGATGTCTCTTTAATTGTTCAAATCCACCGGTGACTCTGGGAGAAAAATGTACAATCTCCTCTCCTGTGATTTACAATCTCAGGAAGTCCATTGAAGGGTCAGCTACAAGTCAATTCTGAGTCAACGACAATGAGAATGAATGACTGCTTATCTGAGAGAGAGAGAGAGTGTGTGTACAAATATATGTAATTTTAATTTACTCTAAAAATAGACGTTACTATGACACAATCTTGCTTGCTGAAGATGAGGAGGACTTGTAACACCACAGAAGGTTAAACATCGCAGCCTTCGTGTGTGTGTGTGTGTGTGTGTGTGTGTGTGTGTGTGTATGTATTTGAACACCAAGAAAACAAAAACCCTCACCACTAGATTGAAAGGCAACATCATGGTGATGGAAAAAAGATGAAGTCTGTCAACAACTTCATCTTACTTGAATCCATTATCAGTACACTTGGTGCCAGCAGTCAGGAGTTCAGGAGACATATTGAAATGGGCAAGTTTGTAGTCAGGGACATCTTGAAATTATTGAGGATTAGTGATGTCAGTTTGAGGACCTGATTCCAGCCTTGGTCTTTTCAGTCCCTTGCTACACAAGTGAGAACTGGACAATGACAAAGGATGACAGAAGAAGAATTGATGCATTTGAACTGAGATGCTGAAGAAGAGTATTGAATATCCCATGGATGGCAAAAGAACCAACAGATAGGTCTTGGAGAAGGTGTAGCCACAGTGCTCCTTGGAGGCAAGGATAGTGAAGCTTCTCAGTCTCACATATCTTAGGCGTGTTGGCAGAGAGGTTATTCCTTGGAGAGGGACATCATGCTTGGGAAGATTGAGGGGCAGCAAAAGAGAGAAAAATCCCCAACCAGATGGATTGACATGGTGGCTGCAGCAATTGGCTTGAGTGTGTCAGAGACTGTGAGGATGGCATATGGCATGGGATAGGACAGTGTTCAGATTGATCGTTTCATAAGGTTGCTGAGTCATACCCAATTAGATGGCACCTTACAACATAGCAATATATATTATAGGAAACTTTGGTGACCTAAAAGTTAGAAGCTGTGCAACAATCCCAAAGATGCATCGTTCAAATCCACCAGCTACTCCACAGGAGAAGGATGGGCAATCTCCCCCCGCCCCCCGCCATTAACTGCCTCTTTAAAGTCATTGGAGGGTCAGCATGAGTCACTTCTTCCTCAACAGCACATAACACAAATAACATAAAAAAAGATTATAAAACTTAAAACTTACAAAACAAAAAAAGAGTAAATAAAGGCTTTCCAATAAACCAAAAGGGAGCCCTGGTGGCCTAGTGGTAGGAATTTGTGCTGTCAACCCAAAGTCAGGCAGTTTGAAGCTATCAATCGGCCTACAAGAAAAAGATGAACAAACGCTTACAATGCCATTTACAGCCTCTGAAAACCCACTGAAGGGTAAGCTATGGATTGGTTCTGACTCCACGGCAATGACTTTTACTTGACTTTAATATGCAAAAAAAGAAGGAAGGAAGGAAAGAAGGAAGGAAGGAAGGAAGGAAGGAAGACATGCAAGGAAGCATAAGAATAAAGAGCTTAGAAGTTGAAGCTCCTATCCCCACATAGCCAGGCAGCAGGGAGACCCAGATCAAATCTATAAACCTGTTTAATCTGTAACTGTGTGCCTATCCCAATTTGGGTCTTTTACTTGCTTTTGGAAACCTGATTTGCAACAGCAGTCATGGATTGTACCTGCCATTGTTATGATCTAGTGATGATTGTGCCCCCTTATAATATAAATGAAAGTCTTGGCCACCACTCAGCAAAATACCTTTGGCACCATGTTTATGATTTCCTTCATTCTGGAATATTTGTATTTGTCCTGTTTATGTCTTAATAAAGGTCTCTATAGAAAAAAATAAAGGGCTAAGCTCAATATTACCAATTATCATAAGAAATGTGACTAGATTCCACTCTCAGTTTGACATATTTGGGCTGTCAGTAAAAGATCAATATAACACTATATTTTTGTGTGGTAAATGCTTGGATTGGTTATTCTATCTTCCATCCTATCTTTCCACTACCAAATGAAGGTATAAAACTAAGACAAATTTTCCCCAAAAACCTTTGAAATTAAGGTACAGGGTGCAGATTGATTGATGCAATTAAATACACTCAAGAGTTCTTTGGAAGGTACAGGTGAGGTAGAGGCAAGTTGACTCTAAATCATAGTGACCCATACATAAAAGAACAAAACTCCGCCCAGTCCTGTGCCAGTCTTTTAATGCTGCTGTGCTTACACCACTGTTTCAGTCATGATGCCAATCCATCCCATTGAGAGACTTTTCTCCTTTGGTGTTCCTTTACTTCCCAAGGACCTGTCCACTTGACAATACACTCAAAATATGTGAGACTATTCTTACTTTTTTTTTCACAGAAACACTTAAAAAGCTTCTCTATTCTTTTCCCATAAACATATTTTATTTAACTCTTTATATAAAAATATGATCTTCATTTTATCATAATAAACAAATTCTTAATGTTATTTATTTTGTTTTCATCCTTAGTCTTGAAAGTGTGGTGTTTATGTTACCATTATTACTTTTAAGGAATATTCTGGCTGCATTTATTCCAACACAGGTGTGTTTGTTCTTTTGACAGCACATGGTATATTCAATATTCTTCACCAACACCACATTTCAAAGACATCCATTTTCCCTTGGTCTTCTTTATTCATTGTCCAACTTTTGCAAGCATATGAAGCAACTGAAACCATCATGATTTGTATCAGGCATATTTTAGCCTTCTAACTGACAGACTTGCCCATTAGCATTTTAAAGAAGTCCTTGACAGTACAGTTACCCAAATTAATTTCTTACTTCTGGTTCCATAGATGTTGATTGTAGATCCAAGTAAAATTAATTTTTTTACTGCTTCAATCTTTTCTCCATCAACCATAATATTGCCTGTTGGTCCAGTTAGTTGTGAGGACTTTTGCTTTCTTGATGTTGAGTTCTTCCTTGAAGGTTGTGTCATCTGAAGGGTCAGGTATAAGCTGATTCTGACCCCATGGCAACACCATGTGCTTCTTCATGTAGTCTACTTCTCAACTTATTTGCTCAGCATACAAATTGAACTGGAAGAGTGAAAGGATGCAGTTCAGATACACACCATTCCTACTGGGTGACAGGAAATAAGCCTGAATAGACATGGCATTGCTGATGGTGACAGCTGTGATCCAATATCTGGTGACAGGTTTCAACAGGTGAGTGGCAGTTGTGTTGTCAAGGGCAGCAATAGCTTCCTGTGCAGCAGCTGAGGATCCATTAAATTGGTCTCAGCACCCCAAAGAAGGCCACCAACTGCCACTGTTCAAGCTGCTTTCTAACCCTTGTGTAAGCATCCAAGTCTCTGGATGAAATCGTTTCAAGTTTGAAGTAATCAAAGTGGTCCTTGTTTCATTCATGGAGATCTGACTAATATATATGACTTACACACCTCATTCTCTCATTTCTGGCCAGTTGGAACTGGCTCAAAGCTCGCCCTTCAATGGATTTTTCACAGGTTTCAAATAAAGTGACACAAAAGAGTATTCTTTAAAAACATGTACTAATAAGAAAATAAGTAAAAATGGAAATTTTTGTTTTACTGTTATTGTTAGGTGTCATTGAGTTAACTTCCACTCAGCAACCCTATGAATCGATGATCTAAACCTTGCCCTATATCCTGTACTGTCCTCATCTTCTCTGATATGCCTGAGTCTATTGATACAGTCACTGTGTCAGTTCATCTTGCTGAGGGCCTTCCTCTCTCTTGCTAGCCTTCTACATTTCTAAGTGTGATTTCCCCCCTGTGCCCTGCCCCAAGGATTTGCTTCTCCTGACAACATGCCCAAAGTATATGAAATGAAGTTTCAGCATCCTTGCCCCTAAGGGACATTCTGATTGTACTTTCTCCAAGATGTATCTGTTTGTTCTTTTGGCAGTCCATGGGTTAGGTGTCATCAAGTCTACTTCAACAATAGTAACCCTATGAACAGAAAACCGGAACCTTGCCCTCTCCTGTACTATCCTCACCATCTCTGATATGTTCAACCCCAGTGTTATAGTCACTGTGTCAATCCATCTTGTTGAAGATCATCTTCTCTTTCCCAGCATAATTTCTTTTTCCAAGGAGTGGTGTCTCCTGACACCATGCCTAAAGTATGTGAAATTAAGTTTCACTATCCATGCCTCTTTATAAGGGTGTCTCTGGTGGCAATTTCTCCAAGACAGACTTATTTGTTCTTTCAACAATCTACGGCATATTCAATATTCTTCTTCAACATCCAGAACAAGAGAATATTACTTAAAATAAGAAAAGGTGCCCATCAGATATGTTTTCTCTGTCTATACCTATTCAATTTGTATGCTGAGCAAGTAATTCAAGAAGCTATATGTCCTATATGAAGAAAAATGTGACAACAAGATAAAAGGATGACTCATCAACAATACGCATTTAGGTGGATGACACAATCTTGCTTTCAGAAAGTGAGAAAGATTTGAAACACTCGCTGCAGAAGAAAAAAAATATTATAGTCAATAGTGTGAAAAACAATGGACGTGGACTTTGTAAGCAATCCAATTTTTAAAAGTACTAAATTAAAAAAAAATTTAAAGAACACAACCATTGCTTATTCCTGACTTCCATCTCATTAAAACCTGAATTATACCATACCACTATATTCAGAAATGAGAAAAAAAATATACCTACTGTAGTCTTCAATATGGACTTCATCTCAATATCAAGAATATAGGAGGAAAAAAAAGAAAATGGAAATATTAACCACTGGGCCAATAGGCAAGAGTGAAATTTCAAATGACTTCCTTTTATTTGGACCTACTATTAGCGCCCAGTAGAATCTAGCAAGATTCTACTGAAGATCATCCAAAAACGATTAGAACAGAACATCAGCAGAGAACTGCCGGAAGTCCAGGCTGGGTTTAGAAGGGGTCGTGGTACTAGGGATATTATAGCTGATGTTAGATGGATCTTGGCTGAAAGCAGAGAATACCAGAAGAATGTCTATCTGTGTTTCATTGATTATGCAAAGGCATTTGACTGTGTGGATCATAACAAACTGTGGCTGACTCTGAGAAGAATGGGAATCCCAGAACATTTAATTGTGCTAATACGAAACCTATACTTGGACCAAGAGGCAGTAGTCAGAGCAGAGCAGGGTAACACTGCATGGTTCAAAATTGGGAAGGGTGTACGCCAGGGATGCATCCTGTCTCCATACCTTTTCAACATGTATGCAGAGCAGATTATCTGAGAGGCTGGGCTCTATGAGGAGAATTGTGGCATCAGGATTGGTGGAAGATCTATTAACAATCTCCGTTATGAAGATGACACAACCCTGCTTGCTGAAACTGAGGAGGACCTCATGCACTTGCTGCGAAGGGTCAAGGACTGCAGCCTTCAGTATGGACTGAGGCTCAATGTCAAGAAGACAAAGATTCTCGCCACTGGACCAATTGGCAGCATCAGGATGGATGACGAAGAGATTGAGAGTGTTCACAGCTTCAGTTTGCTCGGCTCCACAGTCAACACTCTTGGCACCAGCAGTCAGGAAATCAAAAAGCGTATCGCGATGGGAAAGTATGCTGTTGGGGACCTCTCTAAGGTACTCAGGAGCAACAGTGTCTCTCTGGAGACTAAGGTGCGCCTGATACAGGCCATGGTCTTTGCAATCGCTTGTTATGCATCAGAGAGTTGGACAATGACTAGGGAGGACAGAAGGAGAGTGGATGCTTTTGAGCTGTGGTGCTGGAGAAGGGTACTGAATGTACCATGGACTGCCAGGAAAACAAACAGATTCATCTTGGAGAGGATTAAACCAAGCTACTCCTTGGAGGCAAGGATTCTGGGGCTTCATCTGACATACTTTGGACATGTTGCCAGGAGGGACGGGTCCTTGGAGAGGGACATCATGCTTGGGAGGGTGGAGGGACAGCGCAGGAGGGGAAGACCCTCTATGAGGATGGATTGATTCGGTGACTGGGGTAATCGGAATGAGCGTGTCAGAGGCAGTGCGGATGGCGCAGGATAGAGCAGGGTTTAGGGCTGTTGTGCATAGGGTCGCTATGAGTCGCAAACGACTCGACGGCACATAACAACAACAACAACAACATTAGCGCCCATAGTAACAGCAGTCAAGATATCAAAAGACATGTTGCATTGGGAACATCTGCTGTCAAGAACCCATCCAAAATGCTAAAGAGAAACTATGTCAGTTTAAAGATTCAAGCCATGTTGTTGTTTTTATAATTCAGAAAACTAAAATTAAAGTGGCAATGTTACTAGTAGATAAAAAATTTAAGACAAATGATACAGAGCATTCTAGTAATACAGGATGTAAATAATAAAAATGTGAAATCTATTAATATTTAATTCCAAATAAAATTGCATCAAAGTATGAAATATAGAATCTTAGAAATCAAAAGAAATTGATAAGACTTATTAATCTTAGTGGTAATCTTTGTCAATACTATCTCGAACTTTGATTAATCAAGGAGTTTATTTAACATATTAATGTTTATAAGTTTAATATCTAAGTTTAATAAAGTTAATTACATTGAGTTTAAACTTAATGTTTGTAAGTTATATACTTTGTATGGTCAAACTTAGATTGTATTACCAATAAACTCCTCAAAATTATAGCCCCAAAACATGCAAATCATACTCTTTTAAAACATGAAACCTTTCTAAACTATTTATAAATTATTATTTATAAGATACTATACTGTTGTATTATGTGCTGTCAAGTCAGATCAGATTCATAGTTGACCTACAGTGGACTTTCAAGAGACTGAAATGTGTGCAGAAGGAGATTGTCCATCATTGTTCAAGGAACAGCTGGTGGATTGTTTTTGCTATAAAAATCTTAATAAATTCTTAAGTATGGTAAAATCCAACTATCCCAGGAATTAGTAAGAAAAATATTAAATAGTATAAGACAAACATTAGAAAATTAAGCAATATTTTTAAAAATAACTCTTGGGTAAGAAAGGAAATAAAACCTATAATTAAATACTGTTTTGAAAATAACAATAATAACACCAGGTTTCAAAACTTCTGTCATCTGACAAACTTGCTTAGAAAGCAAATAATATTCTTAAATGTTATTCTTTCTTTAAAAGGAATAATGAAAATATATTAAATATTATTTTAAGATACTAAGTTTTTTAAATGTAAAATTTAGGTAAAACTGTAAAAAGGAACAAATAAAAATGTAAATTAATTAATTATAAAACACAAAGTGTCTTTAATAATTAATCTAAGCTGGTACAGTGAGAAAAAAATAGGTAACTGTTTGAAAGTCTAGAAAAAGAGAAACTAGGAGAAAAGGGGACCGGATGAGAGCAATGGCAGCGTATATGAAAATCTTGATAAAATGAATGGCTTTCAAAGGAATGTGTACATTAACTCAGGTAGAAATCCTGGTTACACTACTAATCCTTAAAGAAATGTTTTATGTTGTAAAAGAAGGTTAGGCAGTCCAGTGGTTATAGTGTTTAACTGCTAACCCAAAAATGGCAACTGTTTAAATGCAGCAACAGCTCCACCTGAGAGGAGTTAATCTTTTCCTGCTGTTGTTATTGTTATGTACTGCCAAGTTGAGTGCGATTCAGAGAGACTTTGAAAAATTGATCTGAACCCTGTGCCATTCTCACATATTTGAGCCCATTGCCACACTCATTGTGTCAATCTATCTTATTGAGGATAGTCCTCTCTTTCAATATCAGACTAAGTTTCATCATCCTTGCCTCGAAGGAGTACTCTGATTGTACTTTCTCCAAGATATGTCTATCCGTTCTTTTGACAGTCCTTGAAATTTTCAGTATTCTCCTCTAACACCACAATTCAATGTCATCAATTCTTCTTCTGTCATCCTTAACATTGTCCAACTCTTGGATCCAGAGCAGACCTGAACCAAACACACTTTGGTCTTTAAATGGACATTGTTGTCCTTTTCTTGTGGGAGATTTGATACTGTAGACTTGATCCTCAGCACAGGAAACTTTATGGGATAGTTCTGTTCTATAGAGTCACTATGATTTAGAATCTACTTGATAACATACAACAAAAGAAAATGTTTGCAGTCATAGTTTTTGAATGGTCTTCTTCTGGATGTGACATCAAATCCTCTGGGCCTTAGCCCTCGTTTCACCCACAGCAATGACTCCGTTTTGCACTGGCTTTGAATAGCATTCAGATGGAGCAAGCTCACATTCCTTTGCTAAGTGCAGGGATGCAGTGCCTCTCTAGTACACTCCAGGCCCTCTGTTTTACCAAGCACAATGTCCTCCAGTAATTGATCCCTCCTGGTGACGTGTCTAATGCAAACAGATCAGACAGTATTATAAGGTTTTCATTAGCTGATTTTCAGTAAGCTAGGCACTTTTCCCTACTCTGCCTTAGTTTTGAAACATCACTGAAAACTCTGCCCTATGGTGACCCTGCTGGCATTTCAAGACTGGTGGCACAGCTCCAGCCTCACAACAACATGTGAGTCACTCATAAGACAAACTGGCAGACAGATAGAGAATAGTACTGAAATTTCAAAAAAGACAATAAGTATAATAGGGGTCACATGGTGGAGTCAGGGACCTGATGGAAAAGGAGTGAGTTCAGGAGACCTAGGAGGGATACGTTTGAATGTTGCTGCTGCTGTTGTTATTAAGTGCCATAGAGACCAAATGAATGAAAGACCTGAGAGACCTAAAGAACGAAAGACCTGAACATTTGTATAACTTTCATCGTTTCTCCAAGTTCATAGTTTCTGGGGGCAAGCTATTTTGGAAGTGGATGCCACTCCTGCTTCCAAGCTTGTTTTAATCAGGGAGCTCCACCAAGCACTGTCCACCATGGGTAACCATTATCACATTCAACACATCAGTGTCACAGTGTTTAGCATCACAGCATCCATGGGTTACCTCTACACGGCAAATGGACAGACCAGTGCTATACCACTTAGAAGAATGTCTAACAAAAACAATTAAATCCGGCCTGAGGGCCACAGATTAAAATCAGCCACCTTTGACTTGGTAGCATAACTTTCTATCCACCAGGCCCACAAAGCTCATTTAAATGTACAAGTCTAAAAATATTGAATCCTCAGGTTTTTCTAACGCCTCTGATCAGAAGTGCCCCTCTCCCTTACCAGAAGGAGCAATGTCTCTCTTCCTGCAAATGCTGCAGAGTTCATCTGAGGCAGGTGCCTTGGAATACTCACCCTTACTACTCATAGGTGTCTATAGGTTGGCCACCAGCAGCATATCTCAGAATAGCCTGAGGAGAAAACACAGGTGTTGCTTTAGGAGGATTGCAAGACATGACTCCTGCTGTGCTAATAGTTCCTAGAAGAGCCATCATAGACCACAACCATGAGGGGACCTTGGTAATGTTGGACTGGAACACAGAGACTAGAAGGCTGACAAAACAGAACATGTTGACAGGGAAAATATATCATTGACTTGGGTAGAATGTTCTGAAGACATGTTAGAAAACTTTCTTGGAGAATTCTTTCAAATTTTTTAAAAAAAGATAATTTCCATGTATAAAAAAATTGTTCTAGAAAATAGGAAAATGTAAAAATTTTCTGGTTTTTGAAATAAAATTTTACTTATGAAATAAAGCTAATATCACTGTGATAACAAAATTATAAGATAATATAGACCTGTGGCTTTACCAACTAAAGAGCAAATTACAGAATAAAATATTAGCATCTGTTTGTTTGATGTTAAGCCTTAATATATAGTGAAGACTACAGTCCTTGACCTTCTGTAGTAAAAGTCTCAGGCCCTCCTCAATTTCAGCAAGCAAGGTTCTGTCATTTGCATAACACAGATTGTTGATCCTCCAATCCTGAGGCTACATTCCTCCTCATAAAGTCCAGCCTCCTGAATTATATATTCTGCATACAAATTGAAAAGGTATGGAGACAGGATGCATTCATGATGCACTCCTTTCCTGATTTTGAACTATGCAGTGTTTCCTTCCTCTGTTCTAGTGACTGCCTTCTGATCCAAGTATAGGTTTCACATGAGCACAATCAAATGTTCTGGAATTCCCATTCTTTTCAATGCTAGCCATAATTTGTTATGATCCACAGAGTCAAATGCTTTTGCGTAGTCAATGAAACACTGGCATTCCTCTGATACTGTCAGTTTTCAGCTATGATACATCTAAAATTTGGTGTAATATCCTAGTGCCACAGCCTCTTCTAAACCCAGCTTCCACATCTGGCAATTCTCCATCGATGTTCTGTTCCAATCATTTTTTAATAATCTTCAGCAGGATTTTGCTTACATGTGATGTTAGTGATGTTGTTGTTGTTTTTGTGTGCCATTAAGTCCTTTGTGACTCTTAGCGACCCTATGTACAACAGCCTTAAAGCCTGCTCTATCCTGTGCCAATCGCACTGCCTCTGACACATCCATCCCGATTACCCCAGTCACTGAATCAATCCACCTCATAGAGGGTCTTCCCCTCTTGCGCCGTCCCTCCACCCTCCCAAGCATGACATCCCTCTCC
>NW_006399769.1:2967522-2968407 GCF_000299155.1 Elephantulus edwardii | reverse complement strand
TGTTAAAACCACAATTAAAATAAATTTTATTTAAAAAATAAAGTTAAAAAAATTTTTAAATGCTGAAGTTTGGCTTTTCCTTAAAGATGAACGTAGAAAATCCATATGATCCAGCTATTCTACTACTTGGAATATGCCTCAAGGAAATTAGAACTGAGTCACAAACAGAGATTTGTACACCAATGATCATAGCAGCATTATTCACCATCACAAAAACATGGGAACAGCCCAAATGTCCAACCACAATTGAATGGACTGAGAAAGTGCATTCACATGATGGAATACTATGCAGCATGTAGGAGCAATGATTTTAAAAATCACTACTTAACTTGGGAGGAACTGAGGAACATTATGCTAAATAAACTCAGTCCCATAAGGACAAATATTGTATAAGACCGTTATTGTAGAGAAAGATAGCTAGTAAAAACGTGTCTGAGGATTCAAGGAGGGAGGGTAGGAGCAGAGGGGTGAGGATGGATTGAGGGTTATTCTAGGGTCGCACAATTAATAAGTAGAGGGAGGGGTGAGTAAAGGAAACGGAAAAGATATGGTGTGAAAAACTATGTATACTAACTTTGTAAGTAAACCAGTATGAAATGAAAATTTTCTTTACAAAAAAAAAGAAGAAAAAGAAATGCTGAGCGAGTTTTGACTTTTCAGAGTCCAGCTCTATGCACATTTCATTAGAATACTTTGTTTTGTCTTCCCCAGTTGCCCTTTGAAATCTTCTGTTCAGCTCCTTAACTTCTTCATTACTTCCCTTTGGCTTTTTGGCACTCTATTGGAATATTTAGTCTCTTCTGACATCCATCTTTGGTCATTTCTTCCTCTTCTGTTTTTGCAATGATCTTTTATATTTTTCATGGATGATATTCTTGATATCTT
>NW_006399769.1:2944945-2965687 GCF_000299155.1 Elephantulus edwardii | reverse complement strand
ATGGTCCTGTTGAAATTTGCTATTGTTGCTCAGGTGAGATGATAGTTGTTTTTATTTGTATCCCATAGTTGTTTTGATTTGTATCTCTCTGGTAGAAATTTTGAACATTTCTTTATGCATTTGCCATCTGAATGTCTTCTTGATGAAATGTCTATTTATATCCTGTGCCCATTTTGTGATTGGGTCATTTACATTCTTCTTGAGATGTTGGAGTATCCTATAAATTTTAGGTATATGTCCCTGATCAGATATGTCATTGCCAAATATTGTTTTTCCCTCCAGTCTGTGGTTTTCCTTCTTACTCTGTTGGAAAAGTTTTTAATGTGCATAGGGATGTGATGGCTTAGAGGTGGGTTGGGGTAAGGGGTAGGAGATGCTAGAGGGGCTATGAGAGGAAACTGAGCTGGATACTGGCAGAATGGGATGGGAGGTGGGAACACAATTCATTTGCCAAAGTGGGAGTTGTGAGACCATTTTCTGCTCTGTTAAATGTAAAATAACAGGCCTTCAAAAACTCTATGTACAATAGAGCACGTTTAGGTTAGACTAGCAGATACGGCACCAGATGCTGAACCTTCATATTGAGAATCAACAAGGAAAAGGGACAGTTGCAGTCAGACACTAGTGACTGGAATGTGGGATGTGAGGAGTATGAATGTAGGAAAATAGGAGATTGTTAAGGAAGAAATGGAACACATAATAATATACTAGGCAATGACAAAGTGAAATGAATTGTCATGGGACATTTTGAATCAGACAATATGCTCTGAAAATAAAAAAGTGGAAAGGGGGGCCCATTCATAGTTAAAAATACCATATCTAGATCTATTTTGAAATACAATATTGGGAGTGACAGGATAATATCCGTTTGTGTACAAGGAAGATCTGTTAATACCACCATAATCCAAATATATGCACCAACAACTAGAGCCAAAGAGGAGAAAATAGAGGACTTCTACCAACTTTTACAATTGAAAATCCATCAAATATGCACACAAGATGCATTAATAATAATAAGTAACTGGAATGCCAAAGTAGGGAACAGGGGAAAAGGATCTACCAATTCTTTGACATGGGACAAAAATGAGGCTGGAGATAGAATGATAGAATCCTGTATAATCAATGATTTATTTATTGTAAATACCTTTTATAAGAAATATAAATGGTGAGTATACACATGAACTTCACTTAATGGCCTACACAAGAATCAGATTGTTTATATATGTGGGGGGGGAAAATAACTGAAGAAGCTCAATATCAGCAGTAAAAATTATACTCATATGCAAATTCAAACTAAAGCTAGAGAAAATGAAAATAAATCCACAAGAACCAAAGTTTGACTGGAGTCTATCCCACATGAATTTAAATAATATCTCAGGAACAGGTGTGAGGCCTTGAACACTAATGAAAGAAGACCAGATAAGCTATGGGAGGATATCAAGAATATCATCCATGAAGAATGTAAAAGATAATTACAAAGATAGAGGAGGAAGAAAAGACCAGAAGAGTCAGAAGAGACTCTGAATATTGCACAAGAGCACTGAAAAGCCAAAGCAAAGGAAGAAATCAAGAAATTAAGGAGCTGAATAGAAGATTTCAAAGGGCAGCTCAAGAAGATAAAGCAAAGTGTTATAATGAAAAGTGTAAAGAGCTGGTTGTTATTGTCAGGTGCCATTGTGTTGAACACAACTCTTAGCAGTCCAATGAACAAAAGATCTGAACCTTGTCCTCTCCTGCACCATCGTCACACTTTCTGAAATACAAGATCCCATTGCAGCAGTCACTGTCAATCTACATGGTTGAGGGTCTTATTCTCCTTTGCCGACCCTCCACCCTTCCCAATATCATGTTTCTCTCCAAAGAATAGTCCCTTTTAGCAACATGTCCAAAATATATGAGGCAAAGCCTCATCATTCTTGCCTCCAAAGAGCATTCCAGCTGCACCTTCTCCAAGATTTATCTGTTGGTTCTCTTGGCCATCCATGGGATGTTCAGTGCTCTTCTCCAAAACCACAGCTAAAAGGCGTCAATTATTTTTCTGTCATATTTATTCATTGTCCCGGTCTCAGATGCATAGCCGGTAATCGGAAAGACTATGGCCTGAACCACATGCACCTTAATCCTCAATTGACATCACTACTCTTCAATACTTTGGAAAGGTCTCCAACTGCAAATTTTCCCAGTGCAGTGCATCTGCTTATTTCCTGACTGCTTATACAGAGGATGTTAATTGTGGATCTAAGCAAGATGAAGCTGTTGACAAGGTCAATCTCCTCTCCATCCATCATGACGCTGCCTCTCAGCACAGTGGTAAGAATCGTAATATTCCTGATATTGAGATGCAATCCATACTGAAGGCTGCATTCCTTGACCTTCTGTAATAAGTGTTTCAAAGTCCTCCTTACTTTCAGCAAGAAAGGCTGTGTCATCTGCATGACACAGGTTATTAATGGGTCTCTCTCCAATCCTGATGCCACACTCCTCTTCGTAGAGTCTAGCTTCTTGGATAATTCGCTCAGCATGCAGATTGAATAGGTATGGAAAGAAAATACAACTTTCATACACTCTTTTTTCAGTTCCAAACCATACAATGCTCCTCTGCTCCATTTGCACAACAGCCTCTTGATCCAGGTATAGGTTCCACATGAGCACAGTCAAGTGCTCTGGGATTCTTATTCTTCTCAATATCAACCACAAAGAGCTAGAGACAGAAATTAAGAAAGATGAATTTGTTCCACATTTCTTAAGTTAAAGGAGCTGAAGAACAAATTCAATCCTGAAGTTGCAATATTTAAGGATGTTATAACCAGAATGTTGAATGATCCAGGAAGCACCAAAAGATGGAAGGAGTACACAGTCCCTGTACCAAAAAGAATTGGCTGGCACAGAAGAATTTCATGAAACAGCACATGGTCATGAGACAATGGTGAAGGAAGAATTTCAAGCTGCTCTGAAGGAATTGGCAAAAAACAAGTCTTCCAGGAATTGATAGAATACCAACTGACATATTTCAACAAATAGATGTTGCACTGGACGTGCTCATCAAGTTGTGTCAAGAAATCTGGAGGACAACTACATGTCTAAATGACTGGAAGATATTAATATTTATTCCAATTTTTAAAGTGATCTAACAGAGTGTGGAAAGTATAGAACAATATTACTAATATCACATGAAAGTAAGATCCTACTGAAGGTTATCCAAAAACTGTTGGAACAGTACATTGGCAACAAACTGCCAGACATGCAAACAAGTTTAGAAGAGGCCTTGGCACAGAAACATTATGGCCAATGTGAGATGAATGACAGCTTTAAGCAGACAGTACCAAAAGAATGTCTCCCTGTTTTTCATTGAATATGCAAAGGCATTTGACTGTGTGGATCACAACAAATTGTAGTTAACCTTGAATCTCAGAACATTTAATTGTGCTTATGCACCAATACTTGGACCAGGAAGCAGCCATCAGAACAAAACAAGGAAACACTGCATGGTTCAAAATCAGGAAATGTGTACATCAGGGATGCATCCTATCTCCACATCTTTTCAATCTATATGCAGAACAGATCATTTGAGAGGCTGAACTCTATGAGAAGGAATGTGGCATCACAGTGGGAGGAAGACTCATCAACAACCTGCGCTGGCACAACCTTGCTTTCTGAAACCGAGGAAGACCTGAGATATTTGTTGCAGAAGGTCAAGTACTGTAGCCTTCAGTATGGATTGAAGTTCAACATCAAGAAAATAAAGTTTGGCAACATCATGAGACACAGAGAAGAGATTGAGATTGTTAATAGCTTCAGCTGCTTTGTTCCACAATCACCACTCCTGGTACCAGGAAATCAAAAGACAATTTTCATTGGGAAATTCTGCTGTTAGGGACCTCTCCAGAGTATTGAGATGTCATGATGTCCGTGTGGAGACTAAGGCGCACCTGATCCAGGTCATGCACTTCGCAATTACTTGTTATGCATCAGAGAGCTGGACAATGACTAAGGATGACAGGAGAAGAATCTATGACTTTGAGTTGTGGTTCTGGAGTAGAGTATTGAAATACAGTGGACTACCAAGAGAACAAACAGATCTGTCCTGAAGAGGGTAAAATCAGGCTGCTCCTAAGAGGTAAAGATTTTGAAGCTCCTTCTCACACACTTTAGGCACGTGACCAAGAGGGACCAGTCTTTGGAGAAGGACATCATGCTTGGAAAGGTGGAGGGACTGCATAGGAGAGGAATACACCAGATGAGATGGATTGACACAGTAACAAGGATAATGGGGGTAGGTGTGTCAGAGACAGTAAAATTGGCTCAGGACAGGACAGGGTTCATTGCTATTGTACATAGGGTTGCTATGAGTCACAAGTAACTAATCTGCACGTAGCAACAACAACATAGGAATCTGAGTCATGTAAGATCCCATTCGTCTATTTTATTCTCTCCTGGTTGTAGGTTCATTGTGCATGGAAGATTGTTCATGCTGTGGATTAAAGTTCCTAGAGCTCTTCCTAGATTTTCTCTGATGACTTTTATAGTCTTTGGTTTTACTTCTAGGGCTGTGATCCACCTTGAGTTGTTTTTTGTGTAAGGTGTGAAGTATGAGTCTCACTTAAGTTTTTTGCAGATGGTTTTCTACTTTTGCCAATATCATTTGTTAAAGAAACTATCCTTTTCCCACTTAACTCATTTCATCTCCTTGCCGAAGATCAACTGACCGTAGTTGAATGATCTGATTTCTAGGTTCCCAATTCTATTCCATTGATCTGTGTGTCTGTTGCAGTTCCAGTACCATGTTGTCTTGACTACCATGGTACTATGGCTTTGAAGTAGGATTTGATATTACACAAATTGTAAGATAGCTAGAAGTAAGTTTCATATTAATGAGAAGCCATTTACTCTACCAGGTATTACAATATGTAATACTTTGTATAACATAGGGTCACTATGAGTTTTGCTTGACTGGACAGCAATCAACAACAACAATTCGTACATGCAAAAGTGACAGCATTGTGCCCAAGACTTCAAAAGCAGCTCAAGAAGACAAAGCAAAGTATTAAAATGGAATCTGCCAAGAACTGGACTTAGAGAATAAAAAGAAAAGAACTTAGCATTTCTCAAATAGAGAGGACTGATAAACAAATTCAGTCCTCGATCAAAATCACAAATGATCCAGAAAGCATCAAATGAAGATGGGGGAGGGGTGCAGAAGATGAAGGGAATATACAGAATCACGGCAGTAAAAAGAATTGGTTCACAGGGAAATCATTCAGGAAATAGCATATGATCAAGAGTTAATGGTATTTGTCCTTGTGGGACTGAGTTAGTTCACCGAGCATAATGCTCTCTAGTCCCTCCCAAGTTAGGTAGTAATTTACAAAATGATTGCTCCTGCATGCTGCATAGTATTCCATTGTATGAATGTACCACAACTTCTCAGTCCATTCGCTTGTGATTGGACATCTGGGCTGTTTCCATGTTCTTCCAATCGTGAATAATACTACTATGAACATTGACATATAAGTTTCCATTTGAGCCTCAGTTCTCATTTTCTTGGGGTATATTCCAAGCAATGGAATAGCTGGGTCATATGCAATTTCTATGTTCAGCTTTTGGGGAAAGCACCAAACTGCCTTCCAGAGTGGTTGTACCATTGTACAATCCCACCAACAATGTAAAAGAGTTCCTCACCACATCCCCTCCAACATTTGTTACTTGCTGTCCTATTAAACTTTGCCACTGTTACTGGAGTGAGATGGTATCTCATTGTAGCTCTGATTTGTATTTCTTATTGCCAATGATTTGGAGCATTTCTTCATATGTCTGTTGGCCATTTGAATATCTTCCTCTTTGAAAAATTCTTTCCATGTCTTTTGATCATTTTGTATTTGGGTTTTCAGACTTTTTCTTGTGGAGAACCAGGAGCATTCTGTAAAGTTTCGTTATGAGACTCTTGACTGACATGGTATTGCCAAATGTTTGTTCCCAGTCAGTAAGTTTTCAAGGACAAATACTGTATAAAACTATTATTGTAAAATTAGTAGGAGGATCCAAGGCAGGGAGGGGAGGGTGGAAATAGAAGAGTGAGGAGGAGGGGGTGAGGTGTTAATCATAGGGTTGCACAATTCAATGGGTGGGTCCGGTGAAGGAAATGGGAAGGATCTTTTGTGAAAAACAATGTATTCAAACTTTGTAAATAAATCAGAGTAATATAAAAATAAAAACTATGAACATGAAAATAAAATGGTTAATGATAATGAAAGAAGAGAAATTCAAGTTGTAACAAAGATGTGGACTAAAAATAAGGTCCCAGAAACCATTGGGAACCCATTGACTTGTTTCAACTAATAGATATAGCCACAGAAGTGCTTACTAATCTATGACAAGGGATTTGGAATGCAGCTACCTGGCCAACTGGAAGAAATATTTATTTGTTTCCATTCTCAAGGAAAGTGATCCAGCATATTGCAGAAATTATTGAACAATATCATCAATATCACAGGTAAGCAAAATCTTGCTGAAAATCATCCCAAAACTGCTAGAACAATACCTAGATAGAGTCTTGCCAGTTCAAGATGGGTTTAGAAGAGGCCATAACACTAGACACATCATTGCTGATGTAAGATGGATATTGGCAGAAAGCAGAGGATACCAGAAGAATATCTATTTGTGCTTTATTGGCTATGCAAAGGCATTTGACTGTATGGATCATAAAAAACTGTAGTTGACTTTGAGAAGAATGGGAATCCCAGAATACTTAGTCATGCTCATACAAAAACCTATACCTAGTTCAGGAAGCTGTTGTCCAAATAGAGCAAAGAAACATTGTATGGTTTAAAATGAACAAAGGTATCTATCAGGACTATCCTTTCTCCATACCTATTCAATGTGAATGTTGAAGAAGTAGTTTTAGAAGATATACGTTATGAAGAGAAATGTGGCATCAGGATTGGAGGAAGACTCATCAACAGTCTGTGATGCGCTGATGACACAATATCGCTTGCTGAAAGTGAATGGGACTTGAAACACTTTCCCTGGAAGATCAAAGACTGCAGCCTTCAATATGGATTACATCTCAACATCAAAAAAACCCCAAAAATGTTTACCCCATGGATCCATAACAACATCATGATAGATGCAGCAAAGATTTAAATCGTCAACGATTTCATCATTCTTTGATCCACAATCAACCCATGGCACCAGAAGTTAAAAAATCAAAACATGTATTATTGTGTAGGGCAAGTCTACTGTCAGAGACCTTTCCAAAGTACTGACGGGTAATGACATCAGGTTGAAGACTAAGGTGTGCCTGATTCAAGTCATTATTTTCAATAATTTACTCTGCATATGAGAGCTGAACAATTAATAAGAATAACAGAAGAAAAAATGATGCTGTGAAGTTGTGTTGGAGAAGAGCACTGAATATCAAAAGAACACAGATGTCTTGAAGAATGTGACAGATAGAGGCAAGGACGGCAAACTTTGTCTTGTGTACTTTGGGCATGTTGCTAGGAAAAGCTATTCCCTGGAAAAGGGCATCATGCTAGGAAAGGTAGCAAGTCATATAAAGATAGGAAGACCCTCAAAGAGATGGATTGACAGAGAGACTGTAGCAATGGCGAGGATGGCACAGGTTCAGATCTGTTGTTCATAGGGTCACTATGAGTTGTATTCAACTCGACAGCACCTAACAATAACAAGTATAATATTACTTGTGATAAACTGGAAGCAACATAGGCCCATGTCTAACAAATTGATGACAATAAGAGAAAATCCAGAAACAGATCCAAATATACATAAAACAATATGTGTGGTGCTCTCAAAACTAAAGTGAAGGCTAAAATTTTCAACAATTATTTAAATAACAAAAACTTTGAGGAAAAAATAAGTTCTTGATTTCCACAAAACATGAATATCAATACCAGATAGATTAATCTGAAAAATTAAATTATAAAACTTCTCAGGGAAAATAAAGTTATACATACTCTCCTCGCTTAATGACATGACTTTATTCCAAAGAGCTGAGTATCTGAATATTAGCATTATGCAAAAACAGAGGATGATCACATCAGATTTTTTTTAAAAAAGGAGGATAGCTACATATATAACTTTTAAATTGTGTCATTATATAACTATCAAATTGCTGAGAATCATAGCCCAGCCAAACTGATATATAACTTAATCATTCTTTTCAGCATCACTAATTTGTCTTGCTTTGCACTGGTTAATGCTAGATATATATTATTAGTGTGCAAAAGAGTATATACCATTTTTTAAATATTCAGAATATTAGATAACAAGATAGTGTTTGAGTAGCTCAAGTTTTCAGAAGCAGTTTCATTATATAGGAAGAGATTGTCCATCCACTAGGCCACCAGTGATTCCTGGGAAAAATAAATGGTCCAGCATAAGAGGAATGTAACATCAGGATTAAAGGAAGACTCCTCAACAAACTGCAGGTGTTATACAGATGACACAACCTTGCTTGTTGAAACTGAGGAGGAATTGAAGCGCTTACTTCAGAAGGTCAAGGACTATAATCTTCAATATGGATTGAAGCTCAACTTCAAGAAGACAAAGATTCTCACCACTGGACCAATTGGCAGCACTGTGATAGATAAAGAAGAGATTGAGGTTGTTAACAATTTCAGCTTGCTCATTTCACAATCAATATTCTTGGCACAAGCACCCAGGAAATCAAAAGACAAATTGTTCTGGGTAAAGTTGCTGCCAGGGACTTCTCCGAAGTGCTGAAGAGCATTGATGTCAATCTGGAAACTAAGACACACCTGATTCAGGTTACAGTGTTCACAATTACTTGCTATGCATCAGAGAGATGAATAGTGACTACAGTTGGCATAAGAATCTATGCCTTTGGGTTGTGGTCCTGATGAAGAGTATTAAACATACCATGAACTATCAAGAGAACAAACAGATATGTTCTGGAGAAGGTGAAACAAGGCTGCTCCTCTGAGACAAGGATTTTGAAGCCCTATCTCACATATTTTGGGACTAAGGCCAGGAGGGACCTGTCCCTGGAGAAGGACATCATGCTGGGAAGGGTGGAGGGATAGCGCAGGAGAGGAAGACCCCGGGTGAGATGGATTGACGCAGTAACTGGGATAATGGGAGACTGGCTCAGGACAGAGCAGAGTTCTGAGCTGTCATACATAAGGTCACTATGAGTCACAGGTGACTCTATGGCATACAGCAACAATAACAGAGAAATGGATAAAGGACATAAGCTGCAATTAACAAAAGAAGAAACATAAACAGTGCTGCTAAGAAATAGCAAAGCTTACTAATTACCAGGAAATGCCATTTAGAAAAATAGATATTACTCTTTATCTACAAAATTGTCAAATATTTAATGATAATTATTATTATTATTATTATAAGCAGGTGGCCTAGTGATAAGTGATAGTGCTGCGATCCTGAAGACACGCTGTTCAAATCTGACAGCTGCTCCATGAGGGAAAGATGGACAAACTCTTCCAGTGCAATTTAAGTGCCTCCGAAAACCTGTTGGAGAGTCAGATATGGTTTAAGTCCAACTCCACAGTACACAACAACAATCAAGGATGATCTGGGAAGATAAATACCCTTGGGCCCTGCTGGTTTGAGTATTACATGTGTGGATGGATTCTGAAGGAGAATTTGGAAATAAATATTCTAAAAACCTGAACAATATTTATATATTTTGAACCAAAAATTCTAGCTCTATGTCCATGTCCAAGGAATCTATTTATAAGGATTGAACTGCAAAAAAATTCATCATTTAACAGTATGAAAATGAGAAGTAGTCCAGATCTACAACTGTAAACAATGGATCAAACATACGAAAATCTATTTTTAAACTCCATAACATATCTATTATATATTATGGAGCTCTTAAGGGGTGTCTGTTGGTGCTATTCACTCCAAAATGATACCTCTCTGGCAGTTTAAATCCACAAGTTGCTCCTAAGAAGAAATATGAATGATCTTCTTGCGTGTGATTTATAAGTTCTGAAAATGTGCTGGGGGATCAGCTATGAGTTTTTTCCAACCTGATGACAATGAATTTTAGGCTTCTTAAATTAAAAATTAATATGTAAACAATAAATTAGCATCACATCAACTCCAACTGATGGCAACCCACAGTGTGTCAGTAGAACTAGGCTGCATGGAGTTTTCCATGACTGGGTTTTCAGTAGAACACCAAGATATTGTTGTTGTTGTTGTTGTTGTTGTTGTTGTTATGTGCCATCGAGTCGCTTGCGACTCATAGCGACCCTTTGTACAACAGCCCTAAACTCTGCTCTGTCCTGTGCCAATCGCACTGTCTCTGACACTCCCATCCCGATTATCCCAGTCACTGAATCAATCCACCTCATAGAGGGCCTTCCCCTCCTGCGCTGTCCCTCCACCCTCCCAAGCATGATGTCCCTCTCCAAGGACCAGTCTCTCCTCACAACATGTCCAAAGTAAGTTAGACGGAACCTCAGAATCCTTGCCTCCAAGGAGCCACCCGGTTTAACCCTTTCTGGGACAAATCTGTTTGTTTTCCTAGCAGTCCATGGTATTCTCAATACTCCTCTCCAGCACCACAGCTCAAAGGCATCAATTCTCCTTCTATCCTCCTTGGTCATTGTCCAGCTCTCTGATGCATAACAAGTGATTGTGAAGACCATGGCCTGTATCAAACACACCTTAGTCTCCAGAGAGACACCATTGCACTTCAGTACTTTGGAGAGGTCCCTAACAGCAGACTTTACCATGGAAATGCAACACCAAGACACTTCTGTACAAACTCGAACCTGTAACCTTTCTGTCAACAAGCATGTTAACCATTTTTAAGTATTATATATTTCAATCATGGTGTTTAGTGTCGTTATTGTTGTTAGGTACTTCTCACAGAGACTTTGTTGAACAGATTGAACAACAGATTGAAGCTCTATCCTGCACCATCTTTACAATCTCCAATAAACTCAAGCTCATTTTTCAGCCACTGAGTCAATCCATCTTGTTGAGGGGCTTCCTTTCTTTTGTTGATTCTCTACCTGATGTCTTTTTGCAAGGACTGGATTCTGTTGACAAGTCCAAAATGTGCGACACAAAGTTTCACCATCCTTGTCTCTAAAAAAGGACCCTCTTTGTACTTTGTCCAAGGCAAATTTATTTGTCCACTTGAGAGTCCATTCAATAATCTTCTTCCACACCACCAAAGGCACAGATTCTTCCTTATTTTCCAACTTTCAGAAGAAAATGTTTGAGTTTACCAACTACTCTGCAGGAAAATGATGAGCTATCTCCTCCCATATGATTTACAGCTTCTGAAAACCTGCTGAAAGGTCTACTGTGGGTTGATTCCCATTTGACAGCATACAACAAAAATGTGAAGCAATTAAAAATACCACAGCTTAGACCCCAGATGAGATGGATTGGTAACAGTAACTGGGGCAATAGGGCTTGGGGTGTCGGAATCAGTGAGACTGTCTCAGGACAGGGCAGGTTTCAGAACTGCCATACATAGGGTCGCTATTGGTCTCAGGTGACCTGCTGGAACATAATAATAACAAATACAGGTAAGTTGTATCTAGAATTTTAACTGATAAAACTTTCAGTCCTAAACAACCATTAAAAACTCTATTTTACTCTTCAAGAAATGGTCCTAACAAAACTGGACTGCAACCTGCAGAAAACCATACACAAAAATCAACTCAGGGTAGATCAGAGACCTGGGAGGAAAGTCCAAAACAATAATGTTCATCAGAGACAAAGTGGGATCAAGCCTAGAATGTCTCATCTATGTCATAAAGAGACTGTCAAATACAGCCAGAAGTGCACAATCCAGAGAGAATAAAATTGATGAATGGGACTTTCTAAAGATTAAATCCCTATACACATAAAAAACCATTTTGCAACAAAGTGAAAAGAAAACCAACTGACTGGGAAAAAGCTTTTGGCAATATCACTTCAGACAAGGGTCTCATATCAGAAGTTTACAGAATCCAACAAGGCCTTCACAAGAAAAAGACTGATAACACAATAACAAAGTGGTCAGAAGATAAGGAAAGAATTTTCATAGAGGAAGGTATCTGGATAGCCAATAGACACATGAAGAAATTCTCAAAATAACTGGAAATATGAGAGATGCAAATCAAAACCACAATGAGGTACCATCTCACCAGACTGGCAGTGGTAAAATTTAATAGGACAGCAAGTAATAAATGTTGAAGAAGATGTGGTGAGATAGAAACTCTTATACATTGTTGCTGGGTTTGTAAAATGGTACAACGGTACAACCACTTTGGAAGGCAGTTTGGTACTTCCTCAAAAAGCTGAACATAGAAATTCCTTATGACCCAGTTATTCCACTGCTTAGAATATAGCTCGAGAAAAATAGAACTGAGGCACAGAAGGAGATTTGTACACCAATATTTATAGAAGTGTTATTCACCACCACAAGATCATGGAAACAGCCCAAATGTCCAACCACAATCGAATAGATTGAGAAATTATGGCGCATTCACATGATGGAATACTACACAGCCTGCAGGAGCAAGACTTGAAAGTCATTGCCTAACTTAGAAGGGACTGGAGAGAATTATGCTACGTGAACTAACTCAGTCATATAAAGACAAATACTGTATAATACCATTATTGTAGAAATAGAAAGATAACTAATAAAGCATGGGTTAGGATCCAAGGAGGGTGGAGGGGAGAAGCAAAGGATGATGACTGGCAGGGGGTAATCTTAGGGTCACATAATTTGATAGGTAGATGGAGGGGTGGGTAAAGGAAGTGAGAAAGATCCAGAGTGAAAAACAACATATATGAACGTTCTAAGTAAACAACTATAAAATAAAAAATTTATTTTTTAAAAAAATTCTATTTTAGAATCATACCTAATGACTTAGAAAGACCACAGTACATTGTTAAATTAGAAATCAATTTACTAATTTGTTGTTGTTGTTGTTGATTGTCATCAAGTCAAGTATGACTAACAGTGACCCTGTGAACAAAAGGCCTGAAGCCTTTCTGTAACTACTGATATTTATCAAAGTTCATAGAGTTTCCAGAGGTATGTTGTTAGGAAGTAGATGCCACTTCTGCTTCAAAATAGTAATCAGAGTTAAATTATATACTTCTATATGCATTAAAATGAGTAGAAATGTAAACACTAGCATACAAGAAAATATATGTTCATAGTGGTTAAACCTTGTGAGATTTCCCACTTAATTTATATAGTCTTTAATTGTTTTCTACTTTTTCTAAATTTCTTATAGACAACAGAGAAGAGGGGATAAATAATGTATACTGCATTGAAACAGATGAGGGAGAGTACTGTTTAAAAGGGATATATAATTAGATATTATTGTTATGACAGGAGTCCAGAATGAATAACAATGAAAGAATTTTTTCTTTTACTTTTCAAAGAGAAAAGCTAATTGGGTGGGAGGGGTGGGCAGGCAGAAAAGTGCAACAATGAATGAATGGAAATCCAAAGACTCTGTAAACTTTCTTTAAAATCAATTAATAAAAAAAAAATGTTAACATCAAACAGAAAACACAACTGTAAGTCTACACCTTAGAAATTATTACTGTTCCTTCTGTTGGGCTTGCAAACTAAACTGCTCAGGACAAAAGTGGTAATAGGAAATAGAAAATGAAGTTATTGTTCTTTCATTAATTACTATTATTATGGAGGTATAATTGCAGAGTCAGTTGTTACCAAGTTCCTGTTACCCTAAGTGTCACTCTCCAAGGACACTTTGTGTTTCCCTGGCCTCTTTCATCAGCAAATCTCAGAGCAGCACACAAACATTCCTTTCCAGCTGAATACAACAAAGAACTCTTAGCTCTATACAGACGAGCCATGCTTCAGAGGGGAAATGCAGAGCTGCCATATCTCAACAGCAGACTCCCTAAACTCCAAGTTGGAAATCATCTTTGGAGAGACATCCACATCGCAGCTCAGTGCAGAGTCCTGGTATCTCCTTTCATGGTACAGCTGTCGTATTAGTGCTTCATAGACAGTCTTTCATTCTTTTACTTTCCAAAAGTCATAGGGGGATACAAGTGGTTAAAATGCAGCCTTATATAGCAAGCTGCAAATGGTTGAACCCACCATTTAGTCCATGGGAAAATGACGGGTAATCTCCTCCCAACTGATTTACTACCTTTGGGGGGGGGCGGGGGGAAGCCCCAAACTCAAACAGTAAAAGGTCAACTGTAAGTTGGTTCCAACTCGACGGCACACAACAACTAACCAGAAGGTTGGAATTTACAGTCCATCTCATGCCACCTCAGAAGAAAGCCTAGAAATCTACTTCTGAAAATCCAGTCACTGAAAATGCTATAGAGCACAGCACTACTGCAACACGCATGGGGCTTCCATGAGCTGGACTAGGCTCCGTGATAACTGGTCACTTGTTGGCAAAATCAGCATCCCTGGAATTCCCACTCACTGGTCTTCTGTGGTCTTCCAGTGCCAGATGCTCCTCAGGGGCAAATGGGCAATCTCCTGTGAAATTTACAGCCTGCAAACCCAATGGAGGGCCTGCTATGCATCATTCCAAATCCACCACAATGAGTTTAAAAGTTTGAAGTTTGGTCTTGTTATGGGAAATGGAATCTTTTTTTGTTGTTCCCATATGACTCTAAGTTCTGTCAGGTTCTGTCTATACTTGGTTCCTGGTACATTCACCAGAAGCCTGTCCACTATGTTGCTGCTTTGTACCATTGAGTCAGAATTGACTAGGTAGCTGACCCTCCAGCAGATTTTCAGAGGCAGTAAATGACATTGAAGGAGAGTGCCCACCTTTCTCTCAAGGAGAAGCTGGTAGATTCACACTGTGTGTCTTTGGGTTGACAGGGCCACTGTTTACCAATAAGTCACCAGTACTCCCTAGCCAGCATAAATAAGAGCAAAAACTGCATCTCTTTTTTTACAGTGATGGTGTTGTTGTTGTGTGCCATTGAGTCAGAATCAGCCCATACCTGACCCTCCAGCCAGTTTTTAGGGGCAGTAGTAATCACACGGGGAAGAGATTGCCCACGCTCCTACGGAGTAGCTGGTGGATTCCAACCCTGTGCCTTCAGGATTGCAAGGTAGATTCCTACCACCATAGAAAGAAAAGAGAAAAACAAGACAAAACAAACAAACAACAAAAAAAAACCCAACCCCAACAACAAAACCAAACAAACCAGTCATCAGTGACTCATGGCAACTCCATGTGTCAAAGTAGAACGATGCTCCACTAGGCTTTTGTGGCAGGCCTTCATCTACTTGGGTACATCACAGAGGCACTGCTTTTTAAAACTGAAGTGCTTGCTTTGTCATTAGCTCTCTGTAGTCTGTGAAATGATTGCTTCTGGTTGAAAGTAATGTCAGCTCTGCATTGCACTGAATTGTGAGTTGCCAGAGTCCTCAACAGTTGCAGGGACTGGAGGTCAATGAAAACCTTCTTGACTCCACATGCAGATCACATGGGCACGAGGCAGAAACCAGGAGGCTTCTGTAAAGATTCAATGTGAAAAGTCCTGAATTTTAAATGTGTGCTGTACTAATACTCATACCCCACAGCCACTCAGGGAATGAGCAGGAATGCATCCTATTTGCTGACCGCACACAACTGAAGCAAAGAACAACAGGAGGTTCTTATCTTGAAGAGTAATTTTCCTGTTAAATAATTAGGAACAGAAGTCCTCAAATGTGAGCAAACATCTGTTGAGTGTCTCATTGGCCATATGCTATTAACTAATTCAATCACCTCCCTTCTCTTATTTTCATGTTAATATCATGAATGTTTAAAATCTAAAAAGGAGTACATCAGATATCTGTCCTGTCTCAATATCTTTTCAATCTATATGCAGAATAGATCATTTGGAAGGCTGGACTTTATGAGAAGGAATATGTCATCAGGATTGGAGGAAGACTAATCAACAACCATCGTTATTGCAGATAATACAACCTTACTTGCTGAAACTGAGAAGGGCCTGAAACAATTGCTGCAGAGGGTCAAGGACTGTAATTTGCAACATGGATTAAAGCTCAGCAACAAGAAAATTAGATTCTCACCACTGGGCCAATTGGCAGCACTGTGATAGATACAGAAGTGATTGAGATTGTTAACAATTTTAACTTGCTTTGTTCCACAATCAACACTCTTGGAACTACTAGTCAGGAAATCAAAACACGAATTGCATTGGGAAAATCTGCTGTCAGGGATTTCTCCAGAGTAGTAAAGAGCAAGGATGTCAATCTAGAGACTAAGGTGTACTTGATCCTGGCCATGGTCTTTGCAATTACTTGTTAGCTTTATATATCAGAGAATTGGACAATGACTAAAGATAACAGAAAAAGAATGTATGCCTTTGAGTTGTGGTGCTAGAGAAGATTATTGAACATACCATGGACTGCCAAGAAGACAGGGTGAAACCAAGCTGCTCTTTGGAGGCAAGGATTTTGAGACTCCGTCTCACATACTTTGGGCATGTAGCCAGGGGGGATCAATCTTTAGAGAATGATATGCTTGGAAGGATCGAGGGACAGCACAGGAGAGGAAGGCCTCATATGAGATGTATTTACACATTAACTAGGGCAATGAGGATAGGTGTGTCAATGACTGGGATTGGCTTAGATAGTGCAGGGTTCACAGCTATTGTGCATAGGCTCACTATGAATCATAGTCGACTCAATGGTACATAACAACAGCAACAACAACAACAATCCCTCAATCAGATACTATGACAGCCCATCCCCCAAAACATGTTTTTCATTGTTTTTTAATCTTTATTCTACAAATAATCCTGTACCCTTATGACTAAGTAAGACCATTGGGTGGTGAGAAGAACATCTACAGTGGCTAGTGGAAGAAGGGAGGAGCTGTGAGGATCTGTGGAGGGTAGGGACATGTAGGTGGATGACAGGTGACACCAATGCTAGTGGCAGCCCCTCCTAAACCCCAGCACACCTGTCACAGTTGCCATGGGCCCTGGAGCCATTATGGTGTCACTTCTCTAAGGGATTGAGGTATGGCCCAAGATTTCCCTCTCATAGTGACACAGCCAACAGGCACTCCACAGAACTTCTTGGTGATGTTTGTAAACATATGTAGACATGTTCTTGCTGTCTCTACATAACACCCATTACCCAGGTTACACAAAACAAATGAAAACTTCTTTTTTTTTTCTTTTTTTAAATGAAAACTTCTGACATGACAGAGGGTCCAACATTAGGCTTGTAGCTGTTTTTTCCAGAGACATTGTTAACTATGCACACCAACACAGGAATAAGAAGTCTGGTTCTCTTTTTTTTTTTTCAGTTTTTAGATACTTCATTTTTAAGAACTCTGCATCCAGCATTGCTAAATCGCTTAGGTCACAGGAATGGAAATTACAAGCATTATGCTCCTTTTGGACATCCTGTGTTTGGATATGATGTTCTGGGACAAAAACATTTATTTGAAATTTGATAGAAATTTTCATTAAACTATTGGCCAATGAGAAAGAAAATATATATCTTGTTGTTAGTATGTACCTTTGGGTCAACTTCAACTCATAGTCACCCTCTGAACAACAGATATGAACCTTGTCCTATCCTGCTCCATTCTCATGATATCTGCTATGGTCCAGCCCATTGTTAAAGTCATTGTGTCAATGTATCTTGTGATATATGTGCTTTATTTACCTGACTCTCTACTTTCCCCAGCATGATGTCTTTTCCCAAGGAACGACCCTTCCTGACAACATGCCAAGTATATGAGACCAAGTGTCACCATCCTTTTCTTTAAGGAGCATCCTGACTGCCATCCATCATGACAGTCTGTTTGTCCAGGGAAAACACACACACACACACACACACACACACACACACACGAGCTGTTGCCACAAGTTTATTCTGACTCCCTGTGTGTCAGAGTAGAATTGTGCAGCATAGAGATGTTAGTGGCTGAATTTTAAGATCACCAGGCCCTTCTTCCAACTTATCTCAGAGTAGAGTAGACCTGAACCTCCAGTCTTTATGCTGATGGTCACGTTTACTGATCATCTGTACCACGTAAAGTACACTTGATGTAGTTTGAGAACTTTAGGTTTTTGTAGAGTATTTTTAGGCAAAAACATAGAAAAAGAGGGAGAATCCATTTTCAAATTGCATATTAGGATAAAGATCAATTTTACATATTTCAATTAGGCTGCTTTTTTTGAGAATCAGCAGAGTCAATGTTATTGGAATTCTGAGAAAGACTTTGTCTTAGGGCACACTGGAATGGGGAGGCTCTCCTGGGCCCCTTTCATGTCTATCAGGACATCTCCAAGCCTCAGCTTCCAAACTGAAATGTTACTCCATAAGCACAGTCTATGTCTTCTTTTTCTTCTTTGGGCACCAGATTGTTAGATTGTGAGGAATTATTCTCACAGTTAGAGAGTCCATCCTTCCTTCTGTGATGACAGAAGTTAGTTGTTTGTTATTCAGTTATTCCTTCGCGTGCTATTAACAAGCTTTACACATCACTCTAGATAACCTAATACTGAATCAGTGTAGCTACTAATGGATTTGTAGTGTTAACGTCAATGTGGCATCAAGGTGTCTGTTGGCATAATTTTCTTAAGGCAATCACAAGGGCATTTGGGACTCCACCAAGACCATGGAGCTGACACACTGTAGTAGTCTGTGTACTGGGTGTACTCTGTGATGGTATTGTTTTCAAGTGTCATTGAGTCAAGTTTCAACTCATCGTGACCCCATGCGACAGAAGAGAATCGCCCCATAGAGTTTTCTTGACTGTAATCTTCACAGGAGCAGTTAACCAGATCTTCCTCCACAGAGCCACTGATACACTGATAGGGGCTATCAAAAGATTAATATCTTTTTTTCAGCAGTTAAGCACTTACTATTGCACCACCAGGTTTCCCCTCTTTGTCATGAAAGAGGCCACATCATTTTAAAAACTATTCCACTAAAACAAAGGTAACCACAAGACCTAGTGACTTTGAGGTTTTGTGACTCCTGACTATCAGTTCTTTGCAAATGCCTAAATTAGAAGACTAGCAAGAGTGTCATCAAACTGGGGGAAATGAGTTTTCGTTTTCTTCAGAAATCCTGAGTTTGGTAGCATTTATAAATGTAGTCATAAATTCTGGAGCTCTAGCAGGCACATCTTCTTCATCCACACACAACAACTACCTACTTTGTCTAAATGCACAGAAAATGTAAGAAGGTGCATAGAGAGTCATTGGGGTCTTTCACCTTTAAAGAATCCAGAAAGCAATAAGCTGATAAAACAGGAGACAGACTTGGTCTTAAGGCCACACAAGGGAGAACATGACCATGCACATCTTGGGGGGTTCTACAACACAAATAAAGTAAATATATCAACACTGGAAGAGACTAGAGGGCAAATAATTTTGTTGACTCTAGTTGGTCATTCAACAAGATGCTGTGCGCTATTGTGTAGTGAGCCCTGACTGCCAGGATTCCCTGTATAGGGGGATGGATACTTCACTATCCTACACTAGCCCAGTGATCAGCTATAGATTTTGCCCTCATGCTCCAAAGGATTTTCACTGGCTGGTCTTTATTCTTATCCTGCCTTAGTATGGAAGTGTTGCTTAAACTTGTTCAACATCACAGCAACACACCAGCTCCCACCAATATGTGAGTGATGGCTGCACATGAGATGCATGAGCCAGGAATTGAGCCTTGGTATTCCACCTGGGAAGGGAGATCCTTCGAGAGAATCCCCACTGCCTCACACTCAGAGAAAAGGAATTGTTAACTTATCATCTCTAAAACATTAGGAAATAGCTGAAGACTGCTACTATCAGAAACAAAATATCAAATAAAGAGAATACTGAGGATGTATTAAGGTACCAAACAGAAGAAACTGAGTCTCTTACAGATAAGAAAATCAATTCTATTAGCTAGAAATAAAATCAATAGATTATGCCTATCCGAGCTCTGGTGCCCTAGTGGCAAGAAGTTGTGCCACAATTCCAAAGGCACATGGTTCGAGGCCACCATCTGCTCCTCAGGAGGATGGGCAATCTCCTCCCTTGTGGTTAACTGTCTCTGAAAACCTGATGTAGGGTTACAGTGGGTCAGTTCCAACTCTATAGTACACAAAAACAACAACATGTGTATCAATAATGTTGGTTGAAAGTTTGGGCTGTTTCCATGTTCTTGAAATGGTGAATAATACTGCTATTGAGAAACTATGGTACATTTACAAGATGGAATACTATGCAGCATGTAGGAGAAATGATTCTCTAAATCACTACCTAACTTGGGAGAGACTGTAGAGCATTATGCTAAGTGAACTCAGTTCCATAGGGACAAATACTATATAAGATCATTATTGTAGAAATAACTAGTAAAATGTGTATGAGGATCTGAGAAGGGGAGGGTGGGAGCTGAGGGGCAAGGGGTTAGTCATTGAGTCACATAATTTGATGGGTAGAGGCAGAGGTGGGTTAAGGGAACCAGAAAATATCTAGTGTGAAAAACAATGTATACAAATTTGTAAGTAAACCAGTACAAAATAAAAACTTTATATATAATAAAAGAATATTGGTTGAACTGTGGAATGCGGTATGGCGCTTTCTCAAAAAGTTGCAAATAGAGATAGCATTTGACCCAGCAATTCCGCTACAGGAAATATACCCAAAAGAGACCATGACTGACATCCAAGCAGATATATGCACAGCCATGTTTATTGCGGCTTTGTTCACAATAGCAAGGAGTTGGAAACAACCTAAGTGCCCATC
>NW_006399769.1:2937807-2944370 GCF_000299155.1 Elephantulus edwardii | reverse complement strand
AATCAAACAAGAGAACAAACAAATCTGTCTTGGAGAGGGTGAAACCAAGCTACTCCTGCATTGCAAGGATTTTGAAGCTCCATCTCACATACTTTGGGCATATGGTCAAGAGGAATCAATCCTTCGGGAGGGATATCATGCTTGGAAGGGTGGAGAGACAGTGCAAGAGAGGAAGACCCCAGATGAGATGGATTGACACAGTAAATACAGTAACTGAGGTAATGGGAGCATATGTGTTGGAGTCAGTAAGACTGGCTCAGGATAGGGCAGGAGTTAGAGCCATTGTACAGAGGGTCACTATGAGTCACAGGTGACTTGAAAGCACATAACAACATCACTAATACTATATGCGAGTAAAATCCTGCTGAAGATTACTTAAAAAAATAAAAAATTGCCTAGAACAGTGCATCACCAGGCAACTTTTAAAATTCCAATCTGGAATCAGAAAAAGTTGTAGCAGAAGGGATATCATTGCAAGTGTCAGATGGATCTTGGCTGAAAGCAGAGAACACCGGAAAAGAGATTAATTTGTGTTTCATTGACAAAGTAAAAGCATTTGATACGTTAACAAAGACAAGTTCTGATGATAAGCATAGCAATGTTAACAACATAAATATTGAACACATCTTTTATCCTAGCACCAATTCATTATTATTCAGGAGTGCAAAGGGAATTGGTTGATAAAACAAAAACATCCTTTAAAACAAACTTTGGGGGATGGGGAGCAGTGAGAGGGAAAATCTGATTCTGGGCTAAGATCTTCACAAAATAATGCTAAGGACTTTGCTGTAGTCTATAGTAGAGCGAGCTCTGTTTGCCTTGTGGCAAGAAGCTGTGCTGCAATGCCAAAGGCACATGGTTCAAGGCCACCAGCAGCCACCAACTGCTCTGTGGAAGAAAGGTGGACAATCTCTTCCCGGGTGAGTCAGGAGGGTCAGTTCTGACTCTATGTCATACAGCAACAACGCTGGAAACAAGGATAGTGAAAGTCCATCTCACATACTTAGGGCATGTTGTCAATAGAAGTCAAATCTTGGAAACAGACATGCTGGAAAATGTGAGAGAGAGTCAAGGAAAGAGAGGAAGACCCTCAACAAGGTGGGTTGACACAATGGCTGTGACAGATAGACCGGGGTTGTGAGAATGGTGCAAGGCAGGGCAGAGGTCAGATCTATTGTGCACAAGGGTGCTGTGAGTCTACTCAGTTAGTGGACACAACAACAACAACATTGTTGTTGTTGTTGTTGTTGTTGTTGTTATGTGCTGTCGAGTCATTTGCGACTCATAGCAACCCTATGTACAACATTCCTAAACCCTGCCCAACCTGTGCCAATCGCATTGCCTCTGACACACCCATCCCGATTACCCCAGTCACTGAATCAATCCACCTCATAGGGGGCCTTCCCTTTCTGCATTGCCCCTCCACCCTTCCAAGCATGATGTCCCTCTCCAAGGACCTGTCTCTCCTTACAGCATGTCCAAAGTATGTCAGACAAAGCCCCAGAATCCTTGCCTCCAAGGAGTAGCCTGGTTTAACCCTCTCTAGGATGAATCTGTTTGTTTTCTTGGCAGCCCATGGTACATTCAATACTCTTCTCCAGCACCACAGCTCAAAGGCATCAATTCTCCTTCTATCCTCCCTAGTCATTGTCCAAGTCTCTGATACATAACAAGTGATTGCAAAGACCATGGCCTGTATCAGGCACACCTTAGTCTCCAGAGAGACACCATTGCTCTTGAGTACTTTAGAGAGGTCCCTAACAGCAGACTTTCCCATCGCGATACGTTTTTTTATTTCCTGGCTGCTGGTGCCAAGAGTGTTGACCATGGAGCCAAGCAAACTGAAGCTGTGAACAATATCAATCTCTTTGCCATCCATCCTGATGCGACCAATTGGTCCAGTGGTGAGAATCTTTGTCTTCTTGACATTGAGCCTCAGTCCGTACTGAAGGCTGCAGTCCTTGACCTTCTGTAGTAAGTGCATGAGGTCCTCCTCAGTTTCAGCAAGCAGGGTTGTGTCGTCTGCATAACGCAAATTGTTAATAGATCTTCCGCCAATCCTGACACCACACTTCTCCTCATAGAGCCCAGTCTCTCGAATAATCTGCTCTGCATACAGGTTGTAAAGGTATGGAGATAGGATGCATCCCTGGCGTACACCCTTCTCAATTTTGAACCATCCAGTGTTGTCCTGCTCTGTTCTGACGACTGCCTTTTGGTCCAAGTATGTTTCGCATTAGCACGATTAAATGTTCTGGGATTCCTATTCTTCTCAGAGTCAGCCACAGTTTGTTCATACATTCACTTAATTGCTGTTGAGTCAGAACCGACCCTCTAGTGGATTTTGGGGACTATAAATCACCAGTGAGGAGACTACCCATCATTCTTTCACAGAGCTGCCAGTAAATTTGAACTGCGAGTAGATTTGAACTGTTTGAGACCGTCTTTGAATTAGTAGTGCAACTCCCTACCCACCGTGCTCCAGTGCTCCCTTAACTTTCAAAGAAACGCAAATTAAAAAGTGATACAGGTAAGTAAATGTAACACGGTGTAAATGAATTATTATCTGTGAGCCAATAATTTTCTTTTTAATCAGTACAGGTGAAAAAGATAGTGAAAACATTAATCACACAGAATGATGAGGCCTGTGAATAATGGTTACATTCATCAGTCTCAGGTGGCAGTACAATGTCCGTGGTTGCCATATTGCCATGGGATCACTCTTGATTGCAAGCCCTAGTTGTGTTCAGGAAAGCCTAGAATTGCTGTCAGTGTCCAAACCTGGCCTTGGCAGTCAGTAACAGGGACAAGACATGTACAGGTATACACCCAACCTAACGTAAAGCCCAGAATCACCTAAGACTGCTGGAGGGCCTCTGACCCTGACTTGATAGCAATTTTCAGCTTCAGCTACCACTGATTTAAACAACTGGTAGCACACTTGTTAAAATTATATTGATGTGTTTCTAGATCTCATTTCAGTGCCACTGAGCGATTCTGGAGGATGTCTGTCAAGGTTAACACAATAGTGGTTCAAAGCCTGGGTGGAGGCCCAAATGGATACAATCTGTTATTTACAGCTGTGTGATCGAAACTAAGACACTTAATCCTAAAGGCTTTAATTAAGGAGGTGATAATTTGTCCTCTCTTGCTTGTTTTCCCAATGAGTGGGACAAAATCCCAGCTAAGGAAAGAGACCTTTTTGTTTACTAAGTTTTGAAATTCATACTGCAGCCCAGACTGCTGTATTTAGCTGCTCTATTTGACATCTTCGCTCAAATTCTACCCTTAAATTTAGCATGCCCTGAACTGACCTCTATCCACCCACGTAGCCCATCTCATTGTCTTTTCAATGTCAACAAATGACATGCCCAACTTCCCAGTTGCTCAGGCCAAAAATTTTTCTCTCCATTGTACATCAGCCAATCCTGTATCCCTAACATTACTGTATTGCCCTGATCCAGGACACCATCTCCCACTTGGATTATTACAAAAGCCTCCTGCCTACTCTGCTTTACCTATTGTTGTACCCTTAGTTTTGTTCTCAACACTACAAAGTGATTCTTTTCAACAGTTACTCAGACCACGTCTCTCTGCCTCTATTGTACAGCGCTTCCCATGATCTCACAATATCCAACCCTGGCTGCATCTCCTCTCCTTCAAGTCTATCACTGCCCCGAAACCCTGTGTCTTCTATGATTCCCCTACTTCCCTGCTGTTCCAAAGAGCTCTAGCCTCTGAGCCTCTGCACTTCCTTTCCCTTTGCCTCGACCATTCCTTCCACTTATCTGCAAGGCTCACTCTCTCATCGCCTTTAAATCTTTGTCCAAATTCTATCTTCTTACTGCAGTCTTTCCAGACTCCACTTGTTTAAATAGCTACTCCCTTGTCTCCTCTTTCCCACTTTGTTTTGCTTCACTTTACTTATCCTCAACATATATTTAAACTTAAAAAATTCATTGCCATTGAGTTGGAACCAGCTCAATTCCAGCCGGTTCTCGGAGGCCTTAAATCATGAAGGAGGAGATTGCCCATCTTTCTTCAGTGGAGCTGCTGGTGGATTCAGGAAACCACAGAGGTGCCACTTTCGGATTAGTCGTGTAGCTTTCAACAGACTACGCCACCAGAACTTCCTTAAGCTATCTCCATAAAAAGGCTTTGGCAGGAGAGTCTAGCCACCATGGAAGGTGGTCTGGTGCTTTCTCAAAAGTTGGGAATATAGACATGCCGTATGACCCAGCAATTCCACTACTGGGAAACCAGAGCCATGACTCAAATAGATGTATGCACACTCATGTATATTTCTGCATTATTCACAACAGCAGAGATGGAAGCCACCCAAGTGCCCAACATTAAGTGAATGGATAGAAAAGTTATGGTACATTTACACAATATTCTTCAGCATTGAAAACCAATAAACTCATAAAACATTACACAAGATGGGGGAGGCTGGAGAACATTATGATGAGTGAAATATCTCAGTCACAAAAGGACAAATACTGCATAAACTGCTGTTATAAAATAGGACAGACATGGAAAAAGAGGGTTGGAGAAAGAATGGATAGATAAAGAACAGTGCATTAGATCAAACTAATGGAAGAACTGTCCAAAAGGAATATGTGAGTAGGCATGATATGTATGACAACAATCTGGAACAAGGGGTATATTGCCTGGAGAGCTGTGGGAGGAGGAAAGGAGGGGCGTGAAAAATATGTAACAATGGGGGGGGAGCTTTTCTTGGTGTTTTGGGGTGACTAAAAGTCATTCCACTTGAGTACATAAACTCAAAATTTCTTTGTATATTTTTCCATCATTATAGATTACAAAAAGTGAAAAGAGGATATGACTTGATATTTCATTGCCTCCAGTGTATGACATCCTGTTCAAGAATCTATTTTTAAGACAATTTTTTTTATCATTTGTGTGTGTATGTACCATCAAATTAGATTTGACTGGTACAGGAGGAGATTGTTCCTCCTTCTCCAGCAAAGCATCTGGTGGATTTGAACTGCATTTAAGACAATTTTTTAAAACCCAGATACTACCAAAAAGACCAGCATGTGGAAAAGCCTTTTAAATATACTTATTTTGAGAGTAACGTTTAATTTCTCAAAAGAATATATTAAATATATATAGAATAAGCCTACTATAAAGATTTTCCAAAATATGTTGTCAGCTTTCTGAGGGCATAGAATGAGATCTAAACTATAGAGAAATATATTTCTGTCTTTGATATTATGGCAATCCCAGCACGTAGATGGGCTCGCTCAGCACCCATTTCTAGCCCCCTCTTTTTGTCTTCCTCTGTGCCAGAAGCTGTAATGTGACTTCAGATTTCTCAGCCTCTGGTGCAGCGTGAATTAGGAAAAGGGCACAGTTTTGGTCAATGACACTTAACAGAAAAAGTCAATGAGACTTAACAGAAAAATCTCATGGTGCCTTAGAAAGAAAGGATGTCAATAAGTACAGCTGATGTTCTAGCAACCATAAACTTGTAGGGGCGGGGGGGATGGAAACCAGAGTAACAGAACTGTAGAAGAGATCCCGAACACTAACGCCATGTGGGCTAGTCATGCCAACCTCCAGTAACTTGTTACACACAAATATGAAAACCGACTTTGCTTAGATGATTGTAGAGAGGATTGTTTCATTACTAGCCAACAAAGGCATTCTAAAATTTTACAAATGTATAAACAGGGCAGTTGAATAAATCCTACATATAGGGGGGTCACCTCATCCTGACTTGTTTAGGATTTTCCTTCGTTTTAGCACTGAAACCCCACATTCCTGGAAATCAGTCACAGGCAAACTGGGATGATTGGTAACCTTATGTTTATGAAATACATACATTCAAGGGCAAAGGGATATTCGGGGGTATAGCTCGCATTTAATATGTATTCATTTAGAAATCATTTACAAATTAATTTGTGATATGCTGAAAATCAATGTAATGTACTTGAACTTCAGGGAGAGTTTTCTCTGTAATATAATGGAAATATTGGCAGTGATGTACATAATGTATTTAGTGCGTGGAACAGATATCTATGCTTTTTATCCCTCTTCCTTTATACAGCACCACTTGCCTGTCAGATCCCTGTACTGTAGTGTGACATTTATTGTAGTGACTGTTGCTGTTATTCCTGAAGCTTTGCCAAATATAAAATTTCAGCAGGTTTACGTGTGGCGAACAAGTTTCAGCAGAACTTCCAAACTAAGGCAAACAAGGAATCAAGATGGGCTACCCGTTTCTCAAATAATTGGCCAATAAAAACTTTCTAAATAGCTGCAGGACATTGTCTAATATAGTATTGGAAGATAAGCTTCTCAGGTTGGGAGGCATTCAAAAGACAACTGGTAAAGGGCTGTCTCCTCAAAATAGTAGCTATGTTTGGGTAATGACATGTCAGACAAGGGACTTATATCTAGAATTTATAAAATACTCGAGCACCACAACAAGATAAAGGTGAATAATCCAATTGAAAAATGGGCACAGGATATGAACAGACACTTCACCAAGGAAGACATTCAGATGGCCAACAAGCACATGAAGAAATGTTCAAAAT
>NW_006399769.1:2927923-2936947 GCF_000299155.1 Elephantulus edwardii | reverse complement strand
ATAATCTGAAATAAATAAAAAATCTATTTTTATTCTGACTATAAAAAAAATAGTAGTTATGGACCATTGAGTGGGAGCCCACTCAGAGCTGACCCTCAGAGGCAGTAAATTGCACAGGAGGACCAGCTGGTGGATTCAAAACGCATACCTTTGAGTTAGAAGAACAGTCTACTTCAATGATATGGATGGAAGCTTTCAGTTCATGAAGGGCGTTCATGACTGATATTATATGACTCCTTTCATTACCTATAAGATATGACTCAAAATGAAAAATAAATAGATACAAATATGTGTTAGTATTCAAACATGTAATGCACAAAGTCTGAATCTAGGTTCACTAAAAGTTGCCAAAATGGAAAGCATAAAGACAGAAATCAGAGGCATTAACACGGAAACAGACCATTCTGAATCAGAAAAATCATCATCCGATCTGACATCATCTGAACGACAACTATGCATGAAGATACTGAAAGATGAAATAAATACTCAGGACTTGAATGAACTACATCTGTGAAATGAGGCTGTGGAAAAAGTTGAGTATCATCTGTGAACTTAAGACCAAGGATCAATCGTGGAACAGACCTCAATTGTTCATGGTTCAGTTCAAGTTAAACTCTCTGAAATAAATTCTCATTTACAGTGATACTCTTTCAGATTTCTGAGGACGTAAATTTTAACAAAAGTAGGAGGTATTATCTTTCTCCCTTGTAGCAGCTGATGACTTTTCAGTTAGTTGTCCAATAAGTAATGGGTTGCCAAAAGAACAAACAAATCTATACAGCAAGCATGCACCTTAAAAGCAAGGAAATAGTGATATTTTGTTTCACATACTTTGACCAACCTATACACACAATAGGTCATATACATATAGTATACAGATCATATATGTATACATGTACATATAGGTCAGCCTATTGAACCTATTCCTTGGAAGAAAAATAAGCAGTCTCTTCCCATGAAGACTTACAGCCTTAGAAACCCAGTGGTGTGTTGTCACTTTTGCCGACTTTTTAATTGCTTTGTCTAGTGCCTTTTTAAAAATTAATTTTTTAATACCTTTATATTTTGTATAGAATTTCATTACACTGTCAGCATTTCCTCTCACCCTGTCACTTGCTCTCCCCAGTGTTCTTCTACGATGACTTTACCTTTGTGCTCTCAAGATACAGACTTTTAATAAATAGAAGTTATTGACTTAACCAAAATTAAACTTATCAGTTCTTTTTCTTTTATGGTTAGTTAGCTACAAAGAATAACAAAAACTAATAATAATTGCAAAAAATAGCAAATGATACATAACAAAACCTCTTAAAAGTAGTAGCTTAAAATATCACCAATAATTTTGTTCTCTCTCATGGTTTCTGTGGGTCAAGAATTCAGGAGACACTTAGCTCTGTGGTTCCAGGGTTTTCCATGCAATAGTAATTAGGGGATAAATTAGAACAACGGAGAATTGAGGCAGTGGGGGCTGGTAAGGCATTTTTCTTGCTTTATGAAGTTTTGAGACTCTCTCTGTGTCATCTAGCCACCTTGGCTAACTCAGGTTTCCCCACAGTTGGATTGTGTAAGAAGCACCTGAAAGCATACAGAGTAAATATTTAAGTCATCTGTGTTGACATTGCACTGCCATTTATGACCTAATCTACCTAGATTTAAAAGAAAAACTAGAGTTCATATATTAATATGGTTCAATGGCAAAGTCATTGTAAATGGATTAGAACTATTACTGTAGTCATCTTTGGAAAATACAGAATACAAAACTAGCTTGTCAATCTCTACAAAATAATTCTGCTGAAATTTGGTTTTAGATTGCAATACATCTTGAGGGAAATTGACATTTTAACAATGTTATATGCCTGGATCTGTGAAAATGGTATATTTCTCCATTTATCTTTAACTTTATAATTTTTTTTCTATTGTACATCTTCTGTTATGTTTACTCCTAAGTATTTGGTGCTACTGTAAATAGCAGCTTTAATTGCATATTGCTAGTGTATAGGAAGAGGGAGCTCTGGTGGCCTAGTGGCAAGAATCTGTACTGCAATCCCAAAGGCACATGGTTCAAAGGCACCAGCGAATCTGTGGCAAAGGCTGGACAATCTCCTCCAGTGCTATTAAGTGCCTCTGAAAACCCACTGGAGGATAAACTATGAGTCTATTCCGACTCTATGGTACACAACAACAACAGCACATGGGGAACTCTGGTAGTTTGGTGATTGCGCTATCAACCCAAAAGCATGTGGTTCAAATCTACCAGCTGCTTCACAGGAGAAATATGGTCCGTCTCCTTCCACACCATTAACTTCCTCTGAAAAAACTACTGGCAGGAGGAGGGAGGGGGTGAGTAAAAAGTTGGTTTCAACTGAATGGCACATATCAACAACAACATTAGTACATGTAAATACAATTGATGTTTTATATTGACCTTGTGTTTTGCATTGTTGCTAACCTCAGCAATTAATGCTAATTGTTTTTATGAAAAGGTTAAGGGACGGTGAATGAGAAGAAGACCGTCAATCAGATGGGCTGACACAGTAACTGCATACATGGCATCGTGTGTCAGAAATTATGAGGATGGCACAGGATAGGAAAGGGTTTAGATCTGTTGTTCATAGAGTCACTATGAGTTGTTCTCAACAGAATTTAACAACAACAATATTATATTGGATGTTCTATATCTATAATCATATCATTGACAACTGATGACCTTATTTTTCTTTTCCAAGCTTTATATCCCTTTTTCTCCTTTATTGTTCAATCTAGAAGAGTCAGAATTATTGGTCAAGGATAGTCAGTATTATTGGTCTAGGATAGTCAGTGTTATTTTGCATAGAAGCAGTGACAATAGTTAGATATCTTGCCGTATTTTCACTCTCAGAGGGAAAGCATCCATTATTTCATTATCAATAGTAAACTGTCAGGTTTTACAGATACTCTATCAGATTAAGGAAATTCTGTTCTAATCCTGGTATATTTAGAGTTTTCATCATAAATAAATATTCAATTTTCCAAGTACTTTTTATTTACCTACTCATGAGGAGAAATGTGGGGTCAAGATTGGTGGATGATTTATCAACAATCTGCATTATGCAGATGACACAACCCTGCTTGCTGAAACTGAAGAGGACCTGAAGCGCCTGCTGCAGAGGGTCAAGGACTGCAGCCTACAATATGGATTGAGGCTCAATGTCAAGAAGACGAAGATTCTCACCACTGGACCAATTGGAAGCATCAGGATAGATGGTGAAGAGATTGAGATTGTTCACAGCTTTAGTTTGCTTGGCACCACAGTCTTGGCACCAGCAGCCAGGAAATTAAAAGGTGCATTGCCATAGGAAAGTCTACTGTTAGGGACCTCTCCAAAGTACTGAAGAGCAATGGTGTCTCTCTGGAGACTAAGGTGCATCTGATACAGGCCATGGTCTTCGCAATCACTTGTTATGCATCAGAGAGTTGGACAATGACCAAGGAGGTTAGAAGGAGAATTGATGCCTTTGAGCTGTGGTGCTGGAGAAGAGTATTGAGAGTACCATGGACTGCTAGGAAAACAAACAGATTTGTCCTGGAGAGGGTTAAACCGGGTGGCTCCTTGGAGGCAAGGATTCTGAGGCTCCGTCTAACATACTTTGGACATGTTGTGAGGAGAGACCGGTCCTTGGAGAGGGACATCATGCTTGGGAGGGTGGAGGGACAGCACAGGAAAGGAAGGCCCTCTATGAGGTGGATTGACTCAGTGACTGGGATAAATGGGATGGGAGTGTCAGAGACAGTGTGATTGGCACAGGACAGAGCAGAGTTTAGGGCTATTGTACATAGGGTCTCTATGAGTCGCAAGCCACTCAACGGCACATAATAACAACAACAACAACACTCAGATAATTGTAAAAGGTATCTGTCAGGGATGTATTCTGTCTCCATACCTTTTAAATCTGTATCCAGAACAGGTCATCTGGGAGGGTGGGCTGTATGAGGAGATATGTGGCATCAGGATTGGAGGAAGATTCATCAACAATCTGAGTTATGCAGATGACACAACACTGCTTGCTAAAACTGAGAAGGGCCTGAAGCGCTTGCTGCAGAAGGTCAAGGACTGCATCCTTCAATATGGATTGAAGCTCAACCTCAAGAAAACAAAGATTTCACGACTGACCAATTGGCAGCATCATTTTGGATGGTGAATAGATTGAGATTGTTAACAGTTTTAGTTTACTTGGCTCCACAATCAACACTCTTGGTACCAGCAACCAGGAAATCCAAGAGACGAATTGCATTGGGAATCTCCGCTCTCAGGGACCTCTCCTGAAGTACAATGTACTGAAGAGCAATGGCATCAGTCTTGAGACGATCGTGAGCCTGATCTTTAGTCTTTGCAATTACTTGCTATTTGTCAGAGAGCTGGACAATGACTAGGGATGATAGAAGGAGAATTGATGTCTTTGAGCTGTGGTGCTGGAGAAGAGTGTTGAATAGACCATGAACTGCTAGAAGAACAAACAGATTTGTCCTGGAGAGGGTGAAACCGGGCTGCTCTTTGGATTCTGAAGCTTCATCTGACATACTGTGGTTATGTCAAAAGGAGGGACCAGTCCTTGGAAAGGGACATCATGTTTGGGAGAAAGAGAGGAAGACTCTCGATGAGATGAATCAATTCAGGAACTGGGGTAACAGGGGGTAGGTATGTCAGAGACAACCACAACTCATATAACTACTTTTTGTGTGTGTTTAGCTAATACATTATTTACTTTGTTTCTAGGATGTTCAATCAACCTTTCATTCTTGGAATAAGTTCCATTTAATTGTGATGTAAACTCTTTTAAGATGTATTTCCTGGGTTCTACTAGCTAAAATGTGGTTATATTTTATATCTATTTTCATGAAATATCAGTTGGCCTGTGAGTAGCATAATTATTAATTGTGCTCCCTTTCACTCTAAAGAGAATGACAAGTTTATCCTAACAAATACCATGGAATTTTAGTGTTGTGTAAAGCACTTAACTACTAAACAAAAGTTAGCAGTTTAAACTTGTCCGGAGGTCCTTCAGAAGATAGGGCTGGAGATCTGCTTCTGAAATGTCACAGCCTTGGAAATCCTATGGAACACTGTTTTACTGTGCACAGATGGGGCCACCATGAGTTAATTGACTCCATAGCAACTATTCACCACAACCACAAATACTATGTCTTCTTGAGTTGTAACCTTACTGGATTATATGGCCCTACAATAGATTGTTTTAAAGTCATTGGAATTATATTCTTCCTTTCTTTTTCTCGTGATTTTGGCCCACAGGGAGTTATGCTGATGATAGCCATATGTGACAACTTTTCCAGTGGTTCTAATCCCCAAGGATGCTAAGGGAGAAAGATAAATAATCTCCTCCCATGAGATTTATAGCCTCAGAAACCCACTAGAGGGTCAGCTATGAATAGATTCCCACTTAACAGCAATGAGAGTACCCCCTTCCCCTGAAATGTTTTTCATATTGTGTTGGGATACAGGAAATAGTTTGTCTTTTTATCTTCTCCAAATAAAATGAAGTCTTTTCAAATTAGGCATATAAGTCAACACTCTGGATGTTGGCCATACAGTCTGCTGTATGGTGAGCATCCCCTTTCAAGCCTATTGCAGAAGAACAAGTTGGCACACATAGTACACAGGCCAATTTTCCATTTTAGCAGGCATGCACAGTTCCCTCCTACTGACGTAGCACATTCCCACACCTACTTCTCTACTCCTTTGACCCACACAGTCACCTGCAAAACTATAACTGATAGTGTGTACTGCTATTAGGGATCTTCCTGTCACCACCCCTGCCTATAGTGTTTAACTTGTGAAGACCTGATTTCTCAGAACACAATACAAAATTGCTGGTTCTCCTTCCTCCTGCCCCTTCTCCACATGCACACAGTTATTTCCTGGGAGGTGTTACCTCTAAAAATATGTAGTGCTCACATCCTCAAAAACCAGTACTTCCATGACAAAAGTTTACCTGTCTACTGTTGTAGTTGTACAGATCTTAGATCTCTATGTCTGTAACTAAGGGTGGAGGCATCTGGCTTCTTAGAATTCTTCCTACTGACCTCTGTCACCTTACATATTACACAAGATAGGTTTGTATTAATCTGATGTGTATACTTTAGAATTAATAAAAAATGTTTCCTAGATTCTGGTTAAGCCACTGATCAGGTCAAAGTTTCTTACATTGTTTGCATTCTCATCTTTTTCTTTGTTTTCACTAATATTCTAAAGAAAGTTAGGAGAAACTGCCTAAGATACTTCTAACCAAAGGACCTTTAAAGCCAGGAGTAATTTCTTTGTGGTCATTTATTTTTATATATGTGCTTAGATCTACCATGAGGGGGAGAGGCAAGATGCCAGAAATCCATGAAATAGGACTGCTTATTTTTATTGGGAACCCATAGTATAAAGACATCAGAGAACGCTATTATCTAATTACTGGTAATGAAATATTTACACAGGATCTGTTTTTCTCTGTGCACATCAGATATTGCTGCACCGATTTCATCAGAAGCCACTGCATCTACTTTCATGTCTCTGCTACTTGACAGGTCATATTTTCTAGCTACTGAACATTTTACTAGTAGTGTCTTTCCCCATTGGCTGAAACCTCCTGGCATGCAGATACCATTCAGCAAAGTCAAAAACCCAGTCTCAGTTTCTTTATTCTTATGTCTCGTTTCTGGGCTCCATTCTTGTGGAGACATTAAATTAGACTAGAGTGGGGGAAATATAACTGAACTTGGCGTAGAAGGCACCACAGTAGAGACTGTGCACCCTTCAGTTAAGGCACTTCATCTTTATGGCCTATCACTGCCTTTATTCTTACTTTTCTAATAGTAAAAAAAAAAACAAAAACAAAAAACAACCCTGTTTTTCAAAAAGTGTGATTTCAGACATGCATGACTGACACATAGATGTATCAAGAATATATGGTACAGTAGTGATTAAGCTTATGATTTCACATTGGTAAAAGGTTTTAACAATAAGGTTTGTAATTATTGGACTATTTAAATACATTTTCAAGTGTAAATTCATTTATTAATTGAAAACTTACTAAGAATCAACATTTTGAGGGAGCTCTGGCAGCCTAATGGCAAGAAGCTGTACTACAATCCCAGAGGTACATTGTCCAAAACCAACAGATGCTCTGCTGAAGAAGGAGGAGCAATCTCTTCCTGTACCAGTCAGATCCTAGTTGACAGTACACACACAAAAAAATAATAACATTGAAAAAAGAGAATCAACATTTTAGAAACAAAGAGTAATCTATAAGGAAGAGAAAATAAAATTAAGTGCCAATTTCTCGGCAGAAACCTTGTGAGCAAGAAGATAATGGAATGATATTTATTGAACACTCAAAGACTATAACTGTCAACCAAGAATATTGTACCCAGCAAAACTGTACATCAAATATGAAGGAGAGATCAAGAAATTCTCAGAAAGACAGAACCTGAGGGGGTTTGTAAAAACAAGAGCAGCATTGCAGAAACACTGAGAGATGTCCTCTTTACAGACGTGCCATAAAAAGCAGGATGGACCAAAGTAACAAGCAACAACACCAAAAAGAACTAAAGAAAATTATAGCAATGAAACCTTGACTCTCAATAATGACACTGAATGTGAACGGTTTAAATGTACCACTGAAGAGAAAAAGAGTAATAGATTGGATAAAAAAACAAAAACCAAATTAATGCATATGTTGTCTACAAGAGACACACCTAAAAAAATGAAGATAAAGAAAGACTAAAAATAAAAGGGTGGGGAAAAATATACCAAGCAAATGGCAACCAGAAAAAAGTAGGAGTAGCAATATTAATCTCTGATAAAATAGATTTCAATGAAAAAAATAACAAAGGACAAGGAAGGTCACTATATAATGATTAAGGGGTCAATAGAACAAGAAGATATAACAATTATAAATATCTATGCACCAAATGAAAGACCTGCAAAATATATAAAACAAACATTAACAAAACTGAAAAAAGAAATAGAAAACACTACTATAGTAGTTGGAGACTTCAATACACCACTCTCAAGAAAAGATAGAACTTCTAGAAAGAAACTCAACAAAGATGCAGAAGAATTAAACCACACGATAAACCAACTCAATCTCTTAGGTATATGCCAGTTAATGCACCCAAAAAAGGTGCAGTAAAACTTCTCCAATGTGCGTGGAATGTTCTCCAGAATAGATCACATTTTAGGTCACAAGGTAGGCATCAATAAGTTAAAAAACATAGAAATAATACAAAATATCTTCTCAGACTACAATGCTAAAAAATTATATTAATAACAAGAGGATAAAGAAGAAAAAACATACATCTGGAAGCTGAACAGCACCTTGCTTGAGCATGAGTGAGAAATAAAATAAATAAAAAATGAAATTAAAGCTTCTTGAAACAAATGACAATGTAAATATAACTTACCAAAGCCTCTGGGAAACAGCCACAGCAGTAATCAGAGGTGAATTTATAGCAATAAGCAAAGACATTAAAAGATAGGAAAAATGACCATTGACTCTCTAACCCAACATCTCTAATAAATTGAAAAAGAAGAGCAAGAAAACCCATGCCAAAAAAAATAAAATAAATAAAACCTGAAATTATAAAAATTAGGGCAGATAAATGGAATCGAGAACCGAAAAACAATTGAAACCATCAACAAAACCAAAAGTTGGTTCTTTGAAAAGGTCAATAAAATTGACAAACCAATAGCAAAACTAACAAAAGAAAAGAAGGAAAAGACAAAAATAACCCAAATAAGAGATGAACCAGGCAATGTCACAATGGAACCAACTAAAATAAAAAGGTTGAGTATAAAATATTAAAAACTATACTCAAACAAATATGAAAACCTAGAGGAAATGGACAAATACTTAGAAAATCACAAACAACCTAAACTGACAAAAACTGAAATTGAACACCTGAACAGACCCATTACAAAAGAAGAAATCGAAAAGATAATAAAATAACTTCTGTTGTTGATGTTGTTATGTGCCGTCAAGT
>NW_006399769.1:2922681-2925248 GCF_000299155.1 Elephantulus edwardii | reverse complement strand
TTTTAGTTTGCTTGGCTCCACAGTCAACACTCTTGGTACCAGCAACCAGGAAATCAAGACATGAATTGTATTGGGAAAGTCAGCTGTCAGGGACCTCTCCAGAGTACTGAAGAGCAACAACGTCCGGCTGGAGACTAAGGTGCACGTGATCCGGACTAAAGCCTTTGCAATTGTGTGTTATGCATCAGAGAATTGGACTGTGACTAGGCATGATAAAACGAGAATTGATGTCTTTCAGCTGTGGTGCTGGAGAAGAGTTTTAAATATATCATGGACTGCTAGGAAAACAAAGTTTTCTCGGGGAGAGGGTGAAGCCAGGCTGCTCCTGGGAGTTAAGGATTCTGAAGCTTCGTCTGACATATTTTGGGCATGTTGCAAGGAGGGAACAGTCCTTGGAGAGGGATATCATGTTTGGGAATGTGGAGGGACAGCGCAGGAGAGGAAGACTCTTGATAATATGGATCTATTCAGTGATTGGGGTAATGGGGTTAGGTGTGTCAGAGACCAAGAGTCTCAAACAACTCAATGGCACATAACAACAACAACATGCAGATGATATGATAGTACACTTAGAAAAGCCTCAAGACTCAGCAAGAAAATTACTGGACATAGCTGATCAATTCAGCAAAGTGGCAGGGTACATGATCAACATACAAAAATCAACTGGATTTCTCAATAAAGAGAATATAGAATTGGAGCTAAGAAAACAATACCCATCACAATAGTTAATCACAAGATTAAATACTTGGAAGTAAATCTAACTAGAAGCACAAAAGATCTATTCAAAAACATTACTACAAGAAACTAGAGACCTGGAGAAACGGAAGCATACACCTTGCTCATAGATAGGAAGACTCAATATTGTTAAGATGACAGTACTACCAAAGGCAATTTACACATTCAGTGCAGTCCCAATACAAGTACCAATTCCATTCTTCAACAAGACAGAAAAGGCAATCTCCAATTTCATTTGGAATGGAAAGTGGACCTGAATGAGCAAAGTACTCCTTAAAAAGAGAAACAAGGTAGGAGGCATCTCACTCCCTGATTTAAAATTCTGCTACATTGGTGTGGTGTTCAAGACGGCGTTTTGCTGGCACAATGACAGACACGTAGATCAATGAAATATAATTGAGAACCCAGAAATAGGCCCAACTACCTATAGTCAAGCTTTTGTTTTTGTTTTTGTTTTTGTTTTTGGTCAAACATTCTTCTAATTGGAATAGCAGTGGTCTGTCCATTTGCTGTACAGAGGTAGCTCGTGGTTGCTGTGATGCTGAACACTGTGACACTGATGTGTCAAATGCGAAAATGGTTACCAATGGTGGACAGTGTTTGGCGGATCTCCCCTATTAAAACAAGCTTGGAAGCAGGAATGGAATCCACTTCCAAAATAACTTGTCTCCAGAAACCGTATAAACTTGGAGAAACGAAGAAAGTTATACAAGTGTTCAGACCTTTCATTCATAGGGTCACTGTGAGTTGTCTACAAACTGATGGCACTTAACAACAAAAAGCTGTAGTCAACTGATTTTTTAAAAAAAGATGAAATTAGTTAAGTAGGGAAATGATATCCTTTTTAACAAATGGTGTTGGCAAATTTGGAAAATTATCTCTAGAAAAGTCAAGCAAGACCCACACTTCACTCCATATACAAAAGCCAACTCAGAATGGATCAAGGACCTATAACTCAAACCAAGAACTATAAACTTCATTAGAGAAAAGCTTGAAAGAACTCTAGAAGCCTTAATCCACAACATAAACAGTTTTCTAAGCATCCTGAAAAATCTACAACCAGGAAAGGATAAAACAGATAAATAAGATCTTCTAAAAATCAAATCCCTATGCACATCCAAAAACTTCTCCAACTGGGTAAAAAAGGAAGCATTTTTTTGGTAATGGCATGTCTGATAAAGAACTTATATCTAGAATTTATAGAATACTTGAGTGCCACAACAAAATAAAGGTAAACAACCTAGTTGCAAAATGGGTACGAGATATGAACAGACACTTCACCAAAGAAGACATTCAGATGGCCAACAAACAAATGAAGAAATATTCAAAATCCCTAGTTCTAAGAGAAATGCAAATGAAAACAACTATGAGATATCATCTCACCTCAGTAAAAATAGCAAAATTCAACAAAGAAGCAAACAACAAATACTGGAGAGGTTGTGGAGAAATGGGAACCCTTATTCACTGTTGGTGGGAGTGTAAAATGGTGCAACCACTATGGAAGGCAGTATAGCACTTTCTCAAAAGGTTGGAAATAGAAATACCATTTGACCCAACAATACTGGGAATATATCCTAATGAATGAAGCCAGAACTGCCATCAAGCAGATATATGCACACCCATGTTTATTGCTGCTTTGTTCACAATAGCAAAAAGTTGGAAACAACCCAAGTGCCCATCAACAAACGAATGGATAGAGAAGTCGTGGCATATTCACACAATGGAATATTATGCAGCACTGAAAAACAAAGAACTCATGAAATATTATACAAAATCAGTGACCATGCAAAACATTATGCTGAGTGAAATAACTCAATCACAAAAAGACAAAT
>NW_006399769.1:2909262-2922425 GCF_000299155.1 Elephantulus edwardii | reverse complement strand
ATTAAAAATTTTAAAAGAATCAACATTTTATGGGTTTTTAATGAAAATTTTTCCTTTTAGTTGCTATTTTAACTAAAGGTTACATAAAAGCTGGATTTTCATTCATTCATTGTTGCACATTTTCTTCACTCTCCTTCCTCCAGTCCACTTATTTGGTTTTTTAAAATATTCATTCATTCTTGCACAATTTCCTCTAAGAATAAACATTTTAGACTTTGTTTTATACATATTTCTAACAGAAGAAGAGAGGCATAAAATTAACAGTTTAAGGAGTCTCTGTATAGTTATGGGGCTCTGGTGGCATAGACTACAGCAAGTCACACTAATAACCCAAAGACTACAAGGTTCTAATACTCTGAATCAATCAATGAGGGAGCAAAAGTGAGCAGTCTCTTCCCATTGTGGTTTACAGACTCAGAGACCTGATGGAGAGTCACAGCATATCTGAAATGACTCGACAGCACTGAATGTGTAATTATAATTGTGCTATTAGCATAATAGTTGTGAATTTAGATGAAAGAAAACATTCCCTTGTATTTCCTACATCAGATTAAATTTGCTTTGAGAAGCCATTTCCCAGGCTGACAAAGGCCACTATGAGCTATTTTTGGTGTCCCCAGCTTCCCTTGGGCTGACATTCTCCAGGAGAATGAGGTATGCCCTATGAGCCTGGATGACTGTCATTTCAGCTGGCCCTATCTCGGCCTGTCCCCAAGTTGTACAAATGATTAATGTGCGTACCAGTAACAAAAAAATGCTGCTCTTTGAAGTTCATCCAGAGGCACTGTAGAAGAAAGATGTGACAATCTACTTCCAAAGACACAGCCATTCCTTTCGAAAAGGACAGCCTGTGGAGCACAGTTCTGCTCGGCCACACATGGCATCTCCGTAAGGTAGAGTCACTTGATAGTAACTGGTGGGATTGTCTTGTCTCATCCTTCCCTATAGGAGCAGCCTATTCTTAAGGATATTCTACTCTCCTCACCCAAAGTTGGCCATGGAAAGCCATTCAGAGGTACTCAAATTTACAAACCTAGCACCTAGTCTCCATGACATCTCAGTAGTCACCCATATGAGGCCTTGTCTCAATGGAGAAGGCAGTTCCATGCTAACTCTCAGACTAATCAATTTTCTCTTGTAGGTCTGTTCTTCAATGGTTTCCAACTACCATCTTGAATCTCATAACTTCCATACTCTCTAGGTGTGCTTCCTATTGACACTTGGATATTTGTAGGCCCATGAAAACCCAAGAGGTAGGGTGGACTATGAAGACGTCTACATCTACTCTTTGGGTCAAGGTATCCTGAGATATTGTTGTTGTTAAGTGACATCAAGTTGATCACAACTCCTAGAAACTCTATGAATAGCAAAGTGAACCTTGTCCTATCCTGTGTCATTCTCATCGTTCTCTGATATACTTGAGCCCATTGATCCAATCACTCTGTCAATCCACCTCATTGAGGGCCTTCGTATCTTCTGATGACTCTGTACCTATTTAAGCATGATGTCTTTTTCCTAGGACTGACCCCCTCCTAACAACATGCACAAAGTACTTTTTAGATCCTCAACAGATCTTTCCCATTTCCATTACAGCCACTTTTCACTCATCAAGTTGTGTGACCCCATGATTTTCCCCCTACCAAGCCTCACCTCTCTGCTCCCATCCCTTCCTCCCATAGGCCCCCATCCATATTTTTCTGGTTTTGGATGATTCAATAAGATTTCCCTCTATTTTACATTAATTATATTCTTCAGTGATTTCCACATTCCGTTAGATCACCTTTTTGGAGAACAGAAACAACAATGGATCTCTTTCAATCAGGTAGCTGTCTTCTAAATTTCTTGACATAGACTAACACATACTAGTGAGTACATGCAGGGCTGCATCTGTTTATTGAATAATGTCAGTTGGTATCCCATAAATTCCTGTAATCTTTTTTGTGTGTTGATATGGTTTTTGTTTCCCTCCCACCCCATCTCCACCCCCAGTTCCTTCAGTGCAGCCTCAAAGCAATATAAATGCTCTGGAGGAGCCTAGATAACACTGTCAGAGTTCACAGAAGATCCTAGTCTAGTTTGACAACTCTGGAGAGAATCTCTGAGGAAATTCTATTTAGACTAAACCAGGCACATTTTAAAGTTGCAAGAATAGAAGATTGTATGTGTGTGTGTCTATATTTGAATGTCATTGTATATTGTTATTGTTCTGAGAATATAATAGGGAAAGCATTTCTTTTTTTAAATTTAGGTTGTTTATTTTTCATTTCAATGAACATCTACAGAGATTTTGGGATTCCATTCATTGTTGCACCCTTCTCCCTGCACAAACCCCTCCCCCCTTCCCCCCCCCTTTGCTCCTCTCCTTGAAAAGCAAAAGAAAAATTCCCTCATTGGTACACAATCCCCCCCGCACCTCCCCAAACCCCATCCCCTACTCCCAAATATAATCCACTCTGCAACCCTCATTGCATACTCCTACGATAAAAATAATGCCATAAAATATAATACTTTTAGACTATTCTCTCCCCCATAGACTTCAATGCCGTAAACATATTTCATCCAGTTTTTCTCAGTCTTACCCCCACCCCAATGCCAGCCTCATTCTACAACAGTGGCACCATATAGCATTTGTCCCTTTGTGACTGAGATACCTCACTCAGCATAATGGAAAGCATTTCTTAAGCTCAAAGAACTGAAGAACAAATTCAAACCTAGAGTTGCTATAATCAAGGATGCTTTGGGCAGAATATTAAACGATCCAGGAAGCATTAAAAGAAGATGGAAGGAATATACTGAGTCATTATATAGAAAGGAATTGGCAGATACAGAAGAATTTCATGAAATAACATATGAGCAAGAGCCTATGGTGATGAAGGAAGAAGTTCAAGCTGCTTTGAAGGAAAGAGCAAAAAATAAAGCCCCAGGAACAGATGGTATACCAATTGACATATTTCAGCTAACAGATGCTGCCCTGGATGTGCTCACTAAGTTGTGCCAAGAAATCTGGAGAACAACCACTTGGCCACCTGACTGGAAGAGATCTATATTTGTTTCCATTCCAAAGAAGGGTGACCCAACAGAGTATGGAAACTAGAGAACAGTGTCATTGATTTCACATGCAAGCAAGATTCTACTGAAGATTATCCAAAAACAATTAGAACAGCACATCAACAGAGAATTGCTGGAAGTCCAGGCTGGGTTTAGAAGGGGTCGTGGTACTAGGGATATTGTTGCTGATGTTAGATGGATCTTGGCTGAAAGCAGAGAATACCAGAAGAATGTCTATCTGTGTTTCATTGATTATGCAAAGGCATTTGACTGTGTGGATCATAACAAACTGTGGCTGACTCTGAGAAGAATGGGAATCCCGGAACATTTAATTGTGCTAATGTGAAACCTATACTTGGACCAAGAGGCAGTTGTCAGAACAGAGCAGGGTAACACTGCATGGTTCAAAATTGGGAAGGGTGTACGCCAGGGATGCATCCTGTCTCCATACCTTTTCAACATGTATGCAGAGCAGATTATCCGAGAGGCTGGGCTCTATGAGGAGAATTGTGGCATCAGGATTGGTGGACGATCTATTAACAATCTGCGTAATGCAAATGACACAACCCTGCTTGCTGAAACTGAGGAGGACCTCATGCACTTGCTGCGGAGGGTCAAGGAATGCAGCCTTCAGTATGGACTGAGGCTCAATGTCAAGAAGACAAAGATTCTCGCCCCTGGACCAATTGGCAGCGTCAGGATGGATGGCGAAGAGATTGAGATTGTTCACAGCTTCAGTTTGCTCGGCTCCACAGTCAACACTCTTGGCACCAGCAGCCAGGAAATCAAAAAGTTAATCGCGATGGGGAAGTCTGCTCTTAGGGGCCTCTCTAAAGTATTCAGGAGCAACGGTGTCTCTCTGGAGACTGAGGTGCACCTGATACAGGCCATGGTCTTTGCAATCGTTTGTTATGCATCAGAGAGTTGGGCAACAACTAGGGAGGACAGAAGGCGAGTTGATGCCTTTGAGGTGTGGTGCTGGAGAAGAGTACTGCATGTACCATGGACTGCCAGGAAAACAAACAGATTCATCTTGGAGAGGATTAATCCAAGCTACTCCTTGGAGGCAAGGATTCTGGGGCTTCGTCTGACATACTTTGGACATGTTGCCAGGAGGGACGGGTCCTTGGAGAGGGACATCATGCTTGGGAGAGTGGAGGGACGGCACAGAAGGGGAAGACCCTCTATGAGATGGATTGATTCCGTGACTGGGGTAATCGGGATGGGTGTGTCAGAGGCGGTGTGGTTGGCACAGGATAGAGCAGGGTTTAGGGCTGTTGTGCATAGGGTCGCTATGAGTCGCAAACGACTCGACGGCACATAACAACAAAAACAGCAAACCAAACTAATTGCCATCAAGATCATTCCAACTCATAGTGATATGTGAAAGTCAGAGTAGAACTCAATGATTGACTTTCAGGCTTTTATTCCAAGACACCTCTAAGGGAGTTGAACTGCCCATCTTTCATGAGCAGTTGAGCACATTAACATTTGCACCACCCCAGGACTTCATTCATAGAAGGATGACATTTTTATTGTAAGGCTAGCTTGATGGGTAGAACTACTTCAATTACATTTCAAGCTTCGGTCTTTCTTACCTTCTTGGGACTGCTGAAGTGAACAAAGATTGATTATCATTTCCCAGTCAATTTTATGGAATTTTTAGATGTCTCTCAAATCTGATGCTGTTTAAAATGATCTCCAGGGACAAGTCATTCATGTTCTCCAGGAGTAACTAAGTAACACATTCCAGACCCATCCTTGTTCTGACTTTGGTTTTCTCCAAACCATTCACCACCAACATTATACATGCAAGAACATGTTTGGCATTAAGATTCCTGTGTATGATCTGCATAGGTGAGCCCCTCCCAAAGGGCAAGCGTACTCATCATTCCTAATTCTCTTAGTCACTAAATTCTCTATCCCCAACCCCCCACTTCTTTTGTAGTTTCTTTTGACTGTAATGGGTTTTTTAAAAAAAATTAATTATTATTAATTTTAATAAAAATATACAGAGCTTTGGTTTTCCATTCATTCATTTGGCTATAATGTTTTCAAGAAGTCTTAATTGTTCCTTTCTTTTCTAAGCAGATTCTCCATATACAAGAGTCTCATCAGCTTGAGTAGGCTAAAGGAATCTAAAACCAGTAAAGCTTCAAGTTATGAATAAAGAATATCACAGAGATTTTCTTTTAATTCCTTTTTTGCCAAAAGCTTGATGATAGTGATTTCCTTGTTAGAGATAGGGCCCTATAGCTAGAAGCAGTAATTCTCTTTAGCTTGTGGTAGGTAAAATGGGATGACAAATGTTACTGAGCCCACTGTGTGTCATGTCCTGGATTTATAATCTAGAAGTCTTGGTGTTCAAATCCTTGATTTGACATTTTCTGGTTGTATTGTTGTTGTTATGTGCCATCGAGTCACCTGCGTCTGGTTGTTTTGACAAACATAAATTGCTTAGTCTCTCTGTGCCTCAGTTTTTACATCTGAATAAATGGATAACATTAGTAGCTTCATCTCAGAGGGTTAATGTAACTATCTAGACGTTCTTGGCAAATGACACCATGATAGGGAAACTCTAGCTGCCCCATCCAGTGTGATCTAACAGCAATACCATCAGACTTGTTCCTCAGAGGAAGTCCATTTCAGGGGAATTCCAAGATGCCACCCAACAGGAGAAGCAAGTCACTTGACTTACTCCTGCCTGTTATCAAGATTAGGTATCGGGAGGAGATTTGTGAAAGCAGCAAGCAGATCTCTACTGATACTGGAATTGAGCACCAGGTACAGAATCTTGTAGGAAGGCACATTTACCATAGGATCTAAGGTGTGGCTTCAGGGCATAGTTGGACGCTGGGTCATGAACAGGAACCGGATGCTGCTGAAGGTGCTTGCTACTGTATTTGCAAACATGTGCCGACAAGTTTCTGTGAATACTTAAAAGGAGTAACTACAAAAGCTGAGGTCCAGTTATCTGACAGTAAGAATAAAATGAGAGAGAAAATGTATCTTTCAGAAAGGGATAGAAGTCAAAGAGTTGTTTTCCTTTTTGAGGATTGCTATTTTTGATAATTAAAGACCATAAATTCTAGTAAAAGGGGAGAAAGTGAGAAAATCACATCAGATTAAAGACTAAGAATATTTATATTTTTGTTAGTTGTTAGACAACTATGTTGACAACTCATCATAGTCCTATAAAAAACAGAGCTGAGTCTTGTTCTCAAAAACTCCAACATACCCCAGTTCATTGTTAACAGTCACTGTGTCAATCTATCTTGTGGAGGGTCTTTCTCTCTTTCCCTGAAACTTTACTTTTCCCGGCATGATGTCTTTTTCATAGAAATGGCCTCTCTAGACAACATTCTCAAAGTACGTGAGACAAAGTCTCGTCATCCTGGCTTTTAAGGAGCAACACGGCTACACTTCCTCCATGACAGACTTGTTTGTAGCAGTTCCTGGGATAGTCAATACTCTTCACCAACACAAGTAAAAAATATCAGTTCTCCCTCTATTCATCTCCATCCTTATTTATTGCCCAGCTTTCAGATGCATACACAGTAGTTGAAAATATTATGGCTGGGATCAGTCTTACCTTGATCTTTGAAGTGACATTCTTGCTCTTTTTAATAGTAGAAAACGGTAAAGTCAACACAGCTCTTAAAACTCAGGACAAAATGGAAAAAACTCATTAAAATTAAATAAGCAATTACTTCCCCGCTTAGTTACTGATATTATCTGTAAAACAGGGAGGACAGAGAAGGAAATGGGAAGCTGGCAGGAGGGCTGAGGAGAGGAAAGGGCACCTGGATGGCAAGGGGAGAAATGGGTTAGTCTGATAGCAACAAAGCCTGTACCTCCAAACAAGCTAGTACTGACTCTGGTTTTGCGAGTATTTCTCAGAGCAGTCATTTCTGTTCTAGAAATAGCTCATCTACCTAGTTTAGGTATAAATGCTTTTTTCTACGGGAATTCTGAACATTTTGCCATTTGAGAAGGAATGAATTGAGTTTCCTGAATTAATTGTCTTTGTCATCTTACATTAGATCTTAACTTCTTCATTTACTCTTTTGCCTATGTTCCTGCTGATGGCCAGGGAAAAGGAAGCAGATGAAAAGAAAGGGAAAATAAGTGAGAAAGTCACACCTTTGATGACAACTGTTCTTGTGTTTTTGGTTGGAGCTTCTGCCAGAATAGCCCAGCCCATAATAGCTCAACTGCTCACCCCCCCGGAACTTGGAGTTTTTGAAGTGAGAGCTCAGCTGATCAAGCTCAGGGACCAGGAGTGCTGAGATCCTCCGGAGATGCACTGCTGACCCACAGCCTGGCCGTTCAACGCCAGCAGCCTCTCCACAGGAGAAAGTGGAGCAGTCTCCTGCCTTTTACAGACTCAGAAACCCTGGAGGGTTATCTGTCAGTCAGTCATCCCAATGAGGCTGCAAGTGAGATAGCAACAGCAAGGGAGGGGATAAAATGAGACAAAGTTCTAACTTTTATCCATTTTATTGTCCACTGTCCTACAAATCTAACCTGTTACTAATCTCAGAGGCAAAGATCTGAAGTGACATTTGTTTGTCATATCCTGGAAATAGAGATTTAAATTTGGTTAGTTTTTAAATGTGATTAATCTCCTTCTCCCCTCACCCCATTTTAATTGAATTTGTAGTCGTAGGTAGATTAACAAAAACAGTAACCAAATTTTTAAAAGGTAACAAAAACCCTTGACTTCTATCTCTGACTGAAAGATACACCTATTCTCTCATTTTATTTCTTACTCACAGATAACTGAGCTTCCCTATATTTGGGGTTTGACAAGAAAAGGTGAGGACTTGCTTGTGGTCTTTCTAGCTGTCTCCCACCAGGAAGGCACAGCAGGCCCCTCCCACAGGGTCCAGCCTGGAGTGTAAAAGCATGTCCTCAACTTTGAGGCCACGCCTCCTCTGATAGGGACTAATCACACAGAAGTATCTCGAGCAAGTCAGACATGAAACCTCTGTCCCTTCCAGCTGTGTCTTGTCACGGCTTTACATGAGCAGGAGTCCCCAACTGACAAGTGGTTAAGCCCATGATTTTTAACCAAGAGTTCTGTGGTTGAACCTACTCATGAGTGCCTTGGGAAAAGGACCTGGAGGTAGAGGTCTGCTTCTGAAACCCCATGAAGCACCATCCTCCTTTATAGCTCCTAGGCTGCCATGACTAAAACAACTCCCTGGCAGCTGATTTGTCCTTATGCTCACAGTGTTTCACTCCAGTACAGCCCATCTCCATGGGTTCAGTAAATGCTTCAACAGTCTAGTACATCAAGGTGACAGCAGCTGCAAGTCACGGTGATGATGGGAGCATTAATCAATTAGTATGTAACAGGTGCTAACTTACAATCTTTAACACACATAACCTTATTTAATTTTGGTAATGACTCTGTCTGCTAGGCATTAGGGTAACCTTTATTGTATCAAATGCAAAACCCATTGCCACCAGTTGGAATAGACTCCTAGCTGCAGGTTTTCAGAGGCTGTAAATCGCACAGGAGGAGCTCCCTCACCTGTATTCCATGGATCCACACAGGCTCTGCCTTTGGGTCAGGAGTACAGCTCTGTATGGATTATACCACCAGAGCTTCCTGTTGACTGGTGAGAAAACTGACCATCAGAATAATTTCAGAGTTGGGATTTGAACCCAAAACCATTCAAAAAGCCCATATAATTTCTATTTGGTCTTCAAAGTCACACCGGAAATTTTTTCAAACCACCTTGAGTTTTATGATTTTAAGACACTTTTCTCTGATAAAGCTTCTTGGAGGTCTAATTTTATAAGAAATAAGTGTTCGGAGGAGAGAGTATGGCATCACATGGGAGGGAGGAAAGGATCAGCATAACCAGGGGTCCTGAATGCTTCCAGCCCACAATGAGTTTATTGCAAAGGGTTAAAGGTCAGTGGGCCCAGCCAGCAGAGATACTAGAAATGCCCATTTCCTGGGAAATGAGTGGGCCTAGTCAGTCACGGCTACTTCCTAACCTTTAAGCCATAAACCTAAAATAATAACAAACAAGAGAAGCTCTTTACAACTCCCTCAGCAATCTATCTAGTGTGATTGATTTTTATTCAAGAAAGATGTCAAAAAAATCTCTGACTCATTACAATTTGTTTTTTTGTAAGATATTGAAAAGAGGGGAAATTAAAATGTTTTTGCTGTCTTTCATTAGACATGTCTAATCCAAAGTAAACAGGAGGCCTCTGTCCTTTGTGTCAGACAGTGGCAGACACAGGGCTGTTGTTTGGCAAGTGCTTGGTATCAGCCCATCACAGGCCTGCCTCACAGTGAGGCCCCTGTGCCAGGCTGGCTGAGATGGACACGCAGCCTGCAGCTCGTGCCGGGCTAGTGCACCAGCACAAACAGTTGACATTCACACTTCATCTCTTCCCCGACCCCCATGATTATCGCTACCTCTGTGAAGGAAACCTGCTCCTTTCTTTTTAGCAACTCTCTAAGCCATCAGACTGTCCTCACTGAATTTCTGAAAGAAGGCAGTTTGTTTCTCATTACAAACACGAAACTGATTCATTGTGCAAATGTTCAACAAGGAAAAGCAAAATGAAATAAGACACTCAGTTTGACCATCCAGACTCAGTATTAAAGCATTTTTGGTACACGTATAGCTCTCAACTTATTTCCAGATATATCTTGGAGAGGTTGCAGTCAGAGTGCTCTTTGGAGGCAAGAATGATGAAGCTTCACCTCCCATGCTTTGGGCATGTTGCTAGGAGGGGCTGTTCCTAGAAAAGGACATGATGCTGGAAAGGGTGGAGGGTCAATGAAGAAGAGGAAGACCTTCGAACAGGTGGACTAACCCAGTGACTGCTGCAATTGGCTCTAATGTGTCAGGAAGTGTGGGGATGGCACAGGATAGAACAGAGTTCAGATACTTTGTTCATAGGGTTGCTATAAGTCGTACTCAACTTGACAGCATGTAACAACCTTATTTCATAATGAAGGAATAAAAAATTATCTCATACAACACATAATTAAAGGAATGTTTTGTAAATATTATACCAAAATAAATTTCAATTGACTAATTCAGTCCATGTAAAAGCATTAGAATAACGTTGTTGTTGTTGTTGTTGTTGTTGTTGTGTGCCGTCAAGATGGAACTGACTCATAGCTGATCGTCCTGTGTGGATTTTCGGGGCAGTAGATCCCATGGGAGGAAACTGCCCATCCTTCTCCCATGGAGGAGCTGGGGAGTTTGAACTGTTGTCCTTTGTGTTTGGATAGCTTCATTGGTAAGATGGATGGATAGATAGAAAGACACACAGATAGACATGGGGAAGGAGTAGTTCATACTTTCTTAGATTCTACAAGTGACCTGTGACCCAAAGAGTCAGTGCTTAAAATTAACTTGGCTTGGATAAAAAGATCCAGTGTTGCAAAAAAGCTTTCACATATCTGGCAGAAATGTTAATTGGTAAAATTTTCCTTTATTACATCCTTTAAGTATTAATGTATGTGCATGTTAAGTGTGTATGTGTATGCTTGTAATTTAAAATATCTATATGAACATATTATCATGTTAAGATAACACAAACCAATGAGAAATTGAATGCAGAGAACACAAATTTTTTAATATAGAATATAAAATTAAGCATCTAGCAAGGAGACCAAGAATATGAAAGAGTTTATTTTATGTTAAACTTTCATTTCAAATCAGCAGGGAATTAACGGGAAGATAAGAGTAATGAATATTAGAAATCTCAAGATTCTTCACTACTAAATCAATCTCAATTCTTTCTTCCTCTTACTTTCTCATTGCCATCAATCAGAATGGACTAACAGCTGAACTTACCCTCCAGTAAGTTTTCAGAGGTTATAAGTCAAGATTGCCCAACTTTCTCCTGAGGATTTGAACTGTTTGCCTTTGACTTGACAGCATAATTATTTAAACCAAGTTCTAACATACGGGTATATATTTACTCTCAATAACTATTTTAATATTTTTATTGCATTTCCAAGCTAAATAACTCACAGTGACTCGGACATTAAAGACATTTTATTATACTTCATCAAAAGGAGGGTGAAGGTCAGTGGTCCAGGGTCAGATCAGCAGCCCTTTATGGTGCTGGATAGGCACGTCTCCTCACAGTCACAAAAGGGACGCCACAACTCTACATATTACAAATTTAAATAGCCATCTTCAGGGGAGCTCTGGTGGCCTAGTGGCAAGGAGCTGCAACTACAATCCCAGAGGCGCATGCTTCGAATCCACCAGATGCTCTGCCGGGGAAGGAGGGACAATCTCCTCCTGTACCAGTCAGATTTGATTTGACGGTACACGCACACACAAAAAAAATAATAAAATTTAAAAAAATAGCCATCTTCAAGTCAGAAAACCTCCCTACAGAAGACTCTCTCCCTGGTCTTCCATAGGTCAAAGCGGAATCACATTGTCATATCTAAGCCAATCATTGATCCTCTGGAATTGTTTTGATTTATCCTCTGGAGTTGAGCAAATCATCAATCAAGCAAAACTAGAATTTTATTAGCAGGAAAAAAAAGAAAAATTGCCATTTCAGAGACAACCAACAGTGAGTGCAACAATTTATTTAAAAATAAGCAGTTAGTCACAATTTTAAACATCATTGTTTATTGACATTTTATGTTAATTTTTTTACATTATTGTATTCATTATTTCCTTGGCTGGAATGCTTTTTCCAGTTTTTTTTTTCCAGTTAGTGAGGTTCATGAGTGGTTTATTTTGTTATAACTGTTTGTCTTAAAAATCTTGGTGAAAAAAACAAATTTGTGTCACAATAATTTCTCCCTCAAAATTCTGTGTATTTTGCTTTGTTTTCTTTAGCATTTAGTGTTACAGATGTCAATATGACTATTTTCTTTTGGAGGTAATTTGCCTTTTCTGCTCCAGAAGGCAGAGAACATGTGACTTACCAATGTGAATCCCTAGGGCCTAGCCCAGTGCCTGGAACAGGCACTCTGTTCTCCAGAGACATGTGTGGAATGAATAGGTGAAAGAAAACAATTAAGATCCAGTCATTTGTAGAGTCTGGAGAGGGAACAAAGTGTTTCATCTTCAAAATGAAGAATTTCCTTCCTCTGTGTGTTGTAAATTGGCTGAGGACAGGTGTGCTGACTGTGTCATGACCCTCCTCCCCTGGCAGTGTTCTCTCTGTGTTATTGTTGTCATCTGCTGTCAAGTTAGCATCCAACTTGGGGTAAGTCTGTGCACAATGGGAAAAAAGATTTTCTCTTGTCACCATATCCTTATGCTCTGTTTCCAGCACATTGTAATCTGTAAGGTTTTCATTTGCCGTTTGCCAGGCCTTTCTTCCTAGTCTTCTTGAGCAGCACACAAACCTTCATTGGCTGATGGGTAGTGGCTGCTCACGAGGTACAGTGGCCAAGAACTAAACTTGTGTCTTCCACATGGAAGGTAAGAATGCTGTCATTGAATCTCTGTGGCTTTGTTACTTTTGTGTATCAGATGTTAGTGCCCCTCCACAGCAGGAGCCCTGTTCTGTGTGTACACCCCAGCACCTGGGTATTTCCCAGATATTTGAAAAGGATGGAGATAGGCTCTATGAACACATTTCTTTTTGCTTTGACAGCATTAACAACAATAACAATGACAAATATAGAGAAAGCTACGTTAGCCTAGTGGACAGAAAGTTATGCTACCAAGCCCAAAGTGGGTGGTTTTAATCTGCAGCCCTCAGGGCTGTTTTTCTGTGAAACATTCTTCTAGGTGGTATAGTACTGGTCTGTGCATTGCTGTACAGAGGTAACTCGTTATTGCTGTGATGCTAAACACTGTGACACTGATGTGTCAAATGTGATAATGGTTACCCATGGTTGGCAGTGTTTGGTGGAGCTTCCCGATTAAAACAAGCCGAAATGGCTTGCCTCAGGAAACTCTATGAACAGTGTTCAGGTCTTCGATTCATAGGGTCGCTATGAGTCTTCTACGACTCGATGGCACCTAACAACAACACCAACAACCTGTATCACAACCAAGCTTCGAGAGACTAGTAAGTTTTGGCTACTAAGTAAAGGTCATCTTGGCTTTGTCTTTCTCTCATACCTTTTACATATATATAATTTTATATAT
>NW_006399769.1:2908425-2909162 GCF_000299155.1 Elephantulus edwardii | reverse complement strand
TATATAATTCTTTTCCTCTGCATTTGGAGAGGATTTATTAAACTTGTCAGACAATCTGTCACTAGGAAAAAACCAAACACAAACTAATTATTAAGCCCCTTTCCCAAGATTCTATAATTGTTTGATTTGTTCTTCCTCAATTCTTTGTATTTTCTTGTTTTCTTTTTGCTTCTATTTTATTAACCCTACTTCCATCAATATGATTTGTTTCACTTGTCAAAGGAATTCTGGGAATTTGACTTGAGATTTCCCTCTAAGAATACCTGAGAAGATTGAGTTCAGTCTTTTCAGTCTCTGAAATGTGTGACAGTGCAGCTGAGGCTGACAGATATTCTTAGCAAAGGTAAACGTAAAATATGAATAGAACTCACTTCTCATTTATTAAAATGGTTAGGCTCTGAAGACCAGGTTATCATGAAAAAAACATAGCAAGATCACATCAGATCACAAAATGTAGGAAGATTGCACCATTAAATAATGTCAAATTACACCACTACATAACTACCAGGCTACACCACTATACAACTGATAAACTGCTAAAAATCATGGCCCACCCAGGTTGACACATTACCTTAACCACTGTAGCTAGCACTACTTTTGTTTTACCTCCTGGCATTAGTTAATGTTATATATCTATCAGTGCAAAGTAGTCAGATAGTGGAATTTTTTTACTATTACCATAAGTGCACAATATCAGATAATGAGATAGCTGATAAGTAAGGAATGTTGTTGTTGTT
>NW_006399769.1:2896238-2907900 GCF_000299155.1 Elephantulus edwardii | reverse complement strand
TAATTTCCTGGCTACTGGTGCCAAGAGTGTTGACTGTGGAGCCAAGCAAACTAAAGCTGTGTACAATCTCAATCTCTTTACCATCCATCCTGATGTTGCCAATTGGTCCAGTGGTGAGAATCTTTGTCTTCTTGACACTAAGCCTCAATCCATATTGGAGACTGCAGTAAGGAATAGGTGCCGAAATATCAGATTCTGTTTAACTTCAGGGCAGGGTTTTGAACCAGTTCATTCCAGTTCTTTCTTATATAAGAATTGCCTGGGGGTCAATAAAAATCACATAGGTAACTTGTTAAGTTGTAGATTCTGATTCAATATATCTCGTGCAGAAGGGTTGTTTTTCCAGTGAACAAGGCCAAAGGCCAGATTAAAGATCATACTTGACCACAACAGCAAAAACAGAATTGAATGCATAGTTCTGCCTCCAAGCAGCACTGGATTCTGTGGCAATGTCTATTGTAACCTGTTTATCCACAGTCAGAAGCTGCAAGAGAAGAAAGCATTGTCAGCTGCAGAGGTCATGGGCTGAGCCTCAGTCTTAGAGACTCCAACCAACCTAGCTGCTTGAACCAGCTAAGGACCACCAACCTTCAGACTTTACTACTGGCTTAGAGCCATCTGGGAGAACCCTTGGAAGGAAGTATTTGAGCTTAAGAATTTCAAGGTGTGTTCCCAAGGCAGATACAACAACTGGGGGTGGTCACCGTTAAACACAAGATAGGTTCAGTCTTAGGACAACACTGACAATGAAATTCACTCAGGTAACTTGGAACAAAGAAACTCCTGTTATCTCTTCTTCCCCACCCATAAAACTATGATGAAAACGGTACAAAATGGGCTCAGTATAAGGTTTCCTACTTTTTTGCTTCAGCTAGAGACAAGGAATGCATTAACAGTGGTTGCCTGACAGGAGACTGGAACTTGGACAATACTTTCAATTAGATTTCTTTTTCTAACTCCTTTGACACAATAAAATTTCCTCACAGAATCATGGTTCTTCAGAGTTCTCCCTTTCTTGCTTGCACTTTCTTGCTCTCTCTCTCGCTCTCTCAGATGATTTCTGTCCTTTGCCCTCCTGTGCCAGGCACCCTCTCCTGTTTTCCCTTTAAGCCCTCTGTCTGCTGCTGTCACCCAAAATGTTCTGTGGCCACCTACAGCCAGCTCTGGCCCTTGCTTTCTGAGGCTTATCTGCAGAAACTGTAATTCCTTCAATGGCTGGCCCACGGCTGTGCCTTCCTCCCTAAGAATGTCTTGGCTGTTTACTCACCAGTGTCTTGGGTGATGGCAGATCCAAACAGCAGTTCATCAACCCTGAATCATTCAGGGAAGACTCTGGTGCTTGTGGCCCCAAAATCACTTCCACAAATGAATCAGGAAGGAGGGGGAGGCTGATTACGGTGAAGAAAGAGACTATTTAAACATACACTCTGTAATAACTATGTGGAAGAAAGAAAAGAGAAAACTGACCGTGGGATTTGACTGGCTTCTGAGTCTAGCAGAGAGCACAGCTGTCTTGTTTGCCCAGCTAGCAGTCTGTGGTTGAATCTTTCACAGATGGAGTTAGACTGAGTTTAAGGTCAACTGAAGCAAAGTGTGTGTGATGGCAGTCCGTACATCATCTTCCTCAAGAAGCCGCACAGTCAGGTTTCTGCAGAGAAACAAGACTCCCATGCAAAGTAAGGCCCTAATATAGTGCCTAGTGGTGAAGGGTCACATCCACCTCTCTGTGGTAACAGAGGCTACGACTGGAACTGTGCAAAATGTTCTGTAAAATCCACATTATTAAAATGAAGAAACACCACAATGCTTTGGGGAAAAAGTTAATCCTTTGCTCTAAATCACATTCTATATATCTCCTCCTATTTTTCTTTATACTATAGGCTGAAAACTCCCAAAACAATTGGTCCCAAATTTACCAATGAAATTATCCTCCATAAGAAAATGTGTGTGTGTGTGTGTGTGTGTGTGTGTGTGTGTGTGTGTGTGTGTGTTTGCATTTTCATAGACAACAGGGGAATGAATAGGAAAATGAAAAAGATAATAATAAGGAATGGAGAGAAAGGAATGGTATGTCCACTGAGGGGTTTTGTCTTGAAATAAAAGCTAGATTCATCAATCACTTACCTCCAGTTCTGCACCATTCTTGAAAATTCTTTGGTTTAGTCCTCTCATTAACCTAACTTAATTCTGTCAGTCAGTCAGTCAGTCATTACAGTTGAGAAGGAACCAACTCACAGGAGACCCTCTAGTGGATTTCTAAGGCTGTAAATCTCAAGAAAGCAGGTTGCTCCTATTTCTCACTTGGAGCAGCTAGTGGATTCAAATTCCCAGAGCGGTACAGTGTTTGAATTGGCTGTGCAGCATCCAATGGACTGTAACATCAGTTGATTCTGCTGCTGTGTGCCACTGAGTTGGAATCAACTCATAGCTGACCCTCCAGTGGGTTTTCGAAGGCTGTAAATCACACAGGAAGAGATTGCCCCTGTTGCTCCCATGGAGCATATGGTGAATTTGAGCTGCCTGCCTTTGCCATAGCAGAGTAACTCCTTAGAGTAAAACTCCTTAAAGTCTAGTCCAGCAGACCAGACTCTTTACTACTTATTAATAGACCAGAGCTCTAGGGCTTCCTCTAAATTAACTCAGTATTAGAGACTAAGGTGTGCAGGCCATGGTCTTTGCAATTTTTTGCTATGCAACAGTGAGCTGGACAATGACTAAAGATGACAGAAAACGAATCTATAACTTTGTGTTGTGCTGGAGAAGAGGATTGAACATGCACAGTTAAGAGAACAAACAGGTCTGTCCTGGAGAAGATGAAATCATGTTGCCCCTTGGAAGCAAAGATTTTGAAGCTCTGTCTCATATACTTTGGGCATGTGGCCAGAAGGGATCAATCTTTGGAAAAGGACATCATGCTTGGACGGGTGGTGGCAAAGTACAGAAAAGGAAGACCCTGCCTGGATTAGATGGATTGACACAGTGAGTGAGGTAATGGGAGTAGATGTGTTGCAACCAGTGAGACTGGCTTAGGATTCAGGAGACAGGGTCACTATGAGTAACAATCAACTCGATGGTACATGACAACAACAATTCCTATTAAAAATCTGGAAACAGACACAGTATATGTTTGACTTTTGGAACTAGCTAGTTTTGCTTTCAAAATTCTCCTCCTCAATTATTTTCATGTATTTTATAGGATATCTTATTATATAAGACTGTATCTGTCTCACAAGGCTGTTCTTAGCCTTAAATGAGATTAATAAGTTTGAATGTTAACATTTTCTGATAATAGCTTCCCTCCTAGTTTAAGAAATAAATAAATGTCCCCCAAAATTCATTTCCTATAACTTTACAAAAAATGGTTTTGAGGTTTAAAATAAATCTGATTATCTGTTTGACTTGAATGAGCTAAGAAGTTATAAAACTACAGATATATGGGCTAACTCTTTAAAAATGTTGAGGAGAATTAATTTCTCCCTCAAGCATTCAAATCTCTTTGATTTGGGTACTCTTTAGATTACAAAATGGCAAATTATCTCTTGATTAAAGAGATTTTAAAATCCTGAAAGGGACAAGCTTGATTCTGCTGCAACTTCCCTCCACCCCCGACTGTGTGCAGGCTGCAGGCAATGGGACAGAGAAGAAACCACTGAATTGGACCTTGCAGCTGGACAGCCAGCCTCAGTCACGGTGAGCATGATCACATGTCCTAGAAAAATATGCGCTGACAGATCTCCTCCTAAATGGGGTCCAGAGAACTGAAGTGCAGAGAGGAGAGTTGATTCCTCCTTTCCTGTGGCCACAGAAGGCTGGACTACTGAAGACAGTGAGTCACCAGACAGGCGGAGATCAAGTGGAATGAGATGAGCACCAACATCAAGGGAGGCTGGAAGAACCCACTCAGGAAAGTGTGTGGGCCAGTGTGGCATCAGTCATAGACAGGGTGAGCTGGGGCAAAGATACATGCAGAACTTATAAACCCCTCCCTCACTGCAGACCACTAAGAATTAAAAAGTCAACAAGATATTTTAAAATGCATTGAAAGGAATAATCTGCCCAGGTATATGTCCAAAATTCCTGTTTACACTGGTGCTTTCTGTCCAAATGTTAAGGTCAATGGCCTGGTCCCTTTTTAAAGACTAGACATCCAGCTCTTAAGAAAACCATTTAGCAAAAGCCCACAGGAGGTTGAGCCTTTATACAATGAATGTCCTTCCCCATTTTCATCTACATCAGGGGAACGGGTCTACATCTGGGGAGCCAGGCTAGAAAGAACAAAAGATCAACAGGCTGAACGTCAACACCTGGAGAATATGGCTGATCACCGCCTTTGGAGATGGTACACAGCTCTCCGTTCCTCATCTAGAACTCTTTCCCTCTGTCTCCTCCAGCTCTCCAAATTCCAGCAAGGTCCACACACCCTAAAAAAAGCCACTCAGGTAGCTTGGGCTCACACAACCCAATCTCTGGTCACACATGACGCATTCTTGATCTCAGCGCCTTAAGGGGGGAGGGGGAAGATAGATCTTGTCCACACATACTGTGCCTCATTGTTGTTATCAGCCCCATGCTAGATGGATGGAGCCGTGCTGAACAGGCTGAGTGCTCCTTGGAAGAAAATGACAGAGCGTCATCTCTCTTATGTTGGGCATGCGGCTAGGAGAGGCTATTCCTTGGAAAGGGACATAATACTTGGAAAGGTGGAAGGTCAGGGAAAGAGTGTAAGACCTTCAAAGAGATGGATGGACACAGTGAGTGCAGCAATGGGCTCCAGTGTGTCAGAGATGATGAAGACGGCACAGGACAGGAGAGGTTTCAGTATGTTGCTCCTAGGGTTGATGTGAGTGTTACTGGACTCGATGGCACCTAACAACAGCGCTTCTCCCTGGGAACTTGGATGGCTGTGCCCAGGTGACGGCTGCCTCTGGATCTAAGTATTTCTCACCAGGATGGGGATCAGGCGGGAAATCTTGCTTAACAGATACTTTTGCTCTACTCTGAGTTATTAGAACAAATACTTGGCGCAGGCAGCCAGAGAAGTCTCAGGTCCGGCTCCTGGCAGCACCAACAGTGGCCACCCAGGAGAGGGCCCAGGAACTGCCCAGGCGCAGGTGATCCTTTTCAGGGCGGTTCCATTCCGCCGCCTAGAGCTGAGACTTGGCCACTGCGCCCCAAGACGGCCCCGCCACTAGGCCGGCGCCCACCCAGGCGGAGGGACCCAGGCCTCACGGCGCTGGCAAGGCGGGGTGTGGCGGCTGGAGGCCAGTGCTTTCCTGTCTTTTCCTCGGCTCTGGTGCCGGTCTCCCGCGGCCGCCTACGGGAATGCCCCGCCGCCCCGCCTCGCCTCCTCCTTGAGCGCGGCGGCCCCGCCCACAGCCCTGAACCCCCACCCCGCGTGCCCTTAGGGGGGCACCCCCACTGGGGCGGGAGGTGGTCAGCGGCGTCCCAGTCGTCAAGTGGCAGAGAGGTGACAGAGAGGTGACGGTGCCCGCCTCCCCATTTCCGCCAGCCGGGAGCGCGGTGCGTGCGCGCAGAAGCGCCCGTCCTCCTCGCAGCGCCAGCCTCCGCGCCGGGCCGCCCTGTCTCCCCGCGCCTTCTCCGCTCGCCCGGGCATCGCAGGTCGGGCAGGAAGGAGGCTGCAGCGCCCGCTGCCTGCCTGCCCGGAAAATGGTCACCTCGGCCGGAGAGCTTGCCCTGATCGCGCTCGGTACGTACCCCACCAGCTGCGCCCCTCTTTTCCGCGCCTCTCGCTTGTCCTCCGAGGCGCCCCTCTGTCTTTCGCGGGGGAGGGGGCGCTTCCCAGCGGCCGAAGAGAGTGGGGCGACTGGCACTTTTGAGACATTTGGAGATTGAGCTTGAGGAGTCATTAGAGCCAAGGGGCTGGGGTTTGCTGGCCTGCCGCCAAGTGGGGACCGAGAAGTGAGCACCCAGCTTGTGCGTGAAAAGGCTGGGAGAGGGGAGCGGCGTGTGAACCGGGCTGGACTTTACTCCGCGGCTGCTGTGTGTTCCTGCACTCGCCCACACCTACCTGCGTACCTGCTGCCTCCAAGCCGGTCCCCGCCAGTGCTGCCCAGAGAGCCGCCTCGGAGCGGATGGCGGCTCAGACGCTGGGCTGGACTTCATGTCCTTTGCATACCCCCTTCGACCCCTCAGCCAGGGCGAGAGAGAGATTTTCAGTCTTGAGAGGCAACCTCAAGACTCGGATCTTTAAGCACTTTGGGGCTGGTTTTGGATTTTACTTTTTTTTTTAATTGTTCTTTTCATTAATTTCCATAGGGGAAATGTTTAGGTGTCTGCCGAGGGCGGGGATGAAACCCCAGTCGGAGACTTGCCAATTTCCTTTGCATTTATTCCTGGAAATGAACCAGGGACCTCTCTTAAGCCTGCACTCCAAGGTGGGGGCTGTAGGGCCGAGGAGGTGAGCGGCGGGCTCGCAGGTGGCTCTGTCAGTGGTGGGAGCACAGCACGGTGCTGCCCCCCCGCCTCTTGCCACTCGCTCTGCCGGGTCGGGTCCCGTATCACTATGGTGTTGAGATGGCTGATTAGCAGACAGGGTGTCCCTGACATTGCTGCAGCCTTTGGTGGAAAGAATTGCTCTATCGCTGGCCCTGGAGTTTAACCCTGTAAAGCGAATTGTTCCTCTACTTTAAGAAAGTTTTGGAACCCCTCCCCAAAATCTCCAGAGGTGCAGCCTTACCCGGTTCTCTATACAGTCTAGGGACCCACCATCCTGCCTGTAAACCTGCTTTTGAAACTCCTGCTGAGAACTTCAGCAGAAGGGGGGGGGGGGGATGTGAAGGAAGTCTAGAGCAATTGATGGTCCTAACTACGCCCTTCCCTGGAACTCGCCCACAGGTGGCATGGCTAGAGGCGAGTGTTCGTTTTTTCCTCCAGAACTACGTGTTTTGGTTATGACAGTCGTTTGTTTTAAAACAGTAAAACATTTCTGGTATGATGGAAGGCCCCGTAGGCTGTGGTTCTCTGTTGTACTTGCAGGGAGCACTGGTGGTAATATGCTCTTGGTTTTCACACGAACCAGCTGAGGAAGGCAGTGTTACTGTTCCTATTCTGTAGATGAGTGAGCTGAAGAACAGTGTGGAATGAACCGAACAGTCAACGGACGTGCAAGCCAGATACTCTCATTTCCTAGTCTGGACCTTACCTCCAGCAGAGACTGAAGTGGAAACCCTGGTAACTTGTGTGGAATTGGGTTTTCTGTGGAGCGCATCAGGCTCCCAATGTGATCCTAGGTTATTCAGTGAAAAGCAAGAGCAGGAAATGATGAAGGAAAGCAAATCCAAATTCTGTCCCCGCCTCATCACGGGTGAAGGCTGAATTCATTTATGTGCAGGTTTCCTCTTTGACTGGGAATGTTCTCTCTGGTTTGATCTTTGTTTTCTTTCCTGAAGAAGAAAAGTGAACAGAAAAGACTGATTAGTATGTCAGAGCTGGCTCATACCCTTCCTGGATATGAAGTGGTGAGGGAAGGTAAAGAAATAGAGACAATAATGATTTATACCACGTAGGACTCCTTTTTACTTATCTTCCTCTTACAATTTGGAGTTATAGGTTCTATGCACTGACTAGAACCATTGCCTTCATATTCAGCTGGATTGCTCATCATTGCAAATCTTTAATTCACACGTTTCCCCCAGATCTATGTTCTCCTCTGTTTTTTCTTAAACTTGTTGAAGGCAGTCACAGTGTGCCAGCCAGGAAGTAGCCAGTGCCCTACTGCTAATTGAGATGTAGAAATCAAGAATCTCTTCACATCCTCAGGACAGTCTGGGGGAAAAAACTGGGCTTTTAAGAACCTGAGTTGAAACTCTAAATTTCTTGGCATTTGAATATAGATCTATGTTTTGAGGAAAATAGTTTGGAGGACAGAGTGTGGAATGACAGTATATTGCAAACATATCTGTGTTCCTGTGGTCACTGCCTTAGCATGCCCAGGTTCCATTTCTGGCAGGTAGGACCTCACAGAGCCTTAACCTTTCCAGCCACATACCCTTCTCTGTATCCAGGGAACAAGACATGTAATGATCTTAGCCTCCCTGTGCCTTGTTTTCCTGCTCTGTAAAGTAGAGGTAATAATAGGGTTGTTGAATATATTTAGTGTAGAGCATAGTACCTGGCACTTAGAGGTTAATTAATTAATCTTAGCACCATCATTGTTGTTGTTGTTGCTTTGAACTCCAAAGAATTCCAGAAATCATTACAGGTTAGTGCCCTCTCTAACTGGAAGAGTTTGTCCATCTTACATATCTCATCTTTCTGTTCCCCACCCTTCCTGACTCAGAAAAATACCATCCAGCCTTTAAAGCCTAAATAGGGTTTCCTGGTGAATGTTTTCTGACAGCCAACGAATTCAAGTAAGTGTGAAAGTTCTTTTGGGAATCTATAATTCTTTTATCATTTAGTGCAAAATATTTCTGTTTCATCTTTAATATTCAGTGAACCATTATGTATTGGGATCAACACTAATTTCCAGTTTTCTCATCTGTAAAATGGGAACAATAAAGTTCTATCTTCTCACTGGTGGCTCTGCAAATCCAATGAAATGCTAACTCTGGAAGCCATTTGTAACTATATGAACAGATGGACTACTTCAAAAATTAATTTGATAATATGTTAAGTGGAGCCAAGGACTTTTGTATCACAAGGTCTTTGGAGCATATACATTATATAATGAGTGAGGAGAGAAAGTTCCAGGAAAACTTTTGTTATTTTTATGGGTGCTCCCAGAAGTGAGACTTACGGAGATTTAAAGAAGGAAGCCATCCGGCCCTGGTGTCATTCGTTCCATAAGGATGAGTGCAGATGGAGTACGCCAGCTTTTGTGTGGTATTGAGGACCAAGGGAGTGGTTGAGGGCACAAAGCAATTATATATTATAGGTAAGTGAGTACTTTCAGAGAAAACAAGAGGTTTGCCTGTTGTTGTTAAGTGCCATTGAGTCGAATACAATTCATAGCGCACCTCTTTGTTTTTTTGGGTTTTTTAAAATTGATTTTAGTAGAAGTTTACAGAGACTTTGGATTTCCATTCATTTATTCATTATTGCATTTTTCTCTCTGCCCACCGCTCCCCGTTCCAGTTCACTATTATCTTTGAAAAGCAAAAGAAAAATTCTTTCATTGTTTTATAATCCCTCCACTAAGTCCACTCATGCAGCCTTCATTCTGGACTCCTGTCATGACAATAATACCTCATCCTAACAACAGATCTGAAGCTTGCACTATCCTGCACCGTGTTTATTATCCCCAACATGTGTGAACCCATTGCCATCATCACTGCATCAGTCTGTCTTGCTTAGGGCCTTCTATTCTTTTCCTGACTCTCTACCTTTCCTAGCGATATCCTTCCCCAAGGAGTAGCATTTCCTAAGAACATGCTTAAATTATGGGAGATGAAGCTTTGCCATCCTTGCCTTGAGGGAGCACTCTGGATGCACATTGTCTGAAACATACCTGTTAGTTCTTTTTTGTAGTCCATGGGATCTTCAGCATTCTTCTCCAGCATCACAGCTCAAAGGCATCAATTCTTCTTCAGTCATCCTTATTCATAGTTTAGTTCTCAGAAGGAGAGCAGGTGATTGGAAAGACCATGGTTTGAATCAGATATACCTTTGCCTTTAAAATTACATCATGCTCTTTGGTATTTTGGAGAGATCCCTGACTTAAGTTATTTTTAAGTTCTTATTTCCTAACTGTTGGTAGAAAGGGTATATTGATTGTGGATCCAAGTAAGATCACATCATTGATAACTTCACTCTTATTTCCATCTGTCGTGATGTTGCCTATTAGCTCAGTGTTGAAGATATTTGTTTTCTTGATATTGAGATATAATTCACACTGAAGGCTATGATCCTTGGTCTTTTGCAGCAAGTGTTCCTAATCTTCATTTTCAGCAAGCAAAGTTGTATCTTGCGCATAAGGCAGGCTGTTGATGAGTCTTCCTCCAATCCTGATGCCACACTCTTCATATAGTCCAACCTCTCAAATTATTTGCTCAGCATACAGATTGAATAGGTATAGAAAAAGGACACTTGCTTGACACACACCTTTCTTGATTTTAAACCATACAGTGTTTGCTTGCTCTGTTTGAACAACAGCTTCTTTGTCTGGGTGTAGATTTTATATATGCATAATTAAGTGCTCTGGAATCCCATTGTTCTCAGTGTTAGCCATAGTTTAATATGATTCACACAGCCAATGCCTTTGCATTGTCAATAAAACACAGACATTCCTCTGATATTTTCTGCTTTCAACTAGGATCCACCTGACAACCGAAATATATCTCTGGTGCCATAGCCTGTTCTAAACCAAATTTGAACGTATGGTAGTTCTCTGATTTTATACTTTTCTAGTGATTTTTGGATAATCTTCAGAAATATTTTCCTTGAAAGTGACATTAATGATATTGTTTGGAAATTTCCACATTCTTTTGATCATCTTTCTTGGGAATAAGAACAAAAAATGGACCTTTTCTAGTCAGTTCTCTAGGGAGCTGTCTTCCAAATTTCCTGACACAGTATGGTGAACATGTCCAGGGCTGAATCTGTTAGTCAAAGCAAATAAATTTGTAGGTATCTCTTAGATTATTGAAGTTAAGGACCTCTCCAAGTTATTGAGGAGTAGTATGTCAGTTTGAAGAATAAGGTGTGTCTGATCAGACTTTCTGATCAGTCTTTCCGCTCCCTTGCTATGCATCTGAGAGCTGGACAGTGAATAAGGACGACAGAAGAATTGGTGCCTTTGAGCTGTGATGTTGGAGAAGAGCTCTGAACATCCCAAGGACTGCCAAAAGAATAAACAAGTATGTCTTAGAGTCTGGGTGCACCCAGAGTGCTCTTTGGAGGCAAAGATGATGAGGCTTCACCTCACATACTCTGGGCATATAGCTAGGAGGAGCTTTCCTTGGAGAGGGACATGATGCTTGGAAAGGTACAGGGTTGGCAAAGGAAAGGAAGACCCTCAACCAGGTAGATTGACATGGTGACTGCCACAATGGGCTATAATGTGTCAGAAAGTGTGAGGATAGCACAGGACAGAATAGGGTTCAGATCTGTTGTTCATATGGTTACTATGAGTAATACTCAACTCAACAGCACTAACAACAACATAGATTTCTGGGGGCTTTTTTTTTTCTTTTTCCAATATCTTCAGTGCAACCTGAACATCTTCAATCATGTGCTCTTTATCATCTGCTATTTCCTGAAATAGTTCAATGTCTACAATTCTATTTTGTACAGTGACACCATGAATTGCCTCCATCATCTTTTGATGCTTCCTGGCTCACACAAGGTTTTCTCCATATTGTCTCTCAGTAGCATAACTTGAGGCTTCAATTTATTTTTCAATTCTTTCAATTTGAGAAATGCCCAAAGGGTTCTTACCTTTTATTCTCCAACTCGAGTTCTTTGCACATTCCATTTTATTATTTTGCTTTTTATTCTTGAGCTGCCCTTTCAAATCTTCTACTCAACTCTTTTACTTCAGAATATCTTCCTTTGTTTTGGCTTCTTAATACTGTAGTATGATTTTCAGAGCCTCTTCTGACATGCATTTAAGGCTTGTTGATTTTTTTCTCCTCTGTAATGACCTCCTGGATTTCATGGATGTTATCTTCGATGTCATCCCAACTCATCTGGTCTCCAGTCA
>NW_006399769.1:2853672-2895943 GCF_000299155.1 Elephantulus edwardii | reverse complement strand
TTTCTTATTAGAGAATATTCACTTAGAACACAGCCTGTACAGGAGTTTACTGACATTTTAAAAGACAAAGATTCCCATGTTTTCTTTTTTAAAATTTGTCTCCCTGCTCTGCCGGGGAAGTAGGGGCAATCTCCTCCTGTACCAGTCAGATCTGATTTGACGGTACACGCACACAAAAATAATTAAAAAAAAAATTTGTCTCCCTCTGAGTAAAGGCTTGTTTTCTGTAAATACACACTGTCTCAGGTTATGTGATTTATGTACAAACCATTGAGGTAAATAACAGGGACTTATAATAACAACCGGACACTACTTTGTAATGCACATTAATGCATTATTATGTCAAAGACGTTTTAGTGCATTTGGAAGTGTTGTCAAGCTTTTGTATGCACTATATACTAAGACATTTGACTGACATTATACATGAACCATACCTAACTTCTCACTTACATACAAAAACAATTTACAGTCACACCGAGAAATGGAACACATTCGTAATCCAGAGACTGCCTGTACTTAGTGTCCTCTGCAGAAGGGACTTTTCTTTATGAGTAAATGATGCTTTGTGTTACTATGGCAACATACAAAATATAGATGACTTTTCCATTAGACCTATCTCTGAGGACCTTTTGAAACTGTATTTTGGACAAGGTCCTATTCTTTGAGTTGACCACTTAAAGGGATAGGCCAAAGGAAAGGGAGGTTGAGCCAACCAGTATGAGAGTAAATAGTCCGCATGCACTGACTTAGGCATCGGTTTCCTACTCAAAGAGACTATAGTATCTTCTGCAGCCATGCCCTCAAACTTGAATCAGAATCCTCTAGAAGTCTTGTTAGAAAGCTCCTGATCCCCATCCTCAGGGTTCTGATGCTGGAAGTTGGGAACTTACATGTCTAGCAAATTGCCAGGTGTGACACATGTAGCGTGTGTAGTAGGTTCTCACGTTGAGAACCACTGCTCTACTGTAAATTGCTCTCAGGGAAATGTCTGGCTTAACAAGTTGCTTTTAATTTAAAATACCTTCTGCTAAATTTCTAAATACTGCTATGGATTTAGTATCCATTATTAGAAGTGCTACCATGGTCTGCCTGATTCAAGTTGATTCAGAACTCTTGCTGAGATTTCTTAATTGTTTTTTGGTTTTGTACTTTTTCCATGGAAAATGTAATGACACTTCTTATTAAACTCGAGTTTACTAACACTAATCAAGTCAGATTGACTGGCTGAATTTCTGATTGTCAAAAGTTGTCCCTATTTTGCTGCCTTTCAAGTATTTCTGATCATTTCATTTATACAGTATAAATGTAATTATATTCTTAAGGCTAATATGTTCAGATTACATTTATAGGTTAGGAGATTTTTATAGGTGATTTTTGGTTTTGTTTTCCTGGGTTATTTTTCTTATGAGATGTCAAGGATAAGAAACTTTCACAGAATCAAGAAAACTTGAAATGTACATTCTAGAACTATCTCTTAGGAGTTCTTTGTTCCAAGTATGACACACCTTCCCTTTAGAGTAACTGTAAAAATGTAGGTAAATTCTTTTGAAACATTAGGAATTTGTTAAATTAAATATGAGTTAAATATGTATCTGTTATGAATCTGAATTTAGAAAAAGCTGGAAGCTTATTGAGAAGTCGTTTTCCTTGTTTGTTAGTATTTTCTGAGAGAGCTCTGGTGGTGTAGGCCAGACAGTAGCTGTGCTAACCCAGAGGCTGAGGGCTCTGGTGGTAGAGGGGAGTGTGGCCTCCCAGGCGCTTTACAGTCTCAGGAATCCTGTGTAAGGTCAGCTATGAGTCAGAACTGACTCGATGGCAATTAGAGAAAGAGGGTGCTTTGTCTCGTTTTAGCTTAGAGGAAACCAGCATTTTTGTCAATTCCACATGACATTAGGAAGCTCTGGTGGCCTAGTGGAAAGGAGTTATACCCAAAGGGGCATGATTCCAATGTGTCAGCTCCTTCACAGAATAAAGATGGGCAGTATCTTCCAATGGAATTTAGAGCTTCTGAACATCACTGGAGGTTCAGTCTTGACTCAGTGGCACATAACAACAGCAACATATGGCATTTACTCTATGTGACAATCACATGAATTCTGTACTGAGTAGTTTGCTTTTTAAGTTTATTAGTGTTATTACTGCTGTTTCTACCTTCCCTCTGCTTACCTGGAAAAACATTGTCTTTGCTCATCCACAAGCACTGCCCCTGCCTCATCATGTTTGCACTCTTAGAGTATTTAGACAGTAAGGACCTCTTCCAATGCCTGGATGGTACAAATAATTAAGTACTCAGCTGTTAACTGAAAGGTCGGTGGTTCCAGAGAAACCACAAAACAAAAGCCTGTCAGTATGCTTCTCTGTAAGGTTCCAGACATCTGTAAGGTCACAGACATCGGAAGCCCAGTGGAGCACAGTTTAACTCTTATAGGTTCAGAGATATCATGAACTGGAGTCCACTTGTAAACAGATAGTGCTAGTGGTGGTAGGACACCACCAAGAAGGACTTGTGGACTTCTGTGAGAAAGCCAACCTCCCGTATGGTCACAGGAGGACAGTGAAGTCTGCTGGTGTGCAGTAATTCAAGTACCCTGATCTGGGAGAAGTACTGAGAAATAATCTGGACATAAAATGAAAGTGTACGTAAGAACAAAATAACCAGAAACATAGGCTTCCTGGCCTTCCTGGGTTCAGATCCTTACCCATGTCACAAGAAAAGAAAAAATTAAAAATAAAAAGAACACCCCATGAACTGAATCTACTGATAACCACCAACATACAGAATGCGAGATCTCATCTCTCTACGGTCTACGGACAACCGACCAAGATAATGCCCATTGGAATAGGCAGGACAAGCAGCTAGGTGGGCCCTTCAGGATGGTCCTTCCCCCATAATGAGTAGGCTAATGCCACCTTGAACTTTGGAGGAGAGGCTCCATGCTGCCAGGGCAGGATGTCAATAAAGCCGTTTCAAATACACCTGAAGCCAGTGTGTATGAAAGGAGTGGAGATGTGCATACAACAGAAAAATTAGTTCTCTAACATCAAACCTGTGCTCATAGACTTTACTTGAGACCACCACACCATACTCCAACCCCCAATCCACAGACATAAACAGATACTGCCAGGGTGGCACAGAAGCCTAGGCCACACCCACTGCCAGCACACAGCCTGATAGTCAACAGTCTCATCAGCCCTTGAGTCCCCACCTTGTGGTCCCCCTCTATAGTCCAACAGGTGTGAGCTGCACCCACCTCGGACCATAGGTGAAAAATTCAGAAGGACATTGTTGTTGTGTGTCCTCAGATTGAAACTGGCTCATACCTGGCCTGAGGTGAGTGCTCCTGCTGCCCTTTGACTTGACAGCACAGCCCCTTCCAACTGGCCCACCAGAGGCCTCGAAGACATAGTAACACAGGGAAGCAGTGAACAGAGAGATATTCCATTTCTCTGGATTCCAGAGAGTCGGAAATTCATTGACTCAATAAACAGAGATGCAAAGATCCCTTCCACCAGGGGACAACAGAGAAGGTAACAATTCAATAGCTCCTTCAGTGGGCCTGACCCTGCACAACCCTCATTGCAGACCCTGCAACACACCAGACTGGAGCATCGACATATTCTATCATAGCAAGGTTCAGTACATACCCCACCTGTCCAGCATTAGACATCAACCACCAAGACCCACATCCCCTCTCAACCAATAGCATTGCACAAAACATGAACAGGTAATTAATTGCACAGACACGCCATTGCTTGTCACAGACATGCTAAAATAAAAGATTCTTAAAAGATCTACAATAACACCATCACTATAATACCCCAGAAGCAGCAGACAACCTCAAACTTCACAAAAAAATTATTAACACCCAAAAGAGTGATCAAAATTTAGTCAGTTGATTGATCTCTTGGAGGAGGAAAAGCTGATGGAATTCTCTGAAAGGAGATTCAGAAGAATGACTATCAAATGTTTTCATAGGATGGAAGAAGAATATAAAGAACTGTGGGTCATGGTGGTCAGAGTGTAATGCTGGACAGGTGGGGTATGTACTGAACCTGGTTATGATGGAATTAATTAGCCAACTTGATGTCATAGACATATACAAGGTCCTGCGCCCAGAAAAAAATTCAGAATGCATTCTTATTCAACTTCCATGGAACATTCTGTAGAACAGACCATATGTTAAATCCCAAACCATGCCTTAGTAAATTAAAAAAAAAACAAAAAAACACTGAAATGCATCTTCTCAGACTATCATGTTATAAATTTAGAGATCAAAAGCGAGAGGATAAAGGAGATGTACAACCAGGAGAAGATAAAATAGATGAATGGGATCTTTTAAGAATCACATCCAAAACTTCCCCAACAGGGTGAAAAGGGAAGCCACAGACTGGGAAAAAGTATTTGGTAATGACATATCAGATAAGGGACTTATATCCAGAATCTATAAAATATTTGAGCACCACAACAAGATAAAGGTAAACAATCCAATTGAAAAATGGGCACAGGATATGAACAGACACTTCACCAAAGAAGACATTCAGATGGCTAACAAGCACATGAAGAAATGTTCAAAGTCCCTAGCCCTAAGAGAGATGCAAATCAAAACAACTATGAGATATCATCTCACTCCAGTCAGAATAGCAAAATTTAACAGAACAGCAAGCAACAAATGCTGGCGAGGATGTGGAGAAACTGGAACTCTTATTCACTGTTGGTGGGAGTGTAAAATGGTGCAACCACTGTGGAAGGTGGTATGGCACTTTCTCAAAAAGTTGCAAATAGAGATACCATTTGACCCAGCAGTTCCACTACTGGGAATATACCCAGAAGAGACCATAACTGACACCCAATCACATATATGCACACCAATGTTTATTGCAGCTTTGTTCACAATAGCAAGGAGTTGGAAACAACCTAAGTGCCCATCAACACACGAATGGCTAGAGAAGCTGTGGTATATTCACACAATAGAATACTATGCTGCATTGAAAAACAGGGAACTCATGCAATATTATTCAAAATGGGTGACCCTGGACATTATGCTGAGTGAAGTATCTCAGTCACAAAAGGACAAATACTGCATGGTGACACCGTTGTAAAACAGGACTGACCTTGGGGTTGGGGAGAGACTGAGAAAGATGGGTTCAATAATGTATACTGCACTAAAACAGATGAGGGAGAAAACTGTTTAAAAGGGATATGTGATTAAGTATTTTTGTCATGACAGGAGTCCAGAGCAAAGGCTGCATTGTGGAGTGGACCTGGGGGAAGGGTTTGTAAAACAATGAAAGAATTTTTCTTTTACTTTTCTGAGAGAGTAGTGTACTAGGGGGGAGGGTTGGGAGGGGAGAAAAGTGAAACAATGAATGAATGGAAATCCAAAGTCTCTGTAAATTTTCATTGAAATTAATAGTAAATTTTTTTTTAAAAAAAGAGGATAAAGGAGAGTGGTAAGCAGTCATACACTTGGAAGATAACTACTACCTTGCTTGATTACTATTGGGAAATGCAAGAACTAGAAAATTAAATTTAAAAGTTTCTTAATACAAATAAGAATGAGAGCATAACATAACAAAACCTCTGGGATAAAGCAAAAGCAGAACTTAAAGATTAGTTTGTACCAAAAAGCAAACACATCAGAAAGGGAAGAAAGAAATTATCTCCAACAAATGGGGCAGGGCGGGGGGCGGGCAATCCCGGCAAGGAAATCCAACAACCTATAGAAGAAAAGAAATTCTAAAAATAAAGGCAGAAATAAATGGAATAGAAGACAGGAAAACAATTGAAACTATCAAGATCAGGAGCTGATTCTTTGAAAGAATCAAAAAAGTGGACAAACCATTACCAAACCACAAATAACTTGTGAGAAATTAAATGGTCACCCCTTACAACAAAACCAATAAAAAAATTTACAATAACAGAATATTATTAAAAGCTATACTTTCAGCAAATTTGAAAATCTAGAGGAAATGGACAAACTTTTAGATACACACAACACTACCCAAACTAAGAGACTGAACAGACAAAACACTTCAACAGACCTGTCATAAAAGAGTAAATGGAACAAATCATTAAAAAGACCAAAAAAAAAAAAAATCAGACCAGATGACTGTAGTGGTGAGTTGTACCAAATAGTCAGAGAAGAATTGTCACCATTACTGTTTAAATTTTAAGAATACCGAAAAAGAAGGAACACTCCTACATTCATTCTATGAAGCAACTATAACCCTCATGTTGTTGTGTACCATCAAGGCAAAACTGACCCATGACTGACCCTCTGGTGGGTTTTCAGAAGCACTTAGTCACATGGGAGAAAATTGCCCATCCTTCTCCCACTAACCCTGATAGACATCGCCAAAAAATATTTAACAATTATTCTATTCAGCTTCCTGTTTAAAAAGGCATGGGGTCAGCAGTATGGGCTGGCTTCCAGGTGTGGCAGGGATCTGGAGCAGCCTCGTGAGCATAGATGCAAAAATCTTTAATAAAAGCCTAGCCAATAGAATCCAATAGCATATTGAAAGAATAATATATCACAACCAAGTGAGATTCATCATAAGCATGTAAGGCTATCTAAACAAAACAACATAATAAATGTAATCCACCACATCAATAAAACAAAGGATAAGAACCACATGGTAATTTTAATTGATGCAGAAAAGGCTTTTGGCAAAATTCACCATCATTTTATGAGTTTACATTCAGTAAAAATAGGAATAGAGGTAAATTTCCTTCTGCATATTTAAGAGCTATACACAAAAACAATAGCCATCCTCAGTCTCAATGGAGAGAAGTTAAAGGCATCCCCCTTGTGAACAGAGACCAAACAAGGGTACCCACAATTACCACTCCTATTCAGCATTGTATTGGAAGTCCTAAGAAGAGCAACAAGGAGGTCTAGTAGCCTAATGGTAAAGAGCTGTGCTGACAATCCAAACACACATGGTTCGAATTCACCAGCTGCTCTGTGGGGAAAAGGTATATAGTCTCCATCCATGCAATTTACTGCTTTTGAAAAACCACTAGAGGGTCAGCTATGAATCATTTACGACTCAACAGTACATAACAACAACTAACAGCAAGAGCAATAAGGCAAGGGAAGGAAATAAAAGGCATCCAAACTGGCAAAGAAGAGGCAAAACTGTCTCTGAAGATTCTATGATAGTATACACAGACAGCTGCAAAGACTCAACAAGTAGACCAGGTCTGCAAACTAACATGGTGCAAGATCAACATACAGAAATCAGTTGAATTTCTCTACAGTAACAAGGAGAATGTTAAAAGGAAATAACTGGTAGAAAAAAATATTGCCAACTGCAATAGCCAATCGGAAGATGGAATACTTAGGAATGAATAAATGGAAGAACACACCGTGTTCGTAAATGTTGTTGTTGGGGCTTTCCAGTTGACTACGACTCATAGTGACCCCATGAAGAGTGAATCTGAACTTTGCCCTATCCTGTACCATGCACATCATCTCTGATATACTTGAGTCCATGGTTGCCGTCACTGTGACAGTCCATCTTATTGAGGGTCTTCCTCTCTTTTGCTCATCCTCTCCCTTTCCAAGCATGATATTCTGCTCCAAGGACCAGCCCATCCTATTAACATGCTCAAAATATGTGAGGTGAAGCTTTACCATCCTTGCCTTCAAGTAGAACTACACTTTTTCCAACACATACTTGTTTATTCTCTTGGCAGCCTATGAATACCACAACTCAAAGGCATCAATTCTTCTTCTGCCACCCTTATTTATTGCCCATCTTTCAGATGCAAGTAAATGAAAAGACTATGGTTTAGATTAAGCATACTGTATAAGACTACTGTTATAAAAATAGGATGGTTATGGGGTGGAGGAAGGAGGTGGGTAGTGACTGGGAAAGCAAGGGGAAAAAATGAGTAGATAATGAACACTGTATTGGAATAGATGAAGGGAGAATCAATCGGAAATGAATGGACTGTCAGACATTATGTGTATTGCAATTAACAATTTGAAAAAGGACATACTCTATGAACTGAATGGGGCGGGGAGGAAAAAAAACCCATTTTGTGTATGAACAAGTGAGTTTTTTTTAAAAAAAAAATATTTCTTTGGATAGAGAGAAAAAAAGATAACTCTTTTCATCCAGTCTGCCATTGCCTTGCCTTTTGGAGTTCTGACTGTTGAAAAGTTCTGACTGTTGAAAACTACCTGTTGTGACTGGGGATTCCCAGGAGCAGAGTCCTGCCTCTACTCTGTTCTGCCTTGCACTGTTGCCTGTGGAAGCTTTCCTTTCTTTCACATTTGTTGGATGGCTTCTAGAGGGCAGGGATCCTTGATCTTCATCTATGGTTGGCACCTCTGGGCATAGGCCAGTCTTTGGAGGGGATCAGTAAGCATTAAAGGATACCCTGGAACAGCAGGTAGACCCAGTTGACTTGACTGCTTCATTGACATTGCTGTTGCTGTTGATTGCCATCAAGTCGAGCACAACTCATAGTGACCTTCTGAATAAAAGGCCTGAAAACCTTCTATAACTATCGATATTTATCAAAGTTCATAGAGTTTTTGGAGACATGTTGTTCGGGAAGTGATGCCACTTCTGCTTCTAAACCTGTCTTAAACTGGGAGCTCCACCAAACACGGTTCAGCATGGGTAACTGTTACAGCATTTGACACCCCAATGGCACAAGGTTCAGCATCATAGCAACCCCAGGTTACCTCAACACAACATATTGACAGAAGAGTGCTGTCTTAGAAGAATTTTCCTCCAAAATAAAATAAAATAACAACTAACTTTAAATTACAAAGGCCCTCCCCGAGGTCCTGTTGACTCTAAACAACAGGCTTAAATTTAAAAAAAAACTACCAATATACTATGGTGTTTTTTCTTTTGGTGGGGTTTTTCTGTTGTTGTTGTTTTTTTTTTTTTTAATTTTCAGTTGTTCCTTGCATTCTTTTTTTATTAATTTTATTGAACATTTACAGAGATTTTGGATTTCCATTCATTCATTGTTGCATTTTTCTTCCTGCCCAACCCCCCCCCCCAAGTTCACTTTTCTCTTAGAAAAGTATAAGAAAATTTCTTCATTGGTATACAATCCGCCCGCCCTGAGTACACTCCACTATGCAACCTTCATTCTGGACTCTTGCCATAACCTTAATACCCAATCATATATCGCTTTTAAACAGGTTTCTCCATTGTTTTTATGTGCTGTTGAATCACCTGCAATGTATAGCAACCCTATGTACAGCAGCTCTGCACCCTTCCCTGTCCTGAGCCAGTCTCACTAATTCTGACACACCAACCCCACATTGCCTCATTACTGTATCAATCCATCTCAGCCAGGATTTTCCTTTCCTGCACTGTCCCTCCACCTTTCCGAGCATGATGACCTTCTGCAAGGACCTGATCCTTTTCTATAACTATTGTCTTATCAAAGTTCATAGAGTTTCCAGAGGCAAGTTGTTTAGGAAGTGGATGCCACTCCTGCTTCAAAATCTTTGACATTAATCTTGATAAATCCTTAATTTGGTAACCAAAGATAATCATGTTAGAATTTTTACAGCACTAATGCAACTAGTTTCAGTATGGTGGTTTATTATTGTTTTTAAAACATTGTAATTTAATGTTTTTCTTGTGTGGTTGCAAAAACAAACTACTGGAGGACATAGTGAAAATGTGGGAAAGCATAAGAGAAAAATGTTTTAGAAAACTTGTGATCTCATCACCAAATAGACCATGATGAACATTTTGTTGTAGAACCTATATATTTGGTTTTAGTCCTAGGTCCATAATCCACCTTGAATTAGTTTATGTATATGGAGTGAGGTGTGGATCTTGCTTGAGTCTTCTGTAGATAGTTTCCCAATTTTGATAACACTATTTGTTAAAAAGGCTGTTTTTCCCCCACTTAACTGATTTCATCTCCTTGTCAAAAATCAGTTGACCATAGGTACTTTTTATGTTTTTGCCTGTTGTTATGAACTGTCCCTTGAGGACTGCCTGAGCTGTATCGCAGAGGTTTAGATATGTTATAGTATTCATTATAATTTATTTCAAGGAAAACTTTTTTATTCCATTTTTTTTTCTTCTGTAGACCAACCATGTTCTAGAAAGGTGTTCCATGTGGGTGGTTTTATAAGCTTTGGTCGTTAATTTTTGGTAAATGGTATCTTCCATCTGAAAAGATACTTTGTATTATTTCAATGTGAATGTGTTTTTTTTTTCATTTCTTGGCACTTTCCTTGAGTCTTAATACATGATCAATTCTGGAGAATGTAGTATGTGCAGTTGAGAAGAACATAAATTGACTTTTAATTAGGTGCAGTATCCCACATACATCCACAAGGTTGAGCTGGCTGATTGTATAGTTTAGATCTTCTGCATCCTTGTTAAGTTTCTTTTGAGTTGACCTATCTTTTGGTAAGAGTGATATGTTAAAGTCTCCTACCACTATTGTAGTGCTATTTCTTTTTCAAGCCTGTAAAACATTTTGCAGGTCTCTGATTTTGTGCATAACTGTGGACCAATGTTATGTCTTCTTGATCTATTGTGCCTTTTATTTCTGTCTTGTGATACTTTTTAAAGTAGTTATACTTCTTTATCTATAGTTTAAATTCGTCAATCTTTTGTCATTTTTTCTATATTTGTTAATATTCTTGTGTCTGTATATTTCTTCTGGCTCCTTATCTCTGGGATATTCACTTTATATGTGACTTCTCATTCAATGTGCTATATAATTTGCTTTTTTTAGAAGGCATATCTTGTTTTTCCACAATATCTGACGTTGACTGCTGCTTTTTTGACATGTGAAGTCTATCTTGGTAGGTGTTATGCCATTTTTATTGTGTCTGTGTTTGTTATTGACAGTTCTTTATTTTTATGATGGCATTGATTGTTTTCAATTGACTCTGTCAATGGGGATGGGAAAGTTGCTCTACTGGAAATCATTTCTGGGTCTGTGGCGCAAGAAAATTTTCCTTTGCAAAACCTGTACTTGGACCAATAAGCAGTCCTCAGAACAGAGCAGGGAAACACTGTATGGTTCAAAATCAGGAAAAGAATGTGTCAAGGATTCCTCTTGTCTCCATGCCTTTTCATTCTATATGCAGCACAGATCATTTGGAAAGCAGGGCTTTAGGAGGAGGAATGTGGCATTGAGATTGGAGGTAAACTCATCAACAACCTACATTATATAAATGACACAACCTTGTTTGCTGAAACTGAAGAAGACCTGAAGCATTTGCTGCAGAAGGTCAAGGACTGCAATCTTTAATATGGATTGAAGTTCAACATCAAGAATAAAAAGATTCTCACCACAGGGCCAATTGGCGGCACCATGACAGATGAGAAAAGATTAAGGTTGTTAATAATTACAGCTTGCTTGGCTCCACAATCAACACTCTTGGTACAGAAGTCCGGAAATCAAAAGGTGAATTTGAATTGTTTAAATTCGTTAAATCTGCTGTCAGGGACCTCTCCAGAGTACTGAAAAGCAATGTCAGTCTAGAAACTAAGATGCACCTAATCCAGGCCATGGTCTTTGCAATTACTTGTTATGCTTCAGAGGGCTGGATGATAGAAAAAGAGTAGATGCCTTTTAATTGTGATGCTGAAGAATAGTCTTGAACATACCATGGACTGCCAAGAAAACAAATAGGTCTGTCTTGGAGAGGATGAAACCAAGTTTCTTTTTGGAGGCTAGGATTTTGAAGCTCCTTCTCACATACTTTGGGTATGTGGCCAGGAGAGATCAGTCCTTGGAGAAGGACATCATGCTTGGAAGGGTGGAGGGACAGCACAGGAGAAGAAGACCCCAGATTAAATATAGTGACTGGGGCCATGGGGATTGGTGTGTCAGAATTTGTGAGAGTAGCTCAGGACAGGGCAAGATTCAGAGCTGCTGTACATAGTAGGGTCGCAGGTAACTTGACAGCACATAACAACAACAAATTCCTTCAGATCCTCTCTGGTGTGCAATGTAGCCCTGTGGGAATCTCGACTTATTGTATTCCCTCTCCTGATGCTTATTGTCTTCTTTGAGTGGCATGGTCAGGGTCCTAACTTTTAGCAGTTTCTGTTCATGGGGCTGGTAGGCAGTTTCCTCCTCAGCATTTCAATATGCTGCTTCTGGTAGTGACTCTCTTGCCTGATTGCAGCCCCATTTCTAAAATTCTATTGTCCTCTTTGGTCTTTGGGCTGGCCATAGTGGTGACCACAGAACTTTGTCCCTCCTGGGGAGTTGCAAGCCCCTCACTCCACAGCACCACAATATGCTGGCTCTGGGAGTAAGCCTCTCACCTGATTACAGCCCTCTCTTCCAAAATCTGTTGTTTCCTTAGTTCTACAAAGTGACCTGACCATGTTTCCAAACTGGAGCAGCTTCTGTTCAAGGGAGTGGCAGGAAACTGCTGCCCTAGCACTTCATTGTGCTGGCTCTGGGAGTGAGTCTCTCCCCTGAAGTCTGTTGTCTTTTTAGGTCTGCAGAGTGACTGGCCCAGCTTCCCAAACTGGAGAAGCTTCTGTCCAGGGAAGAATGCAACCATAGATAGCTTCTGGCAAGAAGCTCCTGTCATAGCATTTCAATGTGCTGGATCTTGCAGTGATTCTTTTGCCTGATTTCTGCTCCTTCTCTGAAATTCTGTTTTTCTGTTAGTTTGTGGGCTGGCCCTAATAGTGACCATGTATCCCACCTGGAACAGTTTCCCTCCTGGGAAGTTTCAGGGCCCTCACTCCCCAGCACCACAATGTGTTGAATCGGGGAGTAAGTGACTATGTCACCTGATTGCAGCCCCTTGTCCTCAAATCTATCCATCACATAATTTTTGAGTCCATAATTTCTTCTAATACCAAAAACCAAATTCACTGTCATGAAATTGATTCCAACTCATCATAACTCTCTTAGGTTTCCAAGGCTGTAAATCGTTAAGAGAGGGAACTGCCCATCTTTCTCCTGAAGATTCAAACCACTGACTTTTGGCTGGAAGCTCAACACATTACACATTCTTTTGATAAATAGGCTACATAGATACCTACATGTGAAAAGAAACAAATGTAAAGTTGTTTTCTTTAAAGTAGAAACAATTTGCTAATACCATGTTATGATAATATTTAAGGAGAGCCCTTAAATAAGTGTTTATACAGTCATACAATCTTTTATTATGTAGCCATTTAAAAGAAGAAAGGTTTCTATGATACATCACATTTCAAAAGGCAGTTGCCAAATAAAATAATGTAATACAATGTAATTGGTGTGAATTTAGTTAGTTTTTATACCAAGCATGTCTAAAATTTATTATGTTTGAAATAAATTAAGATGAATAATGATACAGAAACATTCTTGTGCAAAACATTTTGCTTTGATCATTTGTTTAAGATAATTACTAGAAATTGACTATTTCTTTCATCATTAATATATAGTTGCCTGTTTGCGTGAGTATTCCATAACACTAGAAGTTAGTTTTGACATTAGTTAAATTGATTAGAGGAGAAAACTTCAGTCCAATTTTCAGACTTACTGTTTTCTAAGGATGTTTTTGCTTGCTGACGACTTGTCACCTAGTTATTTGCATCTTAACTTTTTTAGTCTTTTTTCATCTTACTGAGTGATAATCCTCTTTTGTTATAACAACACTTTATATGAAACATTATTAATCTTTCACTGTATATTACAACTTCTCCATCTTTGGTTTTCTTGAGCTTTCTATACAGTCATCTCTTTTGAATAGATATATATAAGTTTATACACATGCATACACGTACATAATGCTGGCTAGAACTTTAAGAATATATCTTTGCAAGCAGTAAATATCCTTATATTTTTCTTGGCTTTGTTAATGTTAATGAAATGTACTTTCATAACTTACTCAGATTTGGCATATAGTTTTGTTTATTTTTTTAAACATAAAGGGATAATGAGTTATTAGTCCCTAAATGTTTTTATTCTTTTTATTGGTTCCCTTATCTGGAAACTGTCCTTAGATGCCTGGAATAGTCCCTTCTTGACTACATGGTAATATTCTCCATAAAAGTGCTAAATTTGATAGGCTCAAAACATTTGAGGTCTTGTTTTATCTTTTTAGATTTTGATATCAGCATTCTATCATCTTTAAAAATAACTTGTAAAATTTCTTTCTTCTTCTTTTATTCTCTGGGAAGTTGAAATATAAAAAGCAGTGCTTCTGTAAAGACTAGAAAGAAATTGCCTATAACATTTCAGGACCTGATGCCTTTGTTATGAAGGATCAGTTCAAGGCTCTATTCCTTAGGTGAGTATTGGCAATTACTTACTTTCCTCAAGATCTACTCGATTCAGAATTCTAAATTTTTTCTGTATGTTTAGCAGTTACTTCCTTTGAATATTTTTGTTTTGTATCTGTAGCTCCAGTTAATACAACTTTACCAATCTAAAACAAAATCAATAACTTGACCCCCAAAAGAAGCCACGTTTTTAAGTTGCTCTTTTTCTTGTTAATGATATTTTGGAGAAAAATAAAGCCAACAACTTTTTTTGACTCATAAACAAAAATGAAAGCTTAAGATTGAGTTCAGTGCTAGAACTTACTGCTGTCAAGTCGACTTTGACTTCCAACAACCCTGCAGGCCAGTGGAAATGCCCTATGGGGTGTCTGTGTCTGTGGTCTTTAGAGAAATAGACTGGCTCACCTTTCAACGCTGGATGTGTTAGGATGTTGGAACCACTGCTTTTAAACAGCTCAATGCTTAATTACTGAGCTACCAGGGCACGTCTCATATTGAATAATTCTCCATAAACCCAAGTCAGTAATTTTTTTAAGTTTGCTTGCATAATCTCTAGGTTGCTACAATAATGCTATTTGTACTTTGGATGACACATGGCTTTTATTACAGATCCTGCTAAGTAGCTTCCTGATGACTCTTTGAACTTAAAAACCTACAGGCTGGCAACACAGCTCTTACCACTAGGCTCCCTGTTGTCCTCACTGTTGTTGTTGTTGTTGTTGTTGTTATGTGCCAGTGAGTCATTTGTGACTCATAGTGACCCTATATACAAGAGCCCTAAAGCCTACTCTATCCAGTGCCAACCCCACTGTCTCTGACACACTTACTCCCACCACCCCAGTCACTGAATCGATCCACCTCATTGAGGGTCTTCCTCTCCTCCACTGTCCCTCCTACCTCCCAAGCATGACGTCCCTCTTCAAGGACTGGTCCCTCCTTGCAACATGCCCCAAGTATGTCAGACGAAGCTTCAGAATCCTTGCCTCCAAAGAGCAGCCCAGTTGTCCTCATTAGGTGCTGTGATATGGCATTGTAGGGAGCTCTGATGTAGTTTGTAGAGAGTTGCAGAGAGGTCATATCTCTCTGGTGGCTCAAATGCACCAGTGGCTACTTGGGAGACAGACGGGAAGCCTTCTGTGTGTTTTAAAGCCTCTGAAACACAATTGAGGGGTAGAAATGAGTGAGTTCTGACTTAATGGCAACAAGTGATAGGATGTTTGGAAAAGACAGCCACTGCTTGTGGGGAATTTAGTTGTTTTTCCTTTTGTTTTTAATGACAATACTTTAATACTAGATTCCTGTAACGAGTCAAATCTTCATTCAAGGATTTTTCATCTGAGTTTAAATGGCCTAGCGGTGAGAAACTGCACTGTAATCCCGAGGGCACACAGTTTGAATCCACAACTCCTCTACAGGAGAAGAATGGGCAATCTCCTGTCTGATTAACTGCTACTGAAAACCTAGAGGGTCAGCTATGGGTCAGTTCCAACTCGACAGCACACAACAACAACAACATGTAATGCAATATATGTCATGCTACTAACCAAAAGATTGGCTGTTTAAATCCGCCAATGGTTCCAAGGGAGAAGGATGGCTAATCTCGTCCCGGAAAGATTCCTAGCCTTGGAAACATGATTGAATGTAGCTACGAGGTGGAACCAACTCAGTGGGTTTTTGTTTTAATCTGAGTTTAAGGAGCCTTGGGAGAGCTGTGATTGCATGCATCGGGAGAAAGATGTGGCAGTCTGGGGGTGTGAAGACTGGTAGTCTTAGAAACCCTTTGAGATAGTTCTACTCTGTCATTTAGGGTTCCTATGAATTGGAACCAACTCACCCAAAATGGGTTTACTTGTGGCTTAAACTGAGTTTGAATGAGGTCAGTAAATAACACCCTTAGAAGTGCTTAGAAGATTAATACACCATTATTGTCCTGGGACCTTTTTCATCATCTTGTTCAGAATTTGAAGCATTCTCTGTGTAGCTGCTGTACTTCTGGAAAGTGCAGGAGATCAACTGAGTAAGTGGCACATGTAACATGGTGGCAAAAAGACAACTGGAGCTGATAAATGTGGGGTTTGCAGTTACCCATTCTGCTCCATCCCACTACCAGGCCTTGGCACTCATCTATGGGGAGCAATGACTCAGATTATCTCTCTTGGAACAGGGCTTGTGGTCTGCACCTTTTACCATGGCTCTGGCTTTGCGGAACTGATACATAAATTCTAGCCAGGCATAACCTGCACCATGACTCATCTGTCATCTTTTCATGTTATGAAGGCTGAGTGCTGCTTGCTGCTATGATGAGTCACCCAAAGTGGAAAGGTTACAGTACAGCGTCCAAAATAAGAAAGACTAGTAAAAAAGACCTGGTAATCTACAAAGATAAATCAGCAGTGGAGTTGGGGACGCTCGTACACTGTTGGTGGATTGTAAAATGGTACCACCACTCTGGAAGGCAATCTGGCTTTTCCTCAAATAGCTCAACATAGAAACTCCATATGGCTAGCTATTCCACTCCTAGGTGTATACACTGAGAAAATTAGAACTGGGACACAAAAGGAGATCTGTACACCAAGTTCATAGTAGCATTACTCATCACTGCAAGATCATGAAACAGCCCAAATGTCCAAGCACAATGGAATGGGTTGAGAAATGGTGGTACATTCACACAATGGAATACTATGCAGCACTCAGGAGCAATGATTTTGAAAAATTCTACATAAGTTAGGAGACACTGGAGAGCATTATGCTCAGTGAACTAACTCAGTCTCATAAGTTAAAATACTGCATAAGACTATTATTGTAAAAATAGAAGGTAACTAGTAAAACATGTATGGGGACCCAGGAAGAGAAGGTGTGGGAGCAGAGGGGTGAGGATGAGTCATGGTGAAACCACAAGGTGATACATTTTGGTGTGTGGATGGAGGGGTGAAGGAAAGGGGAAAGATCTGGCAGTGACCTGAAAAGACAGGGTAATGGTGGGCATCATCCAATGGTAATTTTGTAAAACTTAATGAATGGGAATGATTGTATGAGACATAATGTGAATGAAGAATAGTGTGAAACACAGTGGATACAAAGTTTGTAAGCAAGCCAGTATAAAACAAAACAAAACAAAAATTTTAAAAATTCTAAAATTTTAAAAAGGAATTTATAGTTTTAAAAATCACTGAAAATCATAGGGATCATAAAAAGTTATTACCCAAAGAGCCAGTTGCTAGAGGAGAGCATCACATTTGGTGAAGCAGAGGGTCAAGGGAGACCCTGAGAGAGGTGGATTGTTGGAATGGCTGTGAAGCAGGCTCAAATGTGCTGCTCTTGAGGGGAACACTAGATGAGATGGCATTTCTTCTTTAATGTGTGTAGAGAGTCATCGTGACTCAGAGTCCACTCGACTAGAACTGTCGTCTGTGGTCCGTCCAGCCACCTCTGTGTCCACATATCCTTATTTGTCACTGAGTTACTGAAAACTCTTGCTTGAACCTTTTATATTTTGGGAGGGTTTCTGGGTCATCATCTTTGCTTTTGAAGATCGTGTCAGAAGGTTTGCGTGCTGTACACAGCTGCTGCCAGCAAATTTAAAGAATGACAAGTATTTTTTTGTGAGTGCATAGCAGGCTTTGAGTGTTATAATTAGGGTTTCTGGGGATGAATCATGGTCCCTGAACTGGAATTAATGCAAGCCTGGGGACTGATCATTATTTTTTTTTTTTCAAAATGTGAGGTAAACTCATGGATCATACGGATGGGTAATCCTTCTGAAGCTGGACTCTCCCTGAACCTACTGAGCCACTCTCTGGCTCCCAAAGAAAATTCTTCAAAACAAACACATGCCTTGTGCTGGCCACTGTCCAGACTGCTTCATGCTCGTAGAACATGCACTCCCTTGTCTCCACCACCTGCCCCTGTAGGCTGCTCAGAATACAATCTTGTTCCACCAGCTCTGGCTACATCCTGCTCATTCTTCTTATAAAGTGAAGTAGACAGGATCTACATCTGATACTACTATTCACAAAACTCAACTCAAGGTGGATCTAAAGAGATTTAAAAAATCTTAAGATCCATAAAGATCATAAGAGACAAAATGAGGCCAATCTTAGAAGGCCTTGTGTATGGTATAAATAGGCTGGCAAATATAGCCAGAAATGCATAGCCAGGAAAGGATCAACTCGATGAATGGGACCTTCTAAAGATTAAGTCCCTATGTGCGTCAAAACCTTTTTCCCATATAATGAAGAGGAAACCTACTGACTGGGGAAAAATATTTGGCAATACCATCTCAGACAAAGGTCTCATAAGGAGAATTTACAGAATCCTGCAGGGGCTCCACAAGAAAAAAAGCTAATAACCCAATGACAAAATGGGGGAAAGACATGGAAAGACTTTTCCCAGAGGAAGACATACAGACGTCTAACCAGTCTAACCATAGAAATGCTCAAAGTCACTGCCTATAAAAGAAAACGCAGATCAAAACCACAATGAGATAACATCTCAACTCAGTAGCAGTGGCAAAGTTTAACAGGACAGAAAATAGCAAATGTTGACGAGGATATGACAAGATGGTGAGATTGTAAAATGGTGCAACCACTCTGGAAGGCAATTTTCCTCAAAAAGCTGAACATAGACATTCCAAATGACCCAGACATTCTACTGGTAAGAATATACCCTGAGGAAGATAGAACTGAGACACAAATGGAGATTTGTACACTGATATTCATAATGGTGTTATCCACAATAGCAAGAACATGGAAACAGCCTAACTGCCCATCCACAAAAGATTGGACTGAGAAATTGTGGTGACTTCATGCAGTAAAATACTATGCAGCACATACAATGATATTGAAAAATACTGTGTAACATGAGAGAGGCTGGAGAGCATCATGTTCAGTGAAATAACTTAGTCTTATAAGGACAAATACTGTATAAGACCACTATTGTGAAAATAGAAGGATAACTAGTAAAATGTGTATATGCGCCTAGAGGGAGAAAGGAGGAAGGAGGGGGGCAGAGGGTAAGGAGAGAGGAGAAATCACAGGGTCACAGAGATTGGTGGGTAGAGGAAGGAGGGGGTGAAGGAATTAGGAAAAATCCAGTGGAGATCTGAAAAGACGGGATCATAGTGGGTATAGATCAGTAGTGATTAATTTTACATAATACAATGTATGGGATTGATCAGACATGTAAAATACAATATGTATCAATTAAATATGAAGTTGTTGTTGTTGTTATTGTTGTTGTTGTTGTTGTTATGTGCCATCGAGTCATTTGCGACTCATAGCGACCCTATGTACAACAGCCCTAAACCCTGCTCTATCCTGTGCCAATCACACTGCCTCTGACACACCCATCCCGATTACCCCAGTCACTGAATCAATCCACCTTATAGAGAGTCTTCCCCTCCTGCACTGTCCCTCCACCCTCCCAAGCATGATGTCCCTCTCCAAGGACCTGTCCCTCCTTACAACATGCCCAAAGTATGTCAGACGAAGCCCCAGAATCCTTGCCTCCAAGGAGTAGCCTGGTTGGTTTAACCCTCTCTGGGATGAATCTGTTTTCTTGGCAGTCCATGATACATTCAATACTCTTCTCCAGCACTACAGCTCAAAGGCATCAATTCTCCTTCTATCCTCCCTAGTCATTGTCCAACTCTGATACATAACAAGTGATTGCAAAGACCATGGCCTATATCAGGCGCACCTTAGTCTCCAGAGAGACACCGTTGCTCTTGAGTGCTTTAGAGAGGTCCCTAATAGCAGACTTTCCCATTGCAATACATTTTTTTATTTCCTGGCTCCTGGTGCCAAGAGTGTTGACTGTGGAGCTGAGCAAACTGAAGCTGTGAACAATCTCAATCGCTTTGCCTTCCATCCTGATGCTACCAATTGGTCCAGTGGTGAGAATCTTTGTCTTCTTGACATTGGTGTGTGTGTGTGTGTGTGTGTGTGTGTGTGTATATATATATATATAAATTCAGGTATACAAATTTTGTATGCAAACCAATATAAAATGAAAATAAATTTTAAAACAAAAACAATGTACACGCATGAAATATAACCTATATTAATAATTGTATGCAAATCAGTAGAAATATGTTTTAAAAGTAAGCATAAATTGGAGCCTACAAAGAAAAGGATTTTAAACACAGCCCCTAACATGGTCCTCAGCGATGTCCTCCAGCCGGGTTTAACTGTGAAATGTACTACCAGTTTTACTTCTCTGCACAGATATTTGTAGAATCACATTTTTTTTTCTCTTCCCTTAAGAAATAGCACTTGGTAGATTCTCTTTTGAAATCTACTTTTCACTAGCAACACAGAGTGAAAATATTTCAGTTACAAAAAATATAAATGTATCAGCCTTCATTTGAGGATATTAGAATTTTTTTGCCTCTCTCTGTCGATGGAACTGTAGGATGTTTCCAGTTTTAAATACTCAGATGAAAATACTGGCCTCTAACTCACTACTGCAATGGGCTTAAGCCTAGCACAGATTGTGAGGGTGGTGCGGGATCCAGCAAGGTTGCAATCTGATGTGCCGGGATTGCAGTAGTTGACTCGACAGCGCCTGGTGACAGCTCACCCACAAATCATTACTAACATTTAAAACTTATTTTTATGACAGATTTCCAGAAATAGGTTATTAGGTCAAAAGGTACATATTTTTACCACTTATTTAGTATGTTTTGACAACTGGCTTTACAGAAAGGCTGTATAAATTTCTACTCCTATCGCCTATGTGTCAACGCCTACTTGCCCGCAAACTTGCCTCTGATCATTTTTCAGACGTTGCTGATTAGGTTGACAAAATAATATCTCCCTGTTGGCCTAGTATTTCTTTGGTTCTTAGTAAAATTGTGAAATTTTTTTTCCATGTTTGAATATTTTGTTATGACAATTTGGTGTGTAGGTTATTTTGTTATTGATTTGTAAGAAGTTTTCTAAAAAAATGTGCATTGAAAACATTTTTTTCTACTTTGCTGTTTTGCCTTTTAAATTTTTATGTGATGTCTTGGGATTTAGAGAAGTATGAGTTTGTTTTTGTTTTAATATTTATGAACTTGAAATCTATGCATTTACCCTTTATGATACTTAGGGTTAAGAAGGAATTTTCTAAGAATTTTTCCCTTCTAATTTCTCCTTGTATTTTTATGGGTTTTTTCATATTTAAATTTTCATTATTTTAAAGGATACTTTGTTATAAGATGTGAGATAAAGATTTAACCTGTCCTTTTGTAAAATAATGATCCAGTTATTCTGACACTGTCGAATGATTTATTTTTCACTTTCAATTCCCACTTTTATTATGGTCTTAGAACTTTGTGATCTGCATATGGAAAATACATAGTTGAGCACAGATAGTTGGGTCTATTTCTGGGGTCTCCGTTCTTTTCTCTTGGTCTGTGTGCCTGTCATTGTACCAGTACCATGCTGTTTTGGTTATGTCTGCTGTATAGTAGGTTTTGAGGTCAGGGAGTGCTATGCTCCCCACTTCATTTTTGTTTCTCAGAAGCAGAACTCTTTTAAGTTACCCTGTGGACAGGGAGGGTATGTTTCTTTAATCCCTAGATGGTGCAAAAAGTTAAGTTAACCAACTAAAAAATTGGTGGTTCAAGCCCATCAAGAGGTGTTTCATAAGAGAGTTAGGGCAGTCGGCTTCTGAAAGGTTGCATCCTTTAAAACCCTGTGGAGTACTTCTGCTCTGCACATTGGCTTCTCTGTGAGTCAGAAATGACTGGACAGCAACAAAGAGCTCCAGTTTTCTGGACTAGTGCTCTACTTAGCTCCAGAGAATGGGCTCTTCTTTTACTGAGGTCATTCTTCATGTAAATTTTTCCTTTGAATTTTTCTTTTCTATAAGTTATAGAAAGGAGCCCTGGATGCAAAAGCCATCCCCTCCAAACCTAAAGGTGGGCAATTCAAACTCACCAGGCAGATGGGGAGAAAGAGGACAGTTTGCTTCCATAAATATTTGCAGCCTTGCAAACTCCGTGGGACCGCTCTTCTCTGTCCTGCTGAATCCCCCAAGTTGACACTGTTTTGACAGCAGTAGGTGGGTAGCTTATAGAAGGTTTTAGAGATGATCTGGTTTGATACCAATGAGTCATTGGAAGTTAGAGATTTACACTTCAGAAAACATCAACTCGGCGTGTAATGTGAGCTTGTTTTCTTATGAAGTACCTCTTCCCTCTACTGTGCAACAGAGAGCAAAACAAAATAGCCCTACCAGCCAAATTGGAGTTTGGAGATTTCAGATGAAAAGAAGACAGGGCCTTTTTCTTTTAACACTAATGATGTTTGGATTGCTCATCAGTCGCTCATGTAAGATGCAGCGAAGCAATCAAGCAGGACTTGTAACCTTCATAGGTGTAGTGTAGAATTTTATTCTTAATTTCCTCAAAGAAACTCCTTTATTCACATAAACTGTATTACATAACCAGAGAGTAGGGTTGCAAAAGTAAGATCTGTCAGTGCAAAGTGAGGAATGCTATTTTATTGTTTGTTTTTGTTTGTGATGCGTTCACTTCAGCATATCTTTCCTGAGTGGCAGGTACTGTGCAGGGCTGTGGAGGTACAAAGAGAGAGTACTCTACTTTTCTAGTGCTCTCAGTCTCTGAATTATTGCAGAGTGTTACAGACACAGACTCACAGTGTTTCACAAAATGTGGTTAGGTACACAGCAGGTGTACCTTGGGCTCCGAAAGAGAGCTCTTGGCGTCGCATGGCCAAGGCTCGCTCTTAGAGGTATCAATGTCCAATGGCTAGAACAATGCCTGGCACAGAGTATGCTTTCTAAGTGCCTAACATGTTGCATAAAGTCCTTTAATCCATTTAGCTATCCTTTAAAATGTGGCCCTTATCCCATTTTACAAAAAGGAAACTGAAGTACAAGAATAAGGAATAATCTGCACATCTCCCCATAACCAATAAGTGACAGTGTGAGGATTTGAACTCAGGCATTCGGCTCCAGGACTTTCCTGCCATTCTAGCTTGTCCCTATTTGGTGTCTGCAGTCCTGGAAGGTGCCTGGACCCTTCCTGTGTGAGAATATCATATGTAATCAGACTGTCAGTTAACCACTCCTCTGAACATTTAACGTAAGGAGAGTAATTGCAATAATGGCTTAAGAGAACTCTGCAACTTTCCAGGGCATGTAGGACTATGATAAAGAAGCAAGTGTGGGAGCTCTGGTGGCCTAGTGGCAAGAAGCTGCACTGCAATCCCAGAGGGACGCAGTTCAAATCCACCAGATGCTCTGCTGGAAAAGGAGGGATAATCTCCTCCTGTACGAGTCAGATCTGATTTGACAGTACACACACACAAATTAATTAATTAATTAGCAAGTGTGGGAGGTTATTCTTTCCCCTCTTCAATCAAGAGCCCTAATTCTCAGGAGATAGATGAGGCATGATGTTTGGTGTGCTTTATATGACCAAGAACCTCTGCTAATAAAAACTTCTAATAATGAAACCTCTAATAATCTAAACATTGCATAGAAATGTCTGTGGGGATTTCTTGAAGCCCTGAGTCGTACAGATGTTTAGTTTACTTGAACAAAGACCTGACAATCCTGCTGAAAGATGAAAAACCCAGAACTCACACTCCTTGTCGTCAGGTTTGAACTGACTCGTACCTGTCCCATCTGGGTTTTCAGAAGCTACAGATGAAACTGGAGGGAATTGCATTTTTTTTTGGAGCCACTAGTGGATTTGAACCTCCAGAGACACCACCGTTGAAAATCTCTGAAGCACAGTTTTGCTTGACTTCCAATGAAGGAAGGCGCCGGAAGTTGAGGTTGACTCAGTGGTAACTGATTTGGGGATTGCATTTCTACCAAAAATCTTGTAAAAGGTGGCCATTTTAAAAGACAATCTCTTCCATTTATATAGGCAGCTTGTCCCCCACTGGGTATCATTCCTGAAAGTTACAGTGCACCCAGGAGATGCAGCTCGGCTCCCTTCCTCATCACTCCAATTCTTAGTCTCCACCGTCAACTTTTACCCCAAGAAATGGCTCAGAATGACAGAGACTTTAACACTTTTCGTTCTTCACAGACCAACCAAAGGTAGAACCTGTGTGAGCACATTTACAACATTATCAATGACATGTACTCACAAAAACATGGGTATTTCAATGACCAAAGCAGATGAAAAAATGCTTCACTGTCACTTAGCTGCCAACCTTTATCTTTCATTAAATGACCGTGGTCCTGCTAAGGAGATGCTTAGATACGTTAGTATCTGGCTTGTATCTGTACCCTCAGGAGTGTAAGGCAGGTCATAATATGAGCATTCTACAAGTGTTTGTTCAAGGTGTGATTTTTTTTCTCCTCCCCAGGTAAAGGCAAGTATGCATTGGCAGTCTGTTCCAAACATAAGAAACAGCTAGCAAAGGGTGCAGAACTTTGTTTTGCAATACCGCACACACATACACACAAAATGTGGTTTTTAAGAATCTATATCCTAAAAAAAAAAAAATCTGTATCCTACATAAAGCTTGTTTGATAATACTCTTCTATAATAGTCTCCTTTTACTTTGTAAATACAAATCATTCATGTCACTGGTTTGCTTTAAGTAGGTGCTTTAACTGCTCTGGTCAACGTGAAAAGGGGGCAAGTCTGTGACTTGGAGGTCTTCAGAGGTTGACAGTGGGGCAGCAGAGTTGATGTTTCAGGGAGCCAGGAAAGTAAGTGGCATCTTGAGATTTAAATGCACGCACCATAACTCTTTACAGAAATTTTGTGCTGTTTCCCAGGGCCAGGCTGCTAACGCCTTTTCAACTTCATTTGCATTTATTAATATCCATGACCTACCAACATTCTTCATTTTCCTGGCCTAAATGATGATTTTCAGCTGTAGTATTTAGAAAACTTTGGTAATGGAATGGGATTTTGAGTCTTTTATAACACAGCAACATCTTTGAGTCAAAAACATCTTTTCAGCCTGTAGCTCAGAGCCCAAGGAACTGAGAATGCACGGAATCATTTGTTGACTGACACCAGGAAAAAGACTTTGGTGGGATGAGGCTTGTTTTTCAGCAGAAAGGAAAATAAGCTTAGTTGTTCATAGATATGTTTCACTTACTACTTAGGAAACGACGCGTTCCAGCATTTTCTGTCTTCTGTGGGAGGAACCACAGGGTGATGGTTCTGTCCCGGCACTGACTGCCCATGGTGTAGATTGCCTGACCACAGAGTCAGAGACTCAGCTGTGCAGAGGAACAGCAGATCCAAGCAGGCAGCTTTGAGAAAGGAACTGCAGTGTGTGTGGATGTGTGGGGTGGTGTCTGACTCCAGAAAAAAAGGCTATCCCACATGTCTTCCCTTGACTGTGCTTTGTTTAACAAGGCAGAACACAGTTGCACTTGCTTATTGGGGAAAGGATTGGTGTGTACCTGTTTGACCCTGAAGATAAAGAGACTAACTTTGGGGAAAAGCATGTTCATGCTCACGAAGGAAGATTGAAGAAGAATTGTTGCCTTTGACTTGTAGTTCTGGAGAAGAGTATTGAACATACCATAAACTACTAAGGTAACAAACAGGTCTTTCCTGGAGAAGATGAAACCAGACTGCTCCTTGGAGGTAAGGATTTTGAAGCTCCATCTGACATACTTTGGGTATGTGGCAAGGAGGGACCAGTCCTTGGAGAAGGACATCATGTTTGGAAGGGTGGAGGAACAGCACAAGAGAGGAAGACCCCGGAGGAGATGAATTGGCTCAGTGACTGAGGGGAAGCAGAGGTGTGCCAGAGACAATAAGGCTGGTACAGGATAGAGCAGGGTTCAGAGCTGTGTACAGTGTTACTCTGAGTTGCAAAGGACAGCACATAATAACAACAACAACAAAAACATTATAATTAAAAGTGAACTCTGGTGGCTTAGTGGTAAGGCATTGTGCTGTCAACTCGAAGGTATGCAGTTCAAATATACCAGCTGCTCCACAGAAGAAAGATGGGAAGTCTCTTCCTGTGCTATTTACTTACTGACTCTGAAAACCAACTGGAGGGTCAGCTGTGAGTTCATTCCGACTCAGTGGTACTTAACAATACAACAACAAAAACAACATGATAATTAAAAAGTATTAAGGAAATCTACCACTGCTATCAAGTGGATTCTGATTCGTTCATCATCCAAAACATTGCAAGCCTGTCAATCTTTATGAGAAGAGATTGCTCATCTTTCTTCCACGGAACAGCTGGTGGATTTAAACTGCTGCCCTTTGGCTGGTAGCCTGGATATTCTGTACTATGTCAGCAGAGATTATTTAAGGAAATATGGATTTTTCTGAACTTTCAGGCTATGCTTTCTTGGTTTTCTCTTTCATAAATAGTTAGCCACTGCTTTCACCTGGGCTGTTAAGCACCTGATGTGCTGTTTCCAGAGGCAGCACAGGAGAGAGACTGTACTTTTCTCACATATATGTCTTTGCTTTTACAAAAGCCTTTTCTTTGAGGAGGTAAACAAATTGGTAGGAATAGCTATTAATATTCTTTTGTACTGTTTTCCTTGTGCTGGGGTAAATGTAATCCACTTTCTAATAGGTGCCTCTAGATGACCCCTTCTTACTCTGTTCATAATAATTTTGTGTGAGACGGTTAGGGTGAGAACGAGTACATGCATACAGAGTGTGAATGCATGCATGCTTTGTGTTGACGTTACATTTCCTATTTTGTGAGCCTTCTGTTGAACTTTCCCCCTGTTCTCATTTTTTGCCAGGCCTTGCATAATCTCTGGCATGCAATGGCTAACCAATTTCTTTTTATTGATGATAACATAAGTACCTGTAAGGAGGCCTCTCTTGACTCTCCTCTTCCTTCCAAACAATCATTGGTTTAACAGCACATTTTTATGATGACTATGAAATTGTTCTATCTTTTTGGTCAACTCCATCATAAAGAAAGAGACTGTACAAGAATTTTAAGGCTACACCCAAGTTCATGAGAAATAACACTGTGATCAATTAGTAATGTTTGCCATGGGCTCAGTGTGGAGGTAGTGATAATATGTATAGTTTATTTGCATCTCTGCTTAACATGATGGGCCATTTTTTCTTCAAACTGAGTAAAAAGATACTATTTCCAAAGAATTCATTTTATGCCCTTTTATGTGGTATGGAGTCAACTACGACTTATAGCAACCCTGTGAACAATAGCTCTGAATTCTGGCCTGTCCTGAGCCAATCTCTTTGTCTCTGACATACGTGTCCCCATTGCCACAATCACTGTGTCAATCCATCTCATCTAGGGTCTTCCTCCCCAGCGCTGACCCTGCACCCTTCCAATCATAATGTCCTTCTCCAAAGACTGGTCCCTCCTTAGCCACATGCCCAAAGTATGTGAGACTGAGCTTAAGAAATCTTGCCTCCAAAAAGCAATGGGGTTTCACTCTCTTCAGAAGAGACCTGTTTGTTCTCTTAGCAATCCATGGTATGTTCAGTACTACTCTTCTCCAGCACAACTCAAATTGATTCTTCTTCCTTCATCATTGTCCAGCTCTCTGATGCATAGCAAATAATTGCAAAGACCATGGACTGGATCAGGCACATCTTAGTCTCTCGACTGACATCATTGTTTCTCAGTACTCTAGAAAGGTCCCTGACAGCAGATTTACCTACTGCAAATCATCTTTTGATTTCCAGACTGCTGGTTCCAAGAGTGTTGATGGTAGATCCAAGCAAGATGAAATTATTAATAACTTCAGAATTTTTCCCCCCCATCTATCGTGATGCTGCCAATTGGCCCGGTGTTGAGACTCTTTGTTTTCTTGAGGTTGTAGAGTATCCTTAATTTTTTCAAAGGTTTCCTATGGGAAGATTTAGTGACCTAGTGGTAAGAAGCTGCTCTGCAGTCCCAAAGACACACTTCAAATCTACCCTCTGCTCTTCAGGAGAAAGATGGGCAATCTCCTCACATAGGATTTACTGCCTCCAAAAACCTGCTGAACTCAATCCATGTTGCAGTCCTTTACTTTCTACAGCCGATGTTTCAAGTCCTCAATTTTAGAAGGCAAGACTATGTCATCTGCATTACGCAGGTTGTAGATGAGTCTCCCTCCAATCCTGATGCCACATTCATCTTTACAAAATCCAGCCTCCTGAATGATCTGTTCCACATATACATTTAAAAGGTATGGAGAAAGGATACATCCTGATGTACTCTCTCTTGATTTTAACCATGCAGTGTTTCCTTGCTCTGCTCCTAAGACAGCTTCCTGGTGGCTTAGTGGTAAGGAATTGTGTTGTCAACACAAAGGCATGCAGTTCAGATCCACCAAAGATGGGCAGTCTCCTCCTGTGCAATTTACTGCCTCTAATATCCCACAGGAGGGTCAGCTATGGGTCAGTTCCCACTCAGTGATATACAGCAAGCTCTGTTAAAATAAAGTACCCTTCATTTTTTAAAAATGGTTTCCCATGGGGAGATTTAGTGACCTAGTGGTAAGAAGCTGTTCTGCAATCCCAAAGGCATGCTGTTCAAATCCACCAGCTGCTCTTTGAGAGAAAGATGAGCAATCGCCTCACGTACAATTTACTGCCTCCAAAAAGCTGCTGGAGGATCAGCTGAAGGTTGGTTCTGACTCGACTGCACACAGCAACATGAACCTAGTACTTGTAGAAGTGCTACTTAGCCCTCTCTGAATTAGCATCCCAACAAGATAGGGAGCCTTTGAAGTTGTGGACTGATGTATCCTGTTACCGTTCTTGACACACTGAGGTATTTGCCTCTCTCCAAAGCAAGACACAGAAAAGCACAGCAAAGGCTAGGTGATCACAGTCTATGTTGACGCATAGGTCTGCCAGTCTTGTGCTCTTTTTTGAGTTATTGGAAGCAAGCCTCAGAACCCTGACTTCTGCCTTCTTTTCCTGGAGGATGTGTCTCAATTTGCGAGCTGGGCATTGCACCTAACACAATGGCCTGCAGTTGGTCACCAGAGATCCTTCTGGAGATGGTGGACTTTGTTGTTAGGTGCTGTTGAAGTCAACCAGGACTCATAGCAACACTATGAACAACAAATTGTTGCCCTATCTTCAACATCCTCAACATCTCTGATGTGCTTGAGCCTACTGATAACTGTCATTGTGTCAATGACAATCTCTATGAGGGTCAATATCTATGAGGGTCTCCTTCTCATTGGCCTACTCTCCATCTTTGTAAGCATGATCTCTTTCTCCAAGGACTGGCCTCTTCGAACAACAAGCCCAAAATATGTGAGACAAAGTTTCACCATCCTTGCTTCTAAAGAGCACTCTAGTTTCACTTTCTCCAAGACACACTTGTTAGTTCCTTTGGCAGTCATGAATAGTCAGTACTCTTCACTGATTCTTCTTTTATCTTTATTCATTGTGGTGGTGAGTGTATGAGGAGTGAGATTAGATACTGTATGAACTTCCAGGAAGACTCGAGCACAGCACTCAATCTAGAGGCTAATGGATTCTGGATGTTCATCAAGTATCCCACACCTAAACCTGGGTTACCTTGGGTCCACTTGGGCCTGACCATGAGTAAAAACCTTCATTGCAGTTTATAGCAGTCTGTTGGGGATGATAACAGAGAATTGGAAGGAATTATTAATGGACTATACTTAGAGAAGTTACAGCACATCAGGAGCAAGATGTGATTTACTTGTGCACATTTGATTCATGGGAGTTGAGCATGCTAGTCTGTTGCCTGGGGCTTGTGATTTTGTGTGTTTGTTCAGTTTGCTTGTTTGGTTTTCAAATTTTTCAGAAAGTTGGGTCCTCCAAGTGAGGTGGTCAGGAAGGTTTTGTGAAAAGACGGAACTGTAGTTGAAAGGTGGACCTGAACTTCCAAAGGGGAAGGAGAGTGGGAGTGAGAGGAAAGCAAAGGCAGAGAGAGAAAGGCTTAGTAAACTTGACCCGGGTACACCTTTAATGACCATTCAGCCAGCAAGGAGGTGTGTCACCTCTCAGGTATACTCTAAACTCTATTACCTCCCATGTCCTCCCTGCTACTGCTCTCATCTTTCACCTGAACTGCAGTTGTGGCTCGTCATTGTTCCTCTAGTTTCTACTGTGGTTTTCTTACGACCTCCCCTAGCACCTCAAGTCATTCTAACACACATCGTATGCTGTCATTCCTTTTCTCAAAACCTTCCAGTGGCTACTCAGCTCAGCAAAATACAAACTCCCAGCTGTTAGATTCTAATTGATAGATGGTGAAGAGATTGAGATTATTAACAGCTTCAGCTTGCTTGGCTTCACAATCAACACTCTTGGTACAACAGCCAGAAAATCAAAAGATGAATTGCATCAGGAAAATCTGCTGTCAGGGACCTCGCCAGAGTACCAAAGAACCACGATGTCAGTCTAGAGCCTAAATTGCACTTGATTCAGACCATGGTCTTTGTAATTACTTGCTATGCATAAGAGAACTAGACAATGATTAAGGATGATAGAAGAATTGATGCCTTTAAATTTTGGTGCTGGAGAAGATTATTGAATATGCTATGGATTGGTAAGAGAACAAACAGGTCTGTCCTGAAGAGGGTGAAACCAGACTGTTCCTTTTTGTTGTTGCTGTTGTTGCTGTTGTTGTTGTTGTTAAGTGCCCTCGAGTTGTAGGCAACTCATAGCGACCCTATGAAATTAAGTCCTGGACACCTGTATTATTTTCATCCTTTCTCCAGGTTCATAGGATTTCCAGAGGCAAGCTATTATGGAAGTGAATGCCCCTCCTGCTTCCAAGCTTGTTTTAATGGGGGAGCTCCACCAAACACTGTCTACCATGGGTAACCATTCTTGCATTTGACTCCTCAGTGTCACGGTGTTCAGCTTCACGGCGACCACGAGTTACCTCTGTACAGCAAGTGGACATACCAGGGTTACATGACCTAGAAGAAAATTGAAGCTCCATCTGACATACTTTGGGCATGTTGCAAGGAGGGACTAGTCCTTGGAGAGAGACATCATGCTTGGGAGGATGGAGGATAGTGCAAGAGAGGAAGACCCTGGATGAGATGGATTGACTCATTGACTGGGATGGGGTAGGTGTGTCAGAGACAATGAGGTTGGCTCAGGATAGGTCAGGGTTCAGAGCTGTTGTGCACAGGGTTGCTATAAGTTGGAGTTGACTCGACAGCACATAACACCACCAACACCACCAGGGATTCTTGTTGTTTCTGAGGCTGTAATCTTTACAGACGCAAACTCTTTCCCATGGAGTGACTGATGGGTTGAAACAGATAACTTTTTATATAGCAGTCCAATACATAAACGCCGTGTGTGCCCCCCACCTGGGCTTCTGTAATTTTGTTAGCTAGGGTCAAGACTCAGAGAGAGACCAGTTGGTCTAGTGGACCGAAAGTGATGCTACCAAGCCAAAGGTGGGTGACTCTAATCCGTGGTCATAAGGCCTCTTTTTCATTGTTTTTGTTCAAACAGTCATCTAGGTCATATAGCTCTGGCATGTCCACTTGCCGTACAGAGGTAACTTGTCGCAGTGAAGCTGAACACTGTGACACTGATGTGTCAAATGCGATAACGGTTACCCGTGGTGGACAGTGTTTGGTGGTGTTCCCCGATTAAAACAAGCTTGGAAGCAGGAGTGTCATCCACTTCCGTAAATAGCTTGCCTCCAGATACCCTATGAACCTGGAGAAAGGATGAAAGTTGTGCACGCAAGTGTCGAGGACGTTTGTTCATAGCGTTGCTATGAGGCCCCTACGACTCGACGGCACTTAACAACAACAACAACAGGGTCAAGACTAGACATGAAACCCACTTGGATCCTCATCCTAGATATAGCTTACGAGCCAAGAAGTTGGATTAAATTATCCTTCTCTGTGATCCTTATGTGCTGCGCTGTCCGTCACAGAGCTAACAGCCAGCTAGATATAGATCCAAGGGGTATTTCTGACTTATCCCCAGCTAAGGGGGAGCATGTCTAGAATAATATATCATCTATTTTAGATTAGAAACCAGGCCAGTTGTCTGTTCTGAAACCAGGATGCCTTTGGTGGTTTTGAAGGCTGAACAGATTCTTGGCTGTGTGATGTCACCACTCTATTAGGGGTCTCTGGCAGACCCTCCCCCATGGTCCCTCCCCTGCCTTTGCCATGCTTCTCTCACTCCTCTTATGGGACAGGCCCCTGGATTGAGTGTGTCTTCCCTTCAGATCCTCACTGACCACCACTTCTCCCTGAGAGCCGCTGTCATTCATTAAACACTTACTTACAGAATCTGTCATTTCATGGCATATGAAAAGTAATAGTGTTCCTCACCCTCTCCAGATATTCCGCCCAACAATGACAGTAAATGTTGGCTGAGAAGCGAGCTGTGTGGCCTCACCTTTCCACCAAGACAATTCTCAGGGCTGCAGACAGTGCTGAGGGTGGGCACTTAAAGCAGGGCTGCTGGTCACTACAGAGAAGTGGGCTCTCTGGATTTCCAGAAAATGCAGGTGCAGCCTGCCTCCCGGTGGCCTTTTTGGCGGCAAATTTTCCTTAAACTCTGAGTGACTGGACACCGTAAAAACAGGGCCTCATCAGTCAGCTTCGTAGTATATGTTTGTCACCAGCTGGTTTGGATTTGGAACCAATTTGACTTAGCAGATCTGATTCATATCTGATTTTCTTGTGCAAAACTTCAGAAATACATTTGTTTTTATTGTGTATCATGGTTCTGACTTATACTGACCCCATAAGACAGAGTAAAACCATCATGACAGGGTTTCCTAAGCATAAATCTTTACAGGAGCAGATTACTAAGCCTTTTCTCCTGACAAGTGTCTGAGGAGTTGAACCACCACCTTTCAGTTAACAACTGAGCATTTAACCATTGTTAAATGGGCACTACAGGACTCTTAAGAAACACACTGACAACAGGCAGACCTCCAAGATACCATGGGATCAGCCCCTGGCCACCACAACAAAGCAAATACTGCAGTAAAGTGAGTCACACAAATGTTTTGATTTCCTAGTTGTTCAGAGGAGCCAGTTCTTAAAGAGGGACATCATGCTTGAAAAGGTGGAGGGTCTTAATAGAGGAAGCCTCACAACAAGATGGATTGGCACAGTGGTCATAGTATAATATAGGCTAGTAAGTATGCAGTGTTCTTGTATACCAGCGAGTCAGAACCTACCCAAAACTGACCTTCCAAAGGGTTTTCTGAGGCAGTTAACCACAAGGCAGGAGATTACCCATGCTTCTTCCCACGGAGAAGCTGGTGGATTCGAACCACATGTCTTCAGGATTGCATAGCAGCTTCTTGCCACTAGGCCACTGGAGCTCCCTAAGTATGCAATAGAATTAAGAAAAAGTGCTTGCTGCAGAAGGTCAAGAACTGCAGCCTTACATATGAATTGAAGCTCAACATCAAGAAAACAAAGATTCTCACCACTAGGCTAATTGGCAGCATCATGACAGAGGGTGAAGAGATTAAGATTGTAAACAACTTCAATTTGCTTGGCTCCACAATCAGCACTCTTGGTACCAGCAGACAAAAGACAACATGCATTGGGTAAGTCTGCCGTCAGGGACCTCTCCAGCGTACTGAAGAGCAACAATGTCATTCTGGAGACTAAGGTGGGTCTGATCCAGGCCATAGTCTTTGCAATTGCTTACTCTGCATCAGAAAGCTGGACAATGACTAGGGATAATAGAAGGAGAACTAATGCCTTTGAGTTGTGGTGCTAGAGAACAGTACATGGACTTCTAGAAAACCAAACAGGTTCATTCTAAAGAGGGTGAAACCAAGTTGCTCCTTGGAAGCAAGGATTCTGAAGCTTCATCTGACATAATTTGGATATATTTAAAGAAGGGACCAGTCCTTGGAGAGAGAAATTATGCTTGAGAGGGTGGGGGAGACAAGAGAGGAAGGCCTTCAATGAGATGGATTGATTCAGTGACTGGGGTAATGAGGGTAGATGTGTCAGAGACAATAAGGTTGGCACAGGATAGAGCAGGATTCAGAGCTGTTGTACACAGGGTCGCTATGAGTCACAAGTGACTCAACAGTACATCACAACAGCAACAACATGAAATATTGTGAATTAAAGACTATGACACAGATATGTCATTCTGGAAAAATGGTACCAATATATTTACTCAAGGAAGGATTGCTACAAACTTTAAATTTGTTTAAAAAAAAATGTGGTATCTGCAAATTGCATTGAAATAGGGCTCAAGGCAAGAAAGTGGAGCGCTAGTGGCTTGTTTTTGTGTGCCATCGAATCGGAACCGAACAGCTCGCCCTCCAGCAGGTTTCCAGTGGCAGTTAATCACACGGGAGGTGATAGCCAATCCTTCTTTCACAGGGCAGCTGGTGGATTCAAACCACATGCTCTTGGAATTGCCCCAGGTGGCAGAGTGGGTAAGAAGCTGTGCTGCCAACTCAAAGGCACGCGGTTAAAATCCACAAACTGCTAATCCATTGAAAGATGGGCAGTCTCCTCTTAGGTAATTGACGGCTTTTGAAACCCACTGGAGGGTCAGCTATGTGTCACCTTGAGGGCGATGAGTTTTCTGGTGCCTTAGTGGTAAGTAATTGCTCCTCCAATTCAAAGGTACATGGCTTGGATCCACCAGCTACGCCATGGGGAAAAGATGGGCAATCTCCTCCGGGGTGATTTACTGCCTCTGGAAACCCACCAGAGGGCCAGTCAGCTTTGAATCCGTCCCAACTCAGTGGCACATGACAACAACAACAACAACACTCTGTGGAAAATTTCTGTTTAAGCTGCACTTTTAACTTGTTAGTTAAATTTGTATCTCTAGGCTGCAACACTTCCATGATACATCTTCAAGGATATGAACATGTACGGCTAAGCGCAATTGATAACAGTGCATCTAAACTCCAAAATCAATCTCCATAATAGTCTATGTGTTTCCTACTGCCAAGGGGGCCCTTTGGAGTAGTGAGAGAAGACATTCACCCTGAAACCCACAGCGTCCCTTTTCAGCAGGAAGTAGCTAAGAGAATACACCATCCCCTTTTCCTTATGAATCAGGGTGAAGTCTCTCTCAGGGAGGAGTGATAGGGAATGGCAAGGGACACACTGACAAAGGAGATTAATCAGAACTGGCTTTGACAAGCACTGTGGCAATTGGACAATTAAAACAGACATTGGAGGGGGAAGAAGAACGAACTGGGGAGGAGGGTGGAGAAAACAGTGCAACAATGAATGAATGAAAACCCCAAATCTCTGTAAATGTTCATTAAAACTAATAAAATTTAATAAAAAAATTAAAAAAAAAGTCCGTGCATCGGCAGCTCCACGGCAATTGCCTCCTGCTAAGATTTGTTGTGTTGTTGTTGTGTCCCATCGAGTCACCTATAGTGACTCCATGTACAACAGCTATGAAGCCTGCCCAATACTGAGCCAGTTTGACTGACTCTGACACATCTACCCCCATTATCTCAGTTACTATGTCAATCCATCTCATCAGGAGTCTTCTTCTCCTGTGCTATCCCTCAACCCTTCTGAGCAGGATATCCTTCTCCAGGGACTGGTCCCACCTGACTGCATGCCCAAAGTATGTGAGATGGGGCTTCAAAATCCTTGCCTCCAAGGAGAAACTTAGTTTCAACTTCGCTAAGACAGACCTCTTTGCTCTCTTTGTGATCCGTGATATAAATGTTCAATACTCTTCTCCAGCACCACAGCTCAAAGGCATCCATTATTCTTCTATCATTGCTTAGTTAATTGTCCGGCTCTTTGATGCATAGCAAATAATTGCAAAGACCATGGCCTGAATCAGATTCACCTTAGTCTCTACACTGACATCATTGCTCTTTAGCACTTTGGAGAGGTTCTTGGCAGCAGACTTCCCCAATGCAATTTGTATTTTGATTCCTGACTGCTGGTGCCAAAAGTGCTGATTGTGGAACCGAGCAAGCTGTAACTGTTAACCTCAATCTCCATCATCATGGTGCTGCCAATTGGCTCAGTGGGGAGAATCTTTTTCTTAATTGATGTTGAGCTTCAATCCATATTGGAAATTGCAGTAAATGCTTCAGATCCTCCTCAGTTTCTGCAAGAAGGTTGTGCCATCTGCATAACTTATGTTGCTTATGAGTCTTCCTCCAGTCCTGATTCCACATTCCTCCTCATAAGAGTTCAGCCTCCCGAATAATCTGTTCTGTGTATAGATTGAAAAGGTATGGAGACAGGACACATCCCTGACACCTCGTTTTCTGATTTTGAACTGTGCAGTGTTTCCCTGTTCTGTTCTGAGAACTGCCTCTTGGTCCAAGTATAGGTTTCACATAAACACAATCAAGTGTTCTGGGATCTCTGTTCTTCTCAAGGTTAGCACAATTTGTTGTGATCCACACTGTCAAATGCCTTTGCATAGTCAATGAAACACAGGTAGACATTCCTCTGGTACTCTCTGCTTTCAGCAAAGATCTATGGGCAGATATGGCACCTGAGGCGGAGCCCTTGAATCTGGAAACAAAAATGAGGAGGAATAGTAGTATGCAGACACTAATGATTGTAATGTGTGATGTGTTGAGATTTACAGCCTGAGAAATCCGATGGAAGCTCTCTAAGAGTTGGCATTGACTCTATGGCAGTGAGTTTGAATTTCAGCTTGTGAAGAGTGATGGGAAAGTTGGGAACAGCTAATGAAGATGAGTGAATGATGTTATGAGCACCATCAGTGTCACAGATTTGTACATGTAAACAGTGTTAAAAGGGAAAATGTTTTGCCACATATGTATTTACCATCATTTTTAAAAATAGAGGAAAGGTGTGTAGAAAGAGAGCCTGTAGGAATTAGGACACATCTAGTGCAGACCTGAAAAGATGGGGTGACAGTGGGCATAGATCAATGGTGATTCGTTTTATAAAACACAATGTGTGGGAATGATTGTATGAAACACAACGTAAATGAAAAATGTGTGAAACACAATGCACATGAATGAAACACAGTGTATATGAATTTTATATGTAAACCAATATAAAATTTTTAAAAGTAACCCAAAAAATAGAGAAAGGAGCATTTATAAAATTGAAAAATTGTGAGAAATCCCAATTGCTTTTCCCACAGAAGAGCTATTACTGTGTCTTTACCCAGATTTTTGTTTTAAAATATTTTCAGTTGACACCTCTAAAAGATATATGATGCTCACCATGCCATAACTGTGTACTTCATTCTTTTCTGGGTTGTCCCCAAAGTCAACAAATGGCACATCTTGTTTCTCCCCCCCCCCTTCCAATATGTGCACTTGAGTTTGTTTGGTAAACTTTTCTACACATGAATGTGCATTGCCCCGAGAATAATATGCTACAGGCCCAGAAATCAGACAGTGGACCAAGAAAGTCATGCATTCATGTTCCGGCTTGTTCCTCCCCACTTAGAGTCCCTGTGGAACCCCATGACTATAAAGAAATCCCAGGAGTGGACTTTGAGGGTTCTTACTCTCATTCTTTAGAGATATGATTCATTTTCCAAACCCAAACACCTTCAGATAAATAAGACAGATAAGATGGGCCTAAGGAGAGAGGGAATAACAGGAAGGGGAAGGGATTCTCCCAGTTAAGTGCTGGTGGTCAGCATACCAGCCTCCTGGAGGTCATTTCTAAGTCTAAAACTCTGATGAGTGCAATCAGTTCATGTGACTGTCAGTTTCTTCCCATGCCTCTGAGGTTGGGATACTTTTGCATATATGGGACTTTCTCTGCCAGGGTTCAGAATATCTCAACAGTGTATCATTAGCTCTGTAAGCAGGACACAGTCCTGCATGTCACAGATGTATCACATCCCTGGGGTACCTCTCAGGGAGCTCTGGTGGCATAGCCTCTCGCATGATGCATTGCTAAACCAAAGGCTTCAGGCCTCCCAAAGTTGAAATCCACCAGCAGCTCTGTGGAATGGGCAGGCTCCTCCTCCCATTCCAGTTGACAATCTTGGAAACCCACTAGAGGGTCTGGAGGGTCAGGATAAGTCAGAATATACTAAATGGAAATGGGTCAGTGGGGTGTCTCCTAATTACCATAACCTTCAAATTCTAACCCCACCGAGTTCCAGCTGCTCCCTAAGCAGCAGCCTTTCAGTGGGCAGGAACCCGTGGGCTAGGGGACCAGTTTGCTCTGGTCAGGTTCCCTCACCTCCTGCCTGCTTCCTTCTTGGGACCCTTTGAGGCATTTGATGCATGCAGGTTTCCCAGGTCATTTTTCACTCACTGTCCTAGTCTTCATTTCTGGGGCCCAAAGAAGATCATTTAGACATCAGTTTGCAGTAGGAGTGAGGCGTTGAGACCTTGCAGGTTTCCCTTCCTCCTTTAAATCTTGAGAGCATGCAGTTAAAAGGTTTGAATCCTCCGCTGGAGCCTTGCTTCTTACTCCACAGTCTAACTCTTATCTCGTACCTTGTTCTGAGGGGCATTCTGTGGCCAGCACTGGTGAGGGTGGTGGGGACACACCGTGGTGATTGTGCTGCAGCAGCACCGTGCCCTTCCCCAAGGCCAGTGCTCGTTTGTCTGAAATACCGTGCAGTCACACTAGTGTATGTCTTGGCCCCCAACCCAAGGCTGGGGAGGCTTTCTGGAGTGTGGTTCCGGGGATATCATGAAGCAGTGAGAAAGGATGAGTTTGTCAACAACAGACACCTCACAAGGAGGAACTGGGAAAGAGTTGAAGGACTGATGCTTCTCCCCTCCTGCCCGCTCTTAATTCCAAGCCATTCAGTGGGAAGGACGTGTAAATGTGACGGGACAACCAAGGGGAGATGGGCCGATTTCTTTCAAGGCCACCAAGAGGTTAAGCCTGCTGGTTTTCAATCCACATAAGCAGACCATAAATGGCCCTGGGCTCAGAGGCTGGCAAGGGCAGTTGGGACAAACCAAGCAGGCCTGATGGAGATGGAGGAAAGCTGGAATGTCCCCAGTGGACTCTTGCAGAGCTGACTTGTCTCCTGAGGCCAGCAGCTCTCTTCTGCACTCCACAGTTCTGCGGGGCTGAACCTCGCCGATGAAGCCTTTGAGCCCACCCTTTTGTCTTCAGTCTTGCCTCTAGTCCACTTTCCCTGTCTCTTCTTTTAGCTGGAACTCTGGGAAAGACAAGTACAGCCCTCTCCAAACATACCTTGGCACCATGGGTCACAGTGTCACTCAGCTGGCACATGTGTTGGAGTGCCTCAATTATGTACAACTTCTTTGCAACCTCAGAGCCCAACCCTGATAAAAAAGCCTAGTGATTCAGTGGTTGGGGAAGTCCCGCCAGCCCGCCCAGAAGGACTTAGTGATACTCACCTGCCGCCTTGCAGTTCTGGGAACTTTGCTGGGCCCTCGGTCCAAGAGTCTTGGAGAAGAGGAGGTTCGCCCCAGTGCCCAGCACCTAGTCTAGGGTTTTGATAAGGTTTTTCCTGTTGCAGTGGAGAAGACTGTTTCCCCTTCACACACGCTCTCGCACACACACACACACACACACACACACACACACACACACACAAAGGGTGTGAGATAGTTCTGCTCAGATTAAGAGCAAGTGTGGGACCTCCTCCCCACTGAATGGATCCTGGTTGGCTAATTGTTTGGTAAAGATATTTTGTTGTTTTATGCTATTTACTCTGCTTTCTAGGAGAGGTGTTCTCAGACCTCCAGATCAGTGGACAACAATATTCTATCAGATTTTGAACTGAGTAGGGCAGGAGCTCTTGGGGTCTATTGGGTTAGTTGCTCTGTGAATCCAAAGCCAGCAGTTCAAATCCACTGGCTGCTGCACAGAGAAAGATGGGTCGTCTCCTCCTGTGTTAATTACAACCTCTGAAAACTTACTGGAGGGGGGTCAGTTATGAGGTGGTTCCAACTTGAGAGCAATTAGTTGTGGAGAAGAAGGTTTGAGGTGTTGCTTTATACCCACTGACCCTTTGAACTGTAGGCAGTACTCATTTTTCCCAAGAAGGGCTTCTCTACATTTTTTACCCTTTGTTGCTTGTATTTCCAGATGTCAGGAGTACAGGACATTTCCTTTTGCAGCTGCATTGCTTCTCTGATGATTCTGTGCATGTGACATCCATCTGAGTAGTTATGATGGCTTTGACTCCAAAGCAAAGTCCTTGGGTGGCTCAGTTAGTCGCTTGACTACTAACTGGAAGGTTGATGGTTTACTCGGGTGAGTTTATTCACCTAATGAAACTTGATCTTAGATAATTCGCGCATGTTGTAAGGGAAAAGCCATCATGATGGGAAGAGTAGAGTCAGCAAAAAGAGAAGAAGACCCTCAACAAGATGGACTGACACAGTGTCTGAAGCAAAGGGTTAGAGCATGGTGTAGATTCTGAGCATGACATGAAATAGAACCAGGTTCCGATCCGCTATTCATTGGATTGCTGTGATTCACAGTTGACTCCACAACACCTAAGGACAGAGATGCCTTAGAGACAGACCTGGAAATTTGCTTTCGAAAGAAGGCCTTTCACTTTCTCTTAGAAACCCTGTAAAGTTTATTTCCTCTGCACATAGAAAGTCACCATGAGTCAGGATCCACTCAGCAGTTGTTGTTAGGTGCTGTCGATTCAAGTGCAGCCCATAGTGACCCTATAGACAACAGATCTGATCCCTGTCCTGTCCTGTGCCATCCTCACTCTTCCTGACACACTAGAACCCAGTGTCAGTCCCATGATTGAAGAGTCTTCCTCTCTTTGCCTACTCTGCCTTTCTAAGCAAGGAATAGCCTCTCCTAGTAATAAACCCAAATTATGTGAGCTGAAGCTTTATCATCTTTGCCTCCAAGAAGCACTCTGGCTGCACCCTCTCCAAGACATATTTGTTTGTTCTTTTGGCAATCCATGGGATGTTCAGTGCTCTTCTCCAGTTTCACAACTCAAAGGCATCACTTCTTCTGCCATTCTTATTCATTGTCCAGCTCTCAGAAGCATACCAAGTGATTGGAAAAACCATGGCCTGAATCAGATGCACCTTAGACCTCAAACTGAAATCATTGTTCCTCAGTAATTTGGAGGGATCCCTGACTGCAGACTTTCCCAGTGCAATATGTCTCCAGATTTCCAGGACTGCTGATACCAAGGGTGTTAATTGTGAAGCTAAAGAAAATGAAGTTGTTGACAGTTTCAACCTATCAATTCAGTTCTCCATCTAGCAGTTCAACAGTAGCTAACAACACTTTCTACTGCTTTAAAGACCACCCAACAATTTGCCCTTCCAAGTAGATAAAGAGAGGATGGTCCTCACTCTCCATAATTAGACATAGTGGAGAGGGACAGGGAGAGCTGTCTACTTGAGTGACTACACGCTGGTCCTCACCCAGCTCCAGCTCTGCTTGGGTGTCAAAAGAGGGTGCACAGAGGATGAGATTGAGTTAGGTCTGAACTGCTGAAGAGAATTTAGATGAGGGCAGCAAAGAGTATTTTCCAGGCAGGAGATTATAAATTAGTATATTTTGGAGACCATGACCCAATGGATACAATTGTCTTGAACAAGGAACATCCGTAGAAGTTCTAGGAGTCCCTGAGTGGTACAGGCTTGGTACATGTAATGTTGAAAGTTGAAGTCCACCTTGGAGAGGCTCAGAAGAAAGGCCAGGCAAATTAGATCTGAAAAATCAGCCTTTAACTCCTGAGAAACCCAATTCATTCTGACACACCTGGAGGCAGCATGAAGGAGCGCAGAGTACTCTCACACACCTGGAGTTGAGTCAGCTTGATGGCAGCTAGACAGAGAGATCTTCTCATCCCATCACACCAGTTGCTTGCTCCCAACTCTACACTGCTAGCGGCAGGCCCTGTCTTTGCTTGGAGGTCTCCTGGTCATGGAGTGTTCCTATTAGGTTAGCTAAACTTTCACTGTAAAAGTGCTCAAGGAGCTTTTTATCCCTTTTGTCTCTTTCTGTTGTCTTCTCCCTGGGAAACAATAGGCTTCCTAGGGGCACTGTGTTTTCTCGTAAAAGTTTCAGGAAAATGCATTGACACAATGCGTTATGGGGAGAAAAATAATTACTTGCTATGAATCAGAGAGTTGGACAGTGACTAGGAATGACAGAAAGAGAATTGATGCCTTTGAGCTGTGGTGCTGGTGAAGAGTATTGAATATACCATGGACTGCCAGGGGAA
>NW_006399769.1:2841445-2851877 GCF_000299155.1 Elephantulus edwardii | reverse complement strand
CAATCTTCAGAGTTTCTTCTGACATCCATTTTGGTCTTTTCTTCCTCTTCTGTCTTTGTAATGACCGTTTACACTCTTCCTGAATGATATCTTTGGCATCCTCCCACAACTCTTCTGGTCTTCGCTTATTAGTGTTCAAGGCCTCAAACCTGTTCCTGAGATGATTCTGAAAGGTTCATCTTAGAGAGGGTGAAACCAGGCTGCTCCTTGGAGGCAAGGATTCTGAGGCTTCATCTGACATACCTTGGGGGCATGCTGCAAGGAGGGACTGGTCCTTGGAGAGGGACATCATGCTTGGAAAGGTGGAGGGATGAACTGATTCAGTGACTGAGGTAATGGGGGTAGGTGTGTCAGAGAGCACATTTCAGGGATGTTGTACATAGGGTCGCTATGAGCAACTTGACAGCACATAACAACAACAACACTTACCTTTTAACTCACTGCCCCCTTGAATCAGTGGTACAGCCATGCCTTTGCAATGGAATTCCATGTGCTGAATTTCAAGAACTGGAAGGGTCGTTATTCATGTGAAGAGAGCCCTTGTAGAGGTGGTGCTCATCCCCTTACCTCTGCTGCCTTTGACTAGTGTCTGTTACATAGTAGGTGCTTAGTCTGTTGATATGAATCAATTCCTGGTGGCACATGTTCTCTATCTCTGTTGAATCAGACTAAGACGCAAGACTTAGAGCGCTAGCTGTGAAATCCAGGACAGGTGTGAGAAAAGAAGGAATTCCTGAGATTACCATGACTTCTCAATACCTCATCTGCACATTTTCAACACTCAGAGCCCTTCAGCTTAGTTTTCAAGTGTGTTGTTGGTGCTGTCAAGTCAGCTGAGTGGTGGCAGCTGTGTGTGTGTGTGTGTGTGTGTGTGTGTGTGTGTGTCAAAAGAACTGCCCGATAGGTATCCAATGTGGATGCAGATTATCCACTTTTTCTCTGTGGAGAAGATAGGTGGCCTCAAACCACCAACCTTAGAGTTACCATTTGAGCCACCAGGGCTCCCTCAGGTCAGCAAATATTCAGAGAAAATCTAATCAGATGCTACAGTGTGAGTGGGATGAGGAGGAGCAGGCCTGGGGATGACATGAGTTTGCCTGGTTTGAGGCAGGCACAGGCCTCTGCAGAGTAGTCCGGGTCAGAGATGGTATAGGATCTGAGGGTCAGGACAAGTCTGGGAAATATGTGGTCAGTGTGGCACCTTCTGTGGCAGTGGCTTCAGTAGCCACGGTTGTAACGTGGAAGATTCTATTCCCTCAGATAGTGCTCATGTTGTTTTCAGATCGTCTGGTTTAGACACCATAAAAGCGAGTCACGTGTCTCAGATTTTTTATTCACCGTCAGTTGTGCGCTCAGTTAGTATTTGGTTAGTCAACAGAAGTCAATAGTCATTTTCTTAAATTCTCACAAGATATCATATTCTGAGATCAGGTCACTAACCTATAGCGAGCTGAGGGACTCCGGCCTTCACAAGGCCACTTTGTGATGTCCTCTAGCCAGACCTGAGGAGAGGAGTGGGCACCATGACCACCTTCTCCATACCTCTCAGAAAGTGTGAACCAAGTCTGAAGGAAAGCACCAGCACCGTTGGGTTTAGTGCGAGTTCACTGCAGTTCAAGGACTTAGCCTGCAGGGATCCTGAGAGGAGACATTCTCTTTACCATGTGGATGAGGTTAGAAAGCACCGCCAGCTCTCACAGTCAGGGAATGGCAGCCCCAGGGCTGGAACTCAGGCCTGACAGCTAAAGCTCCTTCCTACTCTGTCACAACGGACCCCGAGTCAGAATTAGAAGGTGGCGGAAGGTTGCTGTGTGGGCTCCCATCTGCAGTCTCTCCCACCTCCCCGAGTTCATTCTGTCTGCTTTTGCTTCTCTCATCCTCAGATATATTTAGTGGAGGCAGATGGAGATAGAACATTCCTGTGAGCAGGCAGAAAATACTGGCTGATTTTCCATGACATCATCGTCATGAGATATTGCCAAGACTCATCAGGTTGGACTTTGCCATGCAGGGGTCATCAGGGAGGGCAGCTGTGGGTCCAGAGCTCACTCACAACAGTGCATTCCTTCACTGGCTGTGAGCTTGGAATAGATTATCTATCTAATATCAAACTACATGGAAGGACATTTTTCTCATCCTCAAGTACAAAGTCCTCTGGTTTAGGATCTCCTCTCTTCCAGTTGTTATAAACTCAAAACCAAACCAAACTAGTTGATGTCAAGTTGATTCTGACACCTGCAGCCCCAGTTGTGCCAGAGTAGAACAGTGTTCCAGAGGGTTGCCAGTGGCCAAATTTTGAAAGTATAGCTTAAGACTATACATGTCCATGCTGAAGACAGAATCCCAAAAAAATTGCAGTGAACTAAACATCCTCTCATTCAGGCCTGCTGTTTTTCCTGACACCACCACCCCCACCACCACCCCCAAGAAAGGACAGCCACCTACATTCAAAATTCAAAAACTGAAATTAATTGCCAACACGTCGCTTCTCACTCATAGCACCCTCTGTTTTCCTCCCTGTGAAACAGAAACATGAGAGGGCCTACTTCAACATAATTGCTTTGCATATTCAATAAGGTACTACTCACAGCTATAAGGTGTATCTGATGTATCTGATACATGTCATAATCACTTGTTATACATCAGAGAGCTGGACAATGACTAGGGATAATAGAAGGAGAATTGATGCCTTTGAGCTGTGGTGCTGGAGAAGAGTAATGAGAATACCATGGACTGCTAGGAAAACGAACAGGTTTGTCCTGGAGAGGGTGAAGCCAGGCTGCTCCTTGGAGGCAAGGATTCTGAGGCTTCGTCTGACATACTTTGGGCATGTTGCAAGGAGAGACTGGTCTTTGGAGAGGGACATCATGCTTGGGAGGGTGGAGGGACAGCACAGGAGAGGAAGACCCTCGATGAGATGGATTGATTCAGTCACTGAGGTAATAACGGGGGCAGGTGTGTCAGAGATGGTGAGACTGGCACAGGATAGGGCAGAATTTAAGGCTATTGTACATAGGGTCGCTATGAGTCACAGGCAACTCGATGGCACATAACAACAACAACACACTTATTTGCACCAATATCAGCTACGATGGCCATCTGTTTCTCAGTGAGGTCAGGATGGAGCTTGGGAGATCTAGCAGCTCCAGTAGAAGCAAATATGGTTAAACTTGGTCTCATATACTTGGAGCATGCTATCATGAGGGACTAGTCCTTGGGAAAAGACACGGGAAAGGTGGAGAGCCAGAGAAAGAGGAAGACCCTTAGCAAGATGTTTTGACACAGTGATGGTAACAATGGGCTCAAGCGTATCAGAGATGGTGAGGATGGGGCCAGATAGGGCAAGGTTCCAATCAGTTTGTTCATAGGATCACTGTGAGTAGTCTACTTGATGGCACATAACATCAAAACCTCTGGGATTCAAAAATCTCAATTCATTGCCATCAAGTATAAAATGCAAGGGAGAAGATGACCCATCCTTCTCCTATGGAGCCACCAGACAGGAACTAGCTGTGGGTGCAGCTCCCTAAGGCTAAGCCATGAGAACTTCCTGGCATCTAAAAATATTTATAAAATTGTACAGCATTGCAATTTTTTAACTTAAAGTTAAAATTCTGCAGTATCTGTAGGTAGTTTAGCTATTGGGATATAATTTGTATGGCAAGATGCCTGAGCTTTGTGCTAGTGAACACTGGGTTCTCTGTGAGTCTCTGGCATGTATTTTGTGACACATCCATTGTGTCTGCAGCTGCCCCCACCATATTCCCTGCTAACCCCATCTAAGCTACAGGATTCCATGAGGGAGGCAGAACCTTAAAAGGCCACTGTTTCCCACCCCATCCTCTAGCTACTTCCCCATCCCTATCGTGTTCCCACTCTGTTTATGACCCCCACCCCTAGCCACACCCCTAGCAGTAGAAGCAAAGAGAAACCTGGTGTGCCTCTCAGACCCACACCCCCTCTGCTCTTCCTGCCCTGGCCTGGCTCTTCCCAGAAGCCCTCCCCCCAGCCCACCCCCTGCCCTCTCCTCCAAACCCAGGATATCCTTCATGCCAGAGAACCTACTGCTTCTTCTGCCTCACATTTCACCCTTTCTATCCCTCAAGAAGCCTTGGCCTAGGAGATCAACAGACTACAAGGTAGAGTCCTGATTTTCTTGAGGGAACACATGCTCTGTCTTGGGAGCAGATGAGAATCTAAAAGCAAGTACTGGCTACAGTGGAGTGCAAAGCAGGTCTGTGGGGTAGGGATGGTGAGCTGAAGGTGCACCTCAGAGGTCCAGCACTGGAGCAGGCTCCACAGGCAAGCCCGTTGCCAGGCTGACCAATAGGCAAAGACATAGGGTGTCCTCTCCACAAGTGAGAACTTCTGCTGGAGCTGCAGAGGCTAGGGTGGAGAGAGGGGTTTGCTTTGAGAGCCAGAAGAGAATGGTTTCTGGCTGTTTCTGGCCCCAAAGGGTTTTCCTTTTGGACTTGAGTGAAAGGGGTTGAGGGTTGCTCTGCTTCTGTGAACTGGCAAGATAAATAGACTAACCAATTTTTTTTTGTTATTTCTGTTGGAAACTTTTATGTGAGTTCCAAACAGCTGGATTTTCTGGATTTTACACTTTGCAGTCACTGGGACACCCCGGGGAAGACTTGGAGTTCCTGCTCTGTGTTCTCTGGGGTTAGCGTTTCATAGAGGCTCTCTTCTATTGTGTGTGGTTTTCCTTTCACCCTAACCCCCCTTCTCCTTTCCTTTTTTATGTCCACAATGTAGGGATTCCCCCTGCGGGCATTTAAAAGTGTCAGAGCACCCTGTTAAAGAGAGGTTCCTGCCTACAGGGAGGGGACTGGGTGGCTCTGAGCCTGCCCTTGATCCCAGATCCCTGCTGGCTGAGGTCCATCCTTTCCACTCCTCCAGGAAGGGCCTGGGGCCACCAAAGCGCAACATGAATGGCTGTCTCCCTGGAACCACTGAAGAGCATGTCCCTATTGTCCTCCTCTCCCCACACAAGTGCCTTCAGGAAAGGATTTCCTTTGTGTATGATGAGCCTACCAAGGCCACACATTTCTGGAAAGCCTGCACACAGCCTGTTCTCAATCAAGACCCTTTGAAATAGATTGTGGGCGTAAGGACCAGGCTCCTGGGCATAAGCTGATGAGATGCCCACTTCTCTTCTGCAGGGTTTGCTTCTAGAAAGGGAATTGAATGTGGAGCAGGTGTGAGAAAATTTCCAAGAGGCAACAGAAAAGACCTCCCAGAAGACAGGGACCATGGCTTACCTGCTGGGCCTGTTACCCCTGCTAGTTTGGACACATCGGGGTTGTCACTGGTGAATGGGGATAGTGGTTCAGTGGTGGATTTTTTGCTTTCTGGTGAGAGATTTATGTTTGCTTCCTAGCCAATACACCACTACATGTGCATCCTCTACCAAGTCACTGGAGAGATCTGTATGTTGCTGTAATGCTGAATAAATTTCAGGACTGCTTCCCGACTAAGATGAAGTAGGAGAAAAGGCTTGGTGATTTGCTTTAGTGCAAAGTCTGGAAGTCAGGGTGTTCTAACCCAAACCCCTTCGCGAGGGTGGTGTAGAGCACCTTAGCCCACTGTGCACGTGATCCTCATGAGCCAGGGCTGACTTGACATCAGCTAACAAGCAGCGTGATCATCTGGTGCCATAGTCCATAAGATTGCACTGCTAGCCCTAAGGCAACACCTCTCTGGTGGCACAAACTAATCAGCCACCCCTAGGCAGAAAGATGGCCAGTTTCTTCCCTTGCGATGTACACCCTTTGAAAGCCTCCTGGGATCGGGGGAAGGTCAGGGGAGTGGGTTCTGACTCACAGCAATGTGTTTTGGAGTTACTGCTAGTACATTGAAAAGTCAAAACAAAGGATGGAAATTGACTAAGTAACAGAACTGAACAGAAGGCTTCCAAGGGCAGCTCAAGAGGAGAAAGCAAAGTATTATAGTGAAATGTGCAAAGAGTTGGAGTCAGAAGATCAAAAAGGAACTCACTTGATATTTTTCAAATGGAAACACCTGAAGAACAGATTCAAGCCTAAAGTTGCAATACTGAAGGATGCTATGGGCAATATCTTGAATGATCCAGCAAGCACCAAACAAAGAAGAAAGGAATGTGTTGAGTCCCTGTACAAAAAAAAAAAGAAAGAAAGAAAAGAAAAGAAAGGCTGACATGGAACTATCTCAGGAAGTAGCCTATGATCAAGACTCAACTGTTATAAAGAAAGAAGTTCAAGATGCACTGAAATCATTGCCCAAAAAGAGGCCCGAAGAATTGATAGAATACCATTTGACATATTCATATAAACAGATGCAGTCCTGGACACACTAACCAGGTTATGTCAAGAAATCTAGAGAACCTGGCCAACTGATTGAAGAAAGAGATCAGTATTTATTTCCATTTAAAAAAAAGTGATCCAGTAGAAAATAGAAATTATTGGACAAGTTCATTAATATCACATGCTAGTAAAACCTTTCAGAAGATTACCCAGTGCATCCAAAGGGGACTTCCAGGGATTCAAGCTGGATTCAGAAGAGGCCATGGCACCAAGGATTCCATTGCTGATATCCTGGCTTTAGCTGAAAGCCAGGAAATACTTGAAGAGCATCTATAAGTGTTTTATTGACAAAGGCGCTTGACTATGCAAGGGATGACAAATTATGGCAAATGTTGAGAAGAATGGAAATCCCAGAACACGTAATTGTGCTCATTCAAAACCTATTCCTAGACCAGGAAGATGTGTCTGGACAGAGCAAGGGTTCAGAAATTATTTTGAAATCCAGAAAGGTGTGCATCAGAGATGTATCTTTTCTCCATACCTATTCAATCCACATGGTAAATAGATCATTGGAAAAGCTGAGCTATATGAAGAATACTGTGACATTAGGATTAGAAGAAGATGCACCACCAACCTGTGCTCTGTAGGTGACACAACCTTGTTTATTGAAGGTGAGAAAGACTTAAAGTGCTTGCTACAGAAGGTCAAGGACTACAGCCTTCAATATGAATTGCAGTTCAATATTAAAAGAAAAAAATCCTCACCACTGGACCAACTGGCAACATCATGGTAGATGGAGAAAAGATTGAAGTTGCCAATGATTGCATCTTTCTTGGATCCACAAACAACCCCTTTAGTACCTGATGTCAAGAAATCAGAAGACCAAGTTGTATTTGGGAATTTGCTATCAGATATCTCTTTAGTATACTAAGAACAATAATGTCCGTTTCAAGACTGTGATGTGCCTGATCCAGGCCATGATCTTCTTAGTTACAAGTTATGCATTTGAAAGTTGGACAGTGACTAAAGATGACAGCAAAAGAATAGATGCCTTTGAGTTGTGGCTTTGGAGAAGAATGTTCAATATCTCATGGACTGCCAAGAGAATAAACAGGTCTGTCCTTGAGAAACCAGGGTGCTCATTGGAGGCAGGGATGGTGGAACTCCATCTCACGTACTTTGGGCCTGCTGTCAGGAGGAGAAGGACATCATTCTTGGGAAGGTGAGGGTCAGAGAAAGAGAGCAAGACTCTCAGTGAGGTGGATTGACACTGACTCTAACGATAGGATGGCACAGGATGGGTATAATATTCAGCGCCTTTGTTCATAGAGTCCCTATGAGTCCTAGTCAACAAGGTAGCATATAACACAGTGCTTCTGTATTTGAAGTACCAAGTTGGATGCCTTGAACAAGGAGGGCTATTTTCTCAAAATTTATTGTTGTCATGTACCATCAGTTTGGAACTGACTCATAGCAGACCCTCCTTTGGTTTTTCAGAAGCTGTAAATCACAGGGGAACATTCCCTTCTTTTTCTCAAGGAGCAGATGGTAGCTTCAAATTGCCTGCCTTTTGGTTGGCAGCACATCTCTTTAACCACTAGGCCAGAAGAGCTAAGAGGCTAAGATCCAAAGTGAGGGCACCAGCTGTAGCACAAGGCTGTCTCCCGCTGTTGTCTCTGGGGAAAGTCCTTGTCTCTTTTCAGCTTTAGTTCATTACTGTTGTTGATGTTTGTGTTAGCTGCCATTGAGATGATGATGACTGTGAATGACAGATGTAAACCTTGCTCTGTGCTTCCCATCCTCACCATCTCTAATATGCTCCGTCCAGCACATTGTTACAGTCACTGTGTCATATATCTTACTAGGAGTTGTCCTGCCTCTCTCTGACCCTACACCTTTCCCAGTATGATGTCCTTTTCCAAAAACTGGTTCCTTCTCACAACGTACCCAAAGGATGTGAGATGAAATGTCACCAGTCTTGCCTTTAAGGAGCACCCTGGTTGCACTTCCTTCAAAACCAGATTTGTTTATTCTTTTGGCAATCCATGGGATATTCACTATAACCACACCTCCAAGATGTTGATTCTTCTATAACCCTTATCCATTGCCCAGCTTTCAGATGCATAGAGAATAATTGAAAGGTTATGGGTTTGGTCAGGTGCACCTTAGTCTTTAAACTGGCAGCCTTACTCTTTAATCTTTGAAGAGTTCCTAGACAGCAGATTTCCCAAATATAACATATCTTTTTCTTTTTTTTTTACTGCTGTTACAATGGTTGATTGTGGATCCAAGTAAAATTAAATTATTGACAACTTCAACCTTTTCTCAAATCTATCAGGTTGTTTCCTGTTAGCCCAGTAAATGAGGATTTTTGAGGGCTTTTTGTTGTTGGGTGTGGGGTTTTTTTTAACTCAATAGAAATGTTTTGCTTGTTAATTTATATACAACATTTTGAAAAATAGCAGACACCTGAGTGTGAAATAGTGACATTAAAAAGAGTGAATCCTAATATAAACTATGGTTTTGGTGAACAGTAACTTATCAACATCAGCTCAATATTAGTAGCAAATGCATCGTAGCATGGTAAGATGGATGTTAAAATAGTAAACAGTAAACAGAGAGGGGAGACAGGGATTTTACATTGTACTTTCTGTGCGATTTTTTACATTGATATGTAGTCCATACTGATTCTGTAGTCTTTGATTTTCTGCACCAAGTGTTTCAAGTTCTCTTCACTTTCTGCAAGCAAGATTGTGTCATCTGCACAACACAGGTTGTGATGAGTCCCTCCAATGCTGATGTCACATTTTTCTTCATATAGTCCAACTTCTCAAGTGATTTGCTCATCATACAGATTGAATAGGTATGGAGAAAGGATGCAACCCTGATTCACACTTTTCTTGTTTCCATGCAATGTTCCCTTGCTCTGTTTGGACAACAGCTTGTTGGCCTATGTTTAGGGTTCACCTGAACACAATCAAGGGTTCTGGGATTCCCATTCTTCTCGCTGTTAGCCACTATTTGTTATAGTTACTTAGCACTCTTCGTATAGCAAATATCTGCCCCTCTGTTTGTCCATCCTTCTCTGGGCTTGATTTGCTCTTTCTTTTCAAATCTCAAAAGTGATTGACTAAAATGCAATGCATGCTAATAAGGCTTTATTAGCATCATAAAAAAAAATCTTGTTCCTAAATGAGATTACACCTATAAGTATTGGGGTTTAGGATTTGAGATTTTGGGGAGGACAGAGTTCAGTTTATTAACAGCATGTAAAGCCAAGTACTGGGCCTCAACTAGTAAATGCTAGATGGGAAGGGGTCCTGGCCACTCTGTGTCTCGTTCTGAGGCCCTTCCTCCCTTCACTGAGGGAGTCAGCATTGCAGGAAAAGGAGACCAGGGGCCTCTCTTCAAGTCCCAGGCTGAGGTTATGCATAAATAAAGATGAGAGAGGTAACTACAGGGCTTTACGAAATTTTCCTTGAATCTTTGAAGCCACAGAAAGGAACTATTCTTCTCCTAGTGTTTAAACTATTAATAAAAACCAGCACCTGTCAGCCTTTCATGTGAGGGATGGTGGCTTCGCACATTTTATTTCTGCAACACCTTTGTGAATCTGGCAGCTCATAACTGGAGTGGGGGGTTGTTGTTGTTGTTGTTGTTGTTCGGTATCTCAGTTTGGCTGCAACTCATAGCGACACATGAACAGCAAAACTGAACAGATAGATTCCTATGCTGTGCCATCTTAATCATCTGATACTTTGAGCCTCTTGCTGCAGTCTCCGTGTCAGTCCATTTGTTGAGGGTCTTCCTCTCGTCCTCTGACCCTCCACCTTTCCCAGCATCATATATTTTTCCAAGGTTTGCCCTGTCCTAAGTATGTGAGGTGAAGTTGCACCATCATTACCTCTAGGAAGCGCTCTGGCTGCACTTTTTCCAAGACATATTTGTTCATTCTTTTAGCAGTTTATAGGATATTCAACTCTTAGTCATTTTCCAACTTTCAGATGTATAACATTTATTTTAAAAGTCCATCTTCAGAGCAGCGAACTGGGGCGGGGGTGGGGGAGCAGGGGGGAGGGCTGGGCAGGGAGAAAAGTGCAACAATGAATGAATGGAAATCCAAAATCTCTGTAAATGTTCATTAAAAT
>NW_006399769.1:2839264-2841155 GCF_000299155.1 Elephantulus edwardii | reverse complement strand
CAACTTCAGTCTTTTCTCCATCTATCATGCTGTTTCATGGAACATAGAGTTTTTTAAGGCCTGTTATTTAGGAAGTGGATGGACATTCCTTCTTCCTGGTCTGTCTTCATTCAAATGCTCAGATTTAGAACAGTTATCTGACAGACGGGCATTTTACAGAAAGGAGCAGATGAAAGACATTTCTCAATTATGGAAGGAACTAATGGATTTAGTGTAGCTCTCCACCCTTGGCACGTGTGTCTTAACCCATCCCTCTCCCCGCTCCACCAGCATCCCTTTCCATTCATGCCTGCCCTATACAACACTTCCTTCCCCTATCCAGCCCTTGATATGATGACTTAGGTCTCAAGCCTTCTGTGCTTCTGTGATTCCAAATGCCTCACACTAATGCCAGTCTCTTATGCTGTAGCCAGTATCTCTTGAGTTCTAATTCTCTAAGTCCAAATTCCTGGTATTTAAATTAGGGTAGGCTTTCTATTTCAGACAGTTCTGAGGAAAAGTCCTTTGCCTTGAACTTCCGCTCCAGGACTGACTTCTTGTAGCTTATGTCTGCTTCTCTTCCATTTGCAGCACACTGCTGTCAGTCACAGTAAGATAATTTCCCAGGAGAGGGTGATGTGTCTCCTAGAGCTGGTATCTAAAAACTATTTAAACATTCAGGCTCCACCCACCAGACTTCTGGTATTGTGAGCTGTGGTGCTGGAGATAAGTATTGAATGGACTGCTAGAAGAACAAACAGGTTCATCCTAGAAAGGGTGCTAGACTGCTTCCTGGAGGCAAGGATTGTGACGCTTCGTCTGACATACTTTAGGCATGTTGCAAGGAGGAACTAGTCCTTGGTGAGAGACATCGTACACAGAGGTCAATGTGAGGCGCAAGCAACTCAGTGGCACATAATAACAACAAAAGCAGTATCATGATGTTGCCTATTGGTGCAGTAGTGAGGATTTTTGTTTTCCTGATATTGAGATGTAACCCACATTGAGTGCCTCAAGTCCTCTTCACTCTGCAAGCAAGGTTATGTGTCATTTGCATAAGGCAGGTTGTTGATGAATTTTCCTCTGATCCTGATGCCACATTCTTCTTCATAGAATCTTCAATATACAGATTGAATAGATATGGAGAAAGAATATAGCTCTGGGAGGGTGTCGGGATAGGAAACAATATATTGCCCCAGGGGAAACAGGCTGTGATCAGCATGTTTGGTGTTTGTGCCCTGATGACAGTTGGGCAGTATCTGTTTTCTCTTTTTTTTGCCTGAGCACAGGGCAGAGGGAGCCCAGGAACTGAGTTACACCTGACTGCTTGGTGTGGTCCAGGAGTGAGGTGTAAAGGAATCCATTTGTTGAGGGGCAGTTCCTCCTAAGAGGCATGTGGCACATCCCCGTGTCTTCCTTTGACGTCAGTGCAGGGCATGGGGACAGCTGTGGCTTGGGGATGTGGAAGTACCAGCACAGGCAGTGCGTAAAATTTCCTCAGCTAGCTGTGTCATGTCACTAATAGTGTCTGACTTTGGGCGGAAGTGTCTTTCACTCTGGGAGTGTGGATTATAAACTGAGCCTTTCAGATTTAGCCAATTGCTGTCGTTAGGCACCATCAAGTCGACTCTCACTCATAGTGACCCTATGAATAATGGTTCTGAATCTTTCCCTATATGTGCCATCCTCGTCATCTCGGATGTACTTGAACCCATGAATAGGCCGTGTTGATCCATCTTGCTGAGCATCTTCCTCTCTTTCCAAACATGGTATCTTTCCCCAAGGACTTGCTCATCCTACAGCATGCCCAAATTGTGTGATATGATGTTGTGCCATCGTGCCTCTAAGAAGTACCCAGCTTACACTTCCTCCAAGACAGACTTATTTTGCTCTTTTAACGACCCCACGGGAT
>NW_006399769.1:2834937-2838829 GCF_000299155.1 Elephantulus edwardii | reverse complement strand
AGTCCTCTTTGCAATGATATATCCCGTATTCTGGGCTGTTGTCATACATATAATGCCTAAACTTCTTAAAGGCCATGGAGGTGGGGAAAGAATATCATGTTTATCATGTCAGGTTGGATTTTAAGAATCAACCTATAAAAGGATAAGCTTTACATATTTATTCATGAAGCAGGGAGACATCATCTGGGATTGGTTGATGTCAGAGAGATTAGGATAATTAAGCATGCCCACAGTTCTTTCAAGATGGCTGCCACCGGAAATACTTTCTAGGTCTCGTGGAAAAACGTGTAGATGATCCAGAGAGCTTCAAATGCACATTGTTCAGACAATTTCAGCAATATATGCACGTAGCTTTAAGAATAGCCACCTCTAGGTGAGGCTTTTAGTCATATCTGAACCCTTTTAACACATTGCCACACGCTTTTAAATTGACGACCGTGCTGTTTTCGATGTATTACCGTCATTTGCGGTAATGTATTAAGATAGTGCCTCATGAGCAGGTCATACAAGAGTCATTCACGTAGCACCTGAAATCTCTTAGCAGTGTTAAGAAATGTTAAGAGCGAATACCTGCAGGTGCCCACACTACTCATTTAGTATATTCTTAGGTCGTTTAATGCCTGCATCAGCTGAATATGGACTTTAATGATCTGAACCATTTCAAGGGAAAATCCTTTTATCATACAAAGAGGGAAAGAGACCAAGAAATTGAAAAAGCCTGGGATTCAGAGTAAGCCTACTAGTATAATCCAGTTAAAGTGTCAAACAGTTACCATTTTCCTTATCATTCCTCATAACAGTTGTCCTTCTTACAAGATCAAAAAGCCCCCTTTTTAAATTTTTTCTCTCTTTTATTATTATTATTATTAATTTTAATCTAAGTTTACAGAGATTTTGGATTTCCATTCATTCCTTGTTGCACTTTTCTCCCTGTCCACCTCTCCCCCACCCCAGTTGCTCTTCTCTTTGAAAAGTAAAAGAAAAATTATGTTATTGTTATACAATCCCTTCACCCATATCCACTCCACTATACTGTCTTTGTTCTGGACTTCTGTAATGACAATAATACCTAATCATATATCCCCTTTAAACAGTTCTCTCCCTCATCTGATTAGTGCAGTATACATAATTTATCCCATCTTTCTCAGTCTTCTCCCCAACTCCGATGTCAGTCCCATTTTACAACAGTGGCACCATACAGTATTTTTCCTTTTATGACTGAGATAATTCACTCAGCATAATGTCCTCCAGGGTCACCCATTTTGAATAATATTTCATGAGTTCCTTGTTTTTCAATGCAGTGTAGTATTCCATTGTGTGAATATACCACAGCTTCTCTATCCATTCGTTTGTTGATGAAACAACTTAGGTTGTTTCAAACTCTTTGCTATTGTGAACAAAGCCACGATAAACATGGGTGTGCATATATCTGCTTGGGTGTCAATTATGGTCTCTTTGGGATCTATTCCCAGTAGTGGATTTGCTGGGTCAAATGGTTTTTCTAATTGCAACTTTTTCAGAAAGCACCTTCCATAGTGGTTGCACCATTTTGCACTCCTCCCAACAGTGAATAAGGGTTCCAGTTTCTCCACACAAAAGGCTCCTTTTGACGTTATTGTTAATCTACTTGACAACTACATAGCGACCCTGTGAACACCAAATCTGAACCTTGCCCTCTCCTGAACCATCCTCACCAGCTCTAATATTCTCAAGCCCATTGTTCTAGTCCCTGTGACCAGGAAGGTGACACTGTAACAGTCACTGTGACGAGAAGAGGACCCGCACCTTGTTAGGGGTTTGTCTTTCTTTGTCAGACCCTCTGCCTTTCTCAGCATGATGTCATTTTTCCAAAGACTGGCCCCCTCCTTCCAACATACACAAAGCATGTGAGACAGTTTTCCCTCCTTGCCTCTAAGGAACATTCTCACTGTACTTCCTCCAAGACACTTTTGTTTGTTCCTTTGTCAGCCCATGGGATATTCAGCACTCTTCTCTAACACCACAATTCAAAGGCATCAGCTTCTTCAGTCATTCTTATTCATGTCCAACTTTTAGATTCATAGGAAGTAGTTTCAAAGACTATGGCTTAGATCAGTCTTTAAACTGACATCTTTGCACTTTAGCATTCTAGGGAGGTTCTTGACTTCAGATTTCCCTAATATAACATATAGGTATTTACTTCTTGACTGCTGTTGCTGTAAGAATTGTGTATCTGAATAAAATGATATCATTTACAACTTCAGTCTTTCTCTACCAAAATGACTACTAGCCCAGTGGTGAGGAAGATCCTCATTACTATGTTAATGGAAGGAAGTTACACTCTGTTGGAGATTGCAGTGCAGAGGCAAATGACAGCAAAGAATTTAAACTTGCTAAAGACATTTTTCAGAATGAGAAATACATTGCAAAGAGGATGAGGGGGGATGAGGGTGAGGTAATTGGGCAATAGTAAGTGAATATTTAAAAAAAAACAAAACCACCAACCAGTAAACTGGGGGAGGGGGGCAAGACAGAGAGAGGGTAAAATGTGTAACAATGAATTCATGAAAATCTAACTTTTCTGTAAACCTTTGTTAAAATCACAAATAAAATTAAAAAAATTTATTAAAAAGAAACACCCTATCCTCCTAGACCTAGAAAATATTTCTCCTTTTTAAATAGTATTATAGAAGTATTAGAGTATTGTTTTGTTTTGTTTTTAAGTTGCTTTCTTGTCTATCGCAGTACTGTTGTTGTTGTTAGGTGCCAACAAGTTGAGCATAACTCATAGCAACCCTATTAACAAAAGATCTGAACCCTGTTCTATCCTGTGCCATCCTCACACTTCCTAACACATAAGAGCCCTTTGCAGCAGCCACCAAGTCAACACATTTGTGCAGGGTCTTCCTCTCCTTCACCAACCCTCTACCCTTTCCAGCACTGTGTCTCTCTCTAAGGAATAGAACCTCCTAGAAATGTGCATAAAGTATATGAGGCGAAGCCTCATCATTCTTACCTCCAAAGACCACTCTTGCTGCACCCTCTCCAAGCCATATTTGGCCATCCATGGCATGTTCAGTGCTCTTCTCCAACACCACAGCTCAAAGTTGTCAATTCTTCTTCTGTCTTCCTTACTCATTATTCTGCTGTCAGATGCATAATAAGTAATTAGAAAGACTGTGGCCTGACTCAGGCTCACCTTAGTCCTCAAACTGACATTATTACTCTTCAATAAATTGAAGAGGTCCCTAACTGCAGATTTTCCTAGTGTAATGTGTCTCCTTATTTCCTGACTGCTGATACCAAGGGTGTTAATTGTGCATCCTAGCAAGATGAAGCTGTTGACAGTTTCCATCTCCTCTCCATTCATTAAGGTGCTGCCTGTCAGTCCAGTAGTAAGAATCTTTAGTTTTTTGACGCTGAGATGCAATTCACACTGAAGGCTGCATTCCTTGATTTTCTGCATCAAGTGTGTCAAGCCCTCCTCACTTTCATTCAGCAAGCAAGGTCATGTCATCTGCATAACACAGATGTCTCCCTCCACTCCTGATGCCACACTTCTCTTCATAGAGTCCAGCTTCTCGAATAATTTGCTCAGCGTACAGATTGAATAGGTGTGGAGAGAGAATCAACCCTGAAACATCCCCTTATTAATTTTAAATCATGCAGTGTTTCTCTGCTCTGTTCATGCAACAGCATCCTGGTCCAGGTGTAGGTTCCACGCATGAGCACAATTAAGTGCTCTGGGATTCCCATTCTTCTCAATGTCAGCCAAAGTTTGTTATGATACACACAGTCAAATGCTTTTGCATAGTCAATAAAGCACAAATGGACATTCTTTTGCTATTGTTTACTTTCAGCCAGGATCCATCTGACATCAGCAGTGATAACCCTAGTGCCATGGCCTCTTCTA
>NW_006399769.1:2833282-2833922 GCF_000299155.1 Elephantulus edwardii | reverse complement strand
TTTTTTTTTATGGATGATATTCTTGATATCAGGCTATGAACTCTCAGAGCAAGCCATCAGGCTTTGGGGTTCAGTGCCTTTCAAACTGCCTTTCTTCTGGTTAGTAACCAAACACTAAACAACAAAGAAAAACCAAAGAAACCAAACAAAAGTACCTCGGTTTCTTTCAGGATAGTGTAGTACAATAAAACTTTGGTATTTCTTATTTCAGAGTCTAAAGGAAAATTGAGAGCAGGACTGCTTTGTCCTTTCCAGCTTTGTTTCTTCCCCGTTTCTTCCCTGAGAGCCAGAATTTCTCTGTCCATGCCTTGAGGAAATGCCCTTACAACCTGAGTGTTAGGGGGTTAATGTGAGTCTGTGACTGGGGCAGACTTGTTAAACTGGTTGGTAGCAAGTTGATCCCATTTTTTACATTTCCATTTTAGTAAGTTCTTCCAATTTAGTCCTTACTTATTGCAAAACTCAAAATTTCCGTCTTCCTCAGAATGTCATTATGTTTCCAGAAACCTCTAGTATTGTATCATGAGGGCACGCAGGGTCATCTGCTGCCACAGCCTGTTTCCCACACATCTGACCTATGCTAAAGAACTCTGAGCTTAGAGTCTAATATTTAGAAGTTTCAGTCTTGGAATTTTTTTTT
>NW_006399769.1:2776654-2830957 GCF_000299155.1 Elephantulus edwardii | reverse complement strand
CTTGGTAGAACAGTCATCATCACAATATTGAGTCTTCCTATTCATGAGCATGGTATACTTTTACTTTTTTTCCAAATTTCTTTTTGTTTCTTGTAGTATTGTTTTATAGTTTTCTGTGTATAGGTCTTTTATATCTCTAGTAAGATTTGTTTCCAAGTATTCCATCTAGTGGTTAGCTATGGTGATTAATACTGTTTTTCTTAGCTCCATTTCAATATTCTCCTGTCACTGTAGAGAAATCCAAATGATTATTGGATGTTGATATTGTCCTCTGCTACTTTGCTGAATTGGTTGACTATTTCCAATAGTTTTCTCACTGAATCTTTTGGATTTTTCTAAATATATGATCATGCCATTTGCATATAGAGATAGTTCTGCCTTCTCTTTGCCTATTTGGATGCCTCTTATTTCCTTGTCTTGTCTTATTGATCTCAACTAATACTTCCAGTACTATTTTGAATAAGAGAAGTGATAGTGATAATGGGCATCCTTGCCTAGTTCCTGTTCTCTCTCTCCATTGAAAATTATGTTAGCTCTTGATTTTGCATATATACTTTTCACTATTTTGAGAAAATTCACCTATATTCTTATTTTGTTGTGTGTTTTAATCAGGAAATGGTGTTGGATTTTGTCAAAAGCATTTTCTGCATCAATTGATAAGATCATGTAGTCCTTATTCTTTGCTTTATTGATGTGACAGATTACATTACTTACTTTTCTTATGATGAATCATCTTAGCATACCTGTTCACTTGATCATGATGAATTATTTTTTGATGTATTGTTGGGCTTTATTGACCAGGATTTTATTGCAGATTTTTGCATCTTTGCTCCTGAGAGATATTGGCCTGTAGTTTTCTATTTTTGTAATGTTTTTACAAGACTTTGGTATTGAGGATATGTTTGCTTCATAGAATGAGTCTGGTAGTATTCCATCTTTTCATATTTTCTGAAATACTTTATGTAGAATTGATGACAGCTCTTCTCTGAATGTTTGAGAGAATTCACTGGTAAAACCATCTGGTCCAGGGTTTTTTTAAGTTGAAAGTTGTTCTATGACCAATTCAATTTCTTTTTTTGTAATGATTTTGTTCAGGTGTTCTGCCTCAGTCTGTGTCTGTTTGGATAGGTTATAAGTTTCTAAGTGTATGTCCATCTCTAGGTTTTCATAATTGTTTGAGTATAAGTTTTTAATATTCTATTGTTAATCTTTTTATTTCATTTGATTCGGTGTGGCATTGCCCCTTTCATCTGTTATTTAGGTTATATGCATCTTTTCTTTTTTTCCCCTTTGTTAGTTTTCCTAGTGTTTTGTCAATTTTATTGATCTTTTCAAAGAACTAACTCCTGGTTTTGTTAATAGTTTCAATTATTTTTCTGTTTTCTATTACATTTATTTCTGCCCTAATTTTTATCGTTTCATTTCTTCAAAAGGTTGTTGGGGTTATTTTTTCTGTTCTCTACTTATTGGAGATGTTAAGTAATCAATTATCATTTTTCTTCCCTTTTGTTGTATTTACTTATTGCTATGAATTGACCTCTAAGTACTGCTTTTGCTGTATCCCAGAGATTTTTGTAAGTTGTACTTTTCATTTCATTTGCTTCAAGAAACTTTTTCTTTTTTTATTTCATCTATAACTCATTTATGTTGATGCAAAAAATAGTCCAGCTTCCACATGTGTGCTTTTTTTCACCTTTGTCCTTTTGGATTTGTTTGTTTGTTTGTTTGTTTTTAAGAGTTTCTGAATGTTTTATTTAATTTCATTTTAATTGATTTATGTAGCCAATGCTGATATTGTTGTTAAGTGCCCTCAAGTTGAGTGTGACTCATAGAGACCCCACAAACAATAGATCTGGCCTCTTTCCTGTCCTGCACCATCCATATCATCTTTGACACATTTCAATCCATTGTAGCAGACATGGTATCTTGTTGAGGCTCTTCTTCTCCTTTACTGACCCTCTATGTTTCTAGGCATGATGTCCCTTTCCAAGGAATAGCCTTTCCTAGCAACATTTCCAAAATATGTGAGATACATCTTTGCCTTCAAAGAACAGTCTAGTTGCACTTTCTCCAAGAATATTCTTTTGGTAGTCCATCGAATATTCAGCACTCTTCTCAAGTACCACAACTCAAAGGCAACAATTCTTTTCCTATCATCTTTATTCCTTGTCCAGTTCTCAGGTGCATAGCAGGTGATTAGAAATACTGTGGCTTAAATCAGGCTTTAATTTATATTATTGCTCATGAGTACTTTGGAGAGATTCCTGACAATAGATTTCTCAGTGCTGTACATCTCCTGATCTCCCGACTGCTGGTACCAAGGCTGTTCGTTGTGGATCAAAGCAAGAGGAAATATTTGGCAATTTCAATATACTCCCCATCTATCATGGCCATTTGGCAGCATCAGGATGGATGGTGAAGAGATTGAGATTGTTCACAGCTTCAGTTTGCTTGGCTCCACAGTCAACACTCTCGGCACCAGCAGCCAGGAAATTAGAAGACGTATTGCCATGGAAAAGTCTGCTGTTAGGGATCTCTCCAAAGTACTGAAGAGCAATGGTGTCACTCTGTAGACTAAGGTGTGCCTGATATAGGCTGTGGTCTTTGCAATCACTTGTTGAGCATCAGAGAGTTGGACAATGACTAAGGAGGATAGAAGGAGAATTGATGCCTTTGAGCTGTGGTGCTGGAGAAGAGTATTGAGGGTACCATGGACTGCTAGGAAAACAAACAGATTCATCCTGGAGACCTGGAGAGGATCAAACCGGGCTGTTCCTTGGAGGCAAGGATTCTAAGGCTCCGTCTGACATACTTTGGACATGCTACAAGGAGGGACAGGTCCTTGGAGAGGGACATCATGCTTGGTAGGGTGGAGGGACAGCCCAAAAGGGGAAGGCCCCCTATGAGGTGGATTGATTCAGTGACTGGGGTAATCAGGATGGGTGTGTCAGAGACGGTGCGATTGGCACAGGATAGAGTAGAGTTTAGGGCTGTTGTACATAGGGTCGCTATGAGTCACAAGTGACTCGACGGCACATAACAACAACAACAATATCATGGCCTATTGGTCTAGCAGTGAGAATTTTTGTTTTCTTAATCTTGAGATGGTAAACCATTCACATTCAGTATAATTATTGAGAGGCAAGATTTTTATTGCTATTATTTTGTTGTGGGGTTTTTGGTTTTTGTTTTTTGTTTTTGTTTTTGTTTTTGTTTTTGTTTTTTTATGTTGTTGCTGGTTATTTAGTCCATCCTGCTTTCTGTAATATCTTGGTCTTGCTTTTACAAACTCCCTTAGGTTCTACTTTTCTGATAATATCTTGATCTCTCCTTCATATGTGATGAAGAGTTTTGCTGGATACAATATTCTTGGTTGAAAGTTGTGTTCCTTGAGTGGTATATGTCTTTCCACTGTCTTCCTGCATGCATGGTTTCTGCGGAGAAATTAGCACCTAATCTTATTTGTTCTCCTTTATAAGTTACTCTTTGTTTTTCCCTAGTTACTTTCAGAATTTTCTCCTTGTCTTTGATTATGGCAAATCTGACTATGATATGCCTTGTTGTTTTTCTTTTGGGGTCCATTCTATATGGAGTTCACTCAGATTTTTATATGTATATTCTCCCACTCTTTGTTATTCCTGGAAAGTTTTCTTCTACTAACTCTTCTACAACTTTCTCAGTGTCTTTTCTTGCTTCTTCTTGTTGGGATTCCAATTGTGCACATTTTTCTCCTTGAAGGTGTCCCATAATGTTCTTAGGCTTTCTGTTATTTCCTTCTTTTTGGTTCTGCTTTTTCCTCTAGCAAATCAGTACTAAGAGCTTTCTCTTCTATTTTGCTGATTTTGAGTTCTGTCTCTTCAGTTCTGCTCATCTCTTCCAAGCTTCCGAGGTGCTGGTCTTGATATTCTGGTTTCAGTCTCTTGTTTTTTTCTAGGGTTTCTTTTCTTGACTTGTTTTTCTGCATTTCTCTTGACTTTTGCTTATAAAATTTTGAAATTCTTTGAGTTTTTCTTCCACCCAATAAAACTATTTAATCATTGTTCTTTTAAACTCTGTGTTAGAAAGCTCCATCAGGCTTTCTGGATTCAGAAAAATCCATTGATTCTGCGTTTTGGTCACTTAGATGGGGTGAAATCTTGTTTTGGTTTTGTGGTAAACTGTGATGTAGTCTGTTTCTTCTGTGTCATTACTATAATGGGTATTGTTGTTACTGTTCTTGCTTAACTTTCTTCCTAGTGTCTAAAAGATCCTTTGTCTGTGTACGTTGGGTGGGGAGCTCACTGCTACAGAAGCTAGAGAGGCAACTCACCCTGTCCGAATTTCTCTCAGGACTCTTGGCTCATAGGATATAGCTGAGTGTAGGAACTAGCTTCCGGAAGGTACTGGGCACTGCCCAATCCATCACCTCCTAAAGTAGAGCTTGAGTAGTGGGGGAGGTTTCAAGGCTGCAGACAGGCTGAGGGCAGCACTGGTCAGGTTCACCTATTAAAACTGTCTGAGTGCAGCCAGAGGTAATGGGGAAATTGCAAGACTGCTTACAGGCTGAGGGTGGGAATAGTTTTGGAATTCTTGACAGCTTGACCTCTGAGTTTGCATGTTATAAGAGAAATACAATGAGACAGTGGAGTAAGCCCTGGGGGCGTGAAGCCTTGGCTATCATATACAGCCTCCTTGCTTCTCTTGGGGAATCTTGTCCCTGCTCTGCTTTGTCCTTAGTAAGGACTGCATACAGATTGGGTGCTTCCAAAACCTCAGGACAGGGTGAGCAGTGGCTATCCTCACCTCCATCCTCACCCAGACTGATGGCCTATTCATAGCATGTTCAGTGAACAATTAAGCAGGAATGAGTCTCTCCCCTGCCCCTAATGCAGGCATCCATAAATCTCGGTGTAAAAGTTGCCATACCCTTGAGTGGTCACTTATCCAGATCACACATGGGTTGGGGCTACCAGTCCCTGGGAAGAAGAGATTCCTGATGAGATTCCCATACCCGCAGCTGCAGCATGGCATATCTGTTCAGCTGCTGATGGGAAGAGAACCTGGCAACTGTGGGTCACTTGACTGCTTCCCTTCTATGTCATTCCAGTGGCCCCAGAAACCAACAAGTGTCTGCACTCACCCTGTGAGTTTCCCTGTACCCAAGGAGATTGATATTCAGTACTATTCTCCAACTCTACAACTCAAAGGTGTCGATTCTTTTTCTGTCATCCTTAGTCATTGTCCATCTTTCAGTCTTCTCAGTAGTTGAGAAGACCATGGCTTGAATTAGACACATTTTAGTCTTTTTTTTTAATTGAGATTTTATTGTAAGTTTATAAAAACTTGGATTTCCATTCATTCCTTTTTGCACATTTTCCTTCCTTCCCCTTTCCCCCAGTTCAGTTTTTTCTTTAGAAAAAAAAGTTCTTTAATTGTTATACAGTCTCTCCCACAGACCAATTTACTATGGAGCTCTTATTCTGGACTCTTGTCACACCAATAATACCTGATCATATTTTTAGGCACATTTTAGTCTTTAAGTTGAAATTATTGCTCTTTAGTTCTGGAGAGGTCCCTGACAGCTGATTTTCCCAATGCAACTTGTCTTTTTATTTCTTATGGACTGTCAAGACAACAGACCATAGTGCTTTTTGAAAGCAAGGATGGTAAAACTTCATCTCACATTCTTTGGACACATTATTAGGAGGAACCAGTCCTTGAAGAAGGATATCATGCTTGGAAAAGTGGAGTGTCAATGTAAGAGAGGAAAACTCTCAACAAGATGGATTGTCACAATGACTATAGCAATGGACCCAAGTGTGCCAGAGATGGTGAGGATGCCACAGGATAGGGCAGAGCTCAGAGCTGTTGTTCTGGGTTCTGCTAGAGTTGCAATGATTTGCAGTCAGCTTAAGGGCACATAATAACATAACAATAATGAATATTGAGGATGGTAAATAGTAAACAAAAAACACTCTGATAGACCTGGAGAGAGACCCCAGAAGAAAGGAAAAGTCTTATGTTAACATCTTTGATGACACTCTTTTCCTGCTTTTTAGACAAGGGATCTCACATTTTCATTTTGCCATGGGTTCCACAACTTAAGGAACCATTCCTGTCTGGTGGTTGTTGACCGCTTTGCAAAACTACCAAGTATCTGTCTTTCCAAGACCCTACCCTTGGATCTCAGCAAAAGCCATGTGCAGAACTGACTCTTCTGCCTTCTCTCCCTCACAGGTGTTTTCCTAGCTGTGTGCCAGGCCCTGGAGAACACCACGTCTCTGCTGAGCGGTGAGTCTAGCCTCTCTTCATGTGCTTCTGGTGTCTGGAATCTGGGAAAGCAAACAGACCTTGGCTGGTTTGTGGAGGTGGAGCTCTAGCCTTGACCTTGAGCTTGTCCCCACTCCCTAAATAAAGACTGAGATAGTGATCACTGCTTCACCAGGGACTCACCTACTCCCATCTCTCACCAGTGACACAGATGGATGTTGTGGATAACTGTGTTAGAAAGCAGAGCTTCAGGACCCAGGAGCTCAGGACCATCCACGCTTTCTGGCTCACATAAAGAACAACTCAGATTCCTGGTCTGTCTTGTCTTCTTCTGCCTCCTGATCTTTGTTTAGTTATCTGTAGTAATATTTTCCCTTTTCATTTTAAAGATCCTATGTTAGCATTTTGCAATGTTTGGAATAAGAAACAAAACTGCATGCATAATAATAGTTAGGCAGGAAAGCAATCAGCTTTGATGATTGGGCACTGCCTTTAGTCTCTGTCCATGAGTGTTAATATTTTTACAGTATTAGTCATGGAGAGGAAACTATTTTGATTCCTGATTTCTCTCTCTCACTCTTTTACTCAAGTCTTGGAATTGCGCATTTTTCCATTTGCTGGAAATTCTTGATATTTATCTTTTTAAAATGTCAGGATGTTCCACCACTCCAACAGACATGCATAATTGAAGTAAGCATTTTCTCTGCTGGATGTTTCTGTAGAAATGCCTCGGTTTTTACATTAATGCAGCATGTTCATGCCCAGAAGCTTTCCCCTTCTCTTGGATGCTTATCTTAGATATATTTCCGAGAGCAGGGAAAAAAAATATGCTTATGGCCCTTGGTACCCACTGCCAAGTAGTGTTCCCCATGAACTGTGCTGAGGCTTTTCATCAGCAACATGTGCTGCTTGCTTCTGATTTCACTGTCCTTGTTAACATGTCCCATTGTCCCATGTATTACTGTAGTGGCTCTTGCCACTTTCTCCTAGTTATTTCAGGGATGTCTTAGGGTATATTTCTTGCGCATTCCTAAATTTTCTAATCAGCCACACAGTGCTCCTGGTTTTTTTGCTCTTCCCTCTTCTAGAGCCTTCCCTCCAAACAGCAGGAGGTGATCCTGCTGCATCACCTGGACATCACTGCTTCTGCAGCCCCACCAGCTCCCCTGGAACTTGGTATCTCTGATACACTTTGGTTGTCCATGATGACATGAAAGAAATGCCCCACTGCCTACATTAGACTTTGTTGGGAGTGATATGAATATATCCATCCCAAAACTTCTGGAGTTAAAGGTCTATCAGAGTTCAAAAACCAATTCTTTTCCTTTTTTGTTACCTCCCCCACCACAGATGTCAGTGTATTGCGAGAGAACGGCCTAGAGGCCACCACCCTGTTCTCAGGCTGCCTTCCTGGATGCATTTGACCTCAGGTGCATCTCCACCTCTCCCTGCAGATAGCAACTTGCCCTGAGGCCTTAGTAACACACTCTGGCCACCATTTGAGAGAACCTCTGTTCTCTGGTCACACCTGTTCTGATCATCATCACTACTATCTTTAAGCATCTGAATGAGTTGAGATGCTTCATGTTGTGCCCTTCTAGACAAGATCGTGTGGGTTTGAAACCCAAAAGTCTTAATATTAGAACAGGTATGCTTATTGGAAGCTTCTGTTTCAGGCCTCCATTACTGTTCCCTGGCCCTCTTACAGAGTTCTCTCACTGCCCCTCTTGGCTCTCACTGGATGGACTGGCAAAGGAAAAGCCATGATCTCTTCTGAATCATTTTTGGGTAACAGATAACAAGGATCAGTAGTGCCCCATGGGAAGAGAGCAAGTTCCTGATAACTTCACACCACTGCTCCCAGTCTCGTTCTGCTCATACAGATAAAAAGCCTGGAGGATGCCTAATCTGAGCCTGTTTCTGTAGGAATCAATCAGATGTTATTCCTGCTTCAGCCCCTTGGGATTTCGCAGCCTCCTCTAGGTAGATTTTAGAGGATCTGCTACATTTATGGGGTGGTGGGGGGAACAAAAACCAAAAACACAGGATGTCATTATTGCAATACTTATACAACCTCTGTCCCATCGTTCCTTTCTGGACTTCTTCAATGAGAATGTTTCTGACATCAATAAGAACCTGAAATGTATTAGCTATTTTGATGTCTGCTCAGAAAAGTATAGTTGAGTCCCTGCTGTGTTGTACATTAGCTGTAACTGGATGAAGGTCACTCAGTGAATCAACATGGTAGATATGAGCTGGGTCAGTGCCACAGTTTCTAAAAACCAGGGACCTTAAGCACCAGAACGTGTTGGTGGTCTGGAGAAGGGAGATGGTCTGGCCACTGTGGAGCTCTTGGTGGGATAAACTATAGTTTGCACTGCAGTATCTAGCATTTAATGAAACAGCTTTTTCCATTTTTACTTACTCTGTGTTATACTCCAGTGGACACAGACTTGAGTCCAGAGAGGACTAGATTGTGAGCCAAATTCAAATGGGGGATTACCACACTGTAGTCGCCCCTCTGCAGACAGAGCTTTGTAACTGAATTTACTTACTTAATTTAAGACAGACATTCTATTTTATAGAAGATCTGCCAGGCCCTAATCAACCTTAGTCTCCTCCGTCCCACCCTGACTCTGTCCTCACCAGACTTGGTAGTGAAGATCAAGCTAGGAGCCATCCCACCACACCACATATCATCATACTAACCTTGGAGTTTATGAACTGTGTTCAACTCTTGACTAACAATAAATAAACCTATCTGTTAACTTTTTATTATAGAAAATTTCCTACACAGAAGTTGTTGTCAGGTGCCATCAAGTCAGTTCTAAATGAAACTGAACAAAACAGCCCACTATCTCAACTATGTGTAAGCACAGTGCTGCAGCCCCTATGAAGTCCGTCTCATCAGGGGTCTTCCTTCCCCCTCCCCTATGCATGGTCTCCTTCTTCTGGAACAAGTCTCTCTTGATAAGATGTCCAGAGTTTTGAAGTGAAGTTTTTCCATCCTTACTTCTAAGGAGTATTCTGGTTGTACTTGTTCTAAGGCAGATGTGTTGATCCTTTTTGAAATCCATGGTGTTTGTAATAGTCTTTGCCAATAGCAAAATTCAAAGGCATCAGTTCTTCTTCAGTCTTCCTTATTCATTAACTGTCTTTTATATGCATAGGCATTGACTGAAAGTACCATACTCCACTCCTCAAAGTGTCATCTTTTCTTTGTACTAATTAAAGAGGTCCTTTGCAGTGTATTTGTCCAATGTAACACATCCTTTCATTTCTTGACTGCATGGGGATTGACTGTGAACCCTAGTAAAATTGAGAAATTGAATCCTCAGCAACTTCAATTGTTTCCTTCATTTGTCAGGATGCCGGTTCAGTAACCAATTGTGAGGACTTTTGCTTTCTTTATGGTGAGGTGTAAGGCATGCTGAAGACTATGATCTTTGTCCATTTTATAGCAGTTTGGATCGCTTACAGTTTTTCTAGATTCATATTTCATCCATTGCATATCCTGATGATTAGTGGATGGTTGTAGCTATTCTCTTCTTTTGAGTCATGTCATGTCACACCAGCAGATGAAGATTCCGAAAGCTTTTCTCCAACCATGACATTATGGACTTTAATGTTTTAATATTTAAATTAGCTCTTCTTATTTTGAGTGTTTTCCCATCTGTGAAAAGGAATTCTGGTGCACAGTGCCTTCAGGGGTTCAAATTCACCAGGGGGTCTGAGGGAGAAAATAACAAACCCAAAGGAGAGTCAGGAGATTAAATCAGCTCAAAAGCAGTGGTTCGTGTCCAGCCTGAGGGCCTCATCTTCCTATACTCTATTAGACACTATTCTGGTACTATTCATAAGGTTTCCACTTACGGCCAGTTTTTTGGAATAGATCATTCTGCTCTGCCTGAAACTTGTCCACCATATGTGTCTCGCCTGATATTTTAAATACTGGCTGCACACTACCAGCACCATAACAACACATAAGCCACCACAGTATAACAAGCTGACAGACAAAAAGATTAGTGAAATTAATCCCCACGTGTCTATTACCAGCTTCAGTGGTAATCAGTGCTCTGATATTTTTCTTTACTCTCGGCCCACCCACAATTTTTTTTCCATTTATTGAGGTTTTTTAAAGCCATAGGCACAGATAAGTACTTAAAAACAAAAAACACAAGTAACCATCTTCATAGATTATACCAATTAAAGTAACAACAATCCTTTCTGTTGTTTGTTATTTTAAAATATGAAGACTAGAGAATAGTGTGTTTGGTTACATGGTACTTCATTTTCATTCTCATTAACTATAATATTTCTATGTTTTTTTCTGCTTATCTTTCCTTTCAGTGAACACTGTTTTTACCTGATACATTCATCTGTATATTGGGTGGCCACTTCCACATCTGAGTCTTTCCTGATGACTCATGCATACTTTAGATATTGGTAAAATGGCTTACTAAACTCCAGAACTAGCCATTAATATTTGAAGATGAGTAGTTTTAAGACATAAAAGTCAATGCCTTTGAGTTGTGGTGCTGGAGAAGAGTCTTGAACATACCATGAACTGCCAAGAAAACAAACAGGTCTGTCTTAAAGAGGGTCAAACCAGGTTTCTCCTTGGAAGCTAGGATTTTGAAGCTCCATCTCACTTTGGGCATGTGGCCAGGATGGACCTTTCCTCGGAGAAGAACATCATGCTTTGAGGGGTGGAGGGACAGCACAGGAAAGATTTGCTGAATTGTTACAGTAGCTGGGGCAGTGGGGGTTGGTGTGTTGGAGTCAGTGAGACTGGTTCAGGACAGGGCAGGCTTCTGAACTGTTGTAGATAGGGTCGCTATGAGTTTCAGGTGACTCAACGGCACATAACCGCAACAAATCTTAAGGCAAAAGTGACAAGGGGTTACCAAAGGTGTAGCAAATGTGCAGGTTTCTTTAATAGTTGAAAGGGATGAGAAACAGTAAGTTAAAAGTGTTGATGCAAAAAAAAGTGTTCTTGGGTTAGCAGGACTATGGAAATACACAGAGTGAAACTTCTCACTATAATGGAGCCTTAGCAGGAGAAAAATTGCAGGCTCTGTGTGCCAGTCAAAGTTGTGTGTGAGCTTAAAAGGAACATAGGCTGACCCATGTGATTTTCTTGTACTTTTCAGAGGAAAAAAATAATATAATCCTATGTTCTTATTACTTGACAGTTCATTTTAATCTTTCTTTTTTGGGGGGAAGTTTGGTTCTTTTATAAAATAATTTTTTATTTGAATTGTGATTTTAATGAAAGTTTACAGAAAAGTTGGATTTTTATTCATTCATTTTTGCACATTTTAGTCCCTCCCTCCTTTTCCCTTCCCCAGTTCACTTTTTTTTTTAAAGAAATATTCATTCATTGTTGCACAATTACCTCTCTCCTTCTCTTCCCTCAAGTCCTCTTAGCAATGAATTCTAGGCTCTTCGCAATGTATTCTGGCCTCATGTCGTACATATAATACCCAATCATGTATTCCTTTTAAACAGTTCTTCCCTTCATCTGTTCCAATGCAGTATTAATTATTTATCCCCTCTTGTCTTAGTTTCCCTCCAAACCCCATATCAGTCCTGTTTTATTGTATTATGCGATGGTGTTATGCAGTGTATGTCCTTTTGTGATGGTGTTTCTCTACAGTGGCAAAGAATACAGAAATGGAGCTAAGGGAAAAAGAATACCAGTCACAGTAGCTAGCCACAAGATTAAATGCTTGTGAATAAATCTAACAAGAAACACAAAAGACCTATTTAAAGAAAATTACAAAACATTAATACAAGAAACAAAAAGAGACATGGAGAAATGGAAGAATATACTATGCTCATGGATAGGAAGACTCAATATTGTGAAAATGGCAATTCTCCCAAAGGCAATCAACAAGTTCAGTGACATTCCAACACAGATACCAATTCCAATCTACAAAAAGTTGAAAGAAGCAATTTCCACTTTCATCTAGAATGGAAAGAGATCTTATTGAGATTTCATTGGTTTCCTCTTTTGGGTTTCCTTTCTCCTAGATTCCTAGGTATTGAGGGTAGATGAAGTCAGATCCATTAGAAACTGAGCACAACTCATAGCGACCCTATGAACAAAAGGCCTGAAGGCTTTCTATAATTATCTTGTTTATCAAAGTTCATAGAGTTTCCAGAGGCATGTTGTTTAGGAAATTCATACCACTCCTGCTTCCAAATTAGAACTACTGGTGTTATTATCAGATTCCAAGACATCTGCTTTGGGTAGGACAAGAGAAAAATATAGCTGGAAGTCAGGAACTCTGTGAATTTGGCCCAGGTTAGTCAATGTTTCATTTACCAGGCCTCTGGCAAGTTATTTATCTGGATCTTGTTTGGATCTTAGTTTCTCTGTGTTGTACTTGCATCAGGATTATATGTGTCTTCACATGTCCCTGCTAATGGATATGTAGAGTTGTAAGGCTGTTAAGACATACAGTAAGGATCACAGGCCCAGCATAGGGAGGTGGCAGTATGACAGCATCTCATTCTCTTGGTGGTGGTTGTTGTTATGTGCCATCGAGTCATAGATGACTCATAGCGACCCTATGAACGAAAGACTTGAACACTTGTATCACTTTCATCGTTTCTATAAGTTAGTAGAGTTTCTGGAGGCAAGCTAGTTTGGAAGTGGGTTTCACTCCTGCTTCCACGCTCATTTTATCTGGGAGCTCCACCAAACACTGTCTGTCATGGGAACCATTATCACATTTGGCACTTCAGTGTCACAGTGTTTTGCATCACAGCAACCACCAGTTACCTCTGTACAGCAATGCACAGACCAGTGCTATGCCACTTAGAAGAATATTTGACCAAAACCAATTAAAACCAGGCCTAAGGGCTGCAGATTAAAATCACCCACTTTTGGCTTGAGAGCATAACTTTCTATGCACTAGGCCAACAGAGCCTATGACTCACAGCATTTCTATGAACAATAGATCTAACCCTTGCCCTATCTTATGCCATCCCCACAATGCAAGGCATGCTCGAGCCCATTGAGCCAATAGGCTCAATATTCTCTTGGTAGTAGATGCTATTTTGCATTCCCATCCTAGCATTCTAGTTGTTCGAAGCAGGATTTCTCTGTCCTTGCCATTATGGAGCCCATCATACAGGTGAGAAGACAGATTGGGAATCCATAACATCATGACATCTGTCATGGCACAAGGTAGCCCTAACTGACCAGGCTCTTCTGTAGATTCTGACTCTCAGTGACCTCATAATGTTTTCCAAGCTGTGATCCAGACAGAAACAGAAAAATAAATCTTTCTTTTGTGGATAGATTGGTGAGTTTGAACTGTTATTACTTAACAGTGGTAAAAGCCTGCACTGCAATCCTGAATGCGCACAGTTTGAATCTTCCAATTGCTCTGCTGGAGAAGAATGGGCAATCTCCTCCTGTAACTACCTCTGAAAACCCTCTGGGAGGGTCAGCTATGGGTTGATTCTGATTTGACTATACTCAACAACAACAACATAAAGGGATTATCAGATATGTTTATAAAAAAGGAAGTGGCAGCCGCAAACACATCCCAGCCAAGTGCTTAGCCATTGCACTATGAGGGCTCTTAAAAACACTAACTCTGTCTCTCATTGTTGTTAGGTCAGAATAGAGTCAGAGCTGACCTTCTAGCTGGTCTCGAAGGCTGTAAATCACATGAGAGGAGAGTGCCTGTCCTTCTCCTGAGGAGCAACTGTGTGGTTCTAACTGTGTGCATTCAAACCACTGACCTCTGGGTAGATAGTGCAACCGCTTACCCTTTAGGCTATCAGAACTCCCTAAATACTGACTGAGGAGGTGATAGCAGTAGTCTGGGGGTTGGATTAGAAAAATGTTTACCTGGTTGGATGCAAATTTCCAGAGCAGGCAGAGAAACATTAGCTGGAGGCAGGGAGAGGGCGGCAGCACCTCCAGCTTAGAATTCCTGTCACACCCTCTCCCGGAAGTAGTTATGACCAATCTTAAAAAGACACCTTTTAATGCCTCTGAAAAGGTACAGAATGCACCCTGATTAAGAAGTTGCTGGGTGACTGCTTGCTTAACTCTCAGAAATGTTGCACACCTCTCAGGCTGCCCATCTGGCTCTCAAATTTAATAAGATTACTTCTAATGACCAACTGGGTGTGGTGAGTGCCTTGCTGGGGCACTATCTCGCTGGCACTGTCTCAGGGTGACTCTAGAGCTCTGAACTTCAACTTCCTCTAACCTGTGCCTAGTGGCGCCCACCTAGATCGAAGGCATCTGAGGCTTGACTAGAGTTTGGGTAACTTTTCAGAGGTGATGATTTGTTTGAACATCTGTTCCTGAAGAGCCAGTCGTCCCAATCCAGTGGGAATGCAGGGCTTAGAGTTGTTGAGATATTTTTGGGGGGTGCATTTTGAGCTGGGAGTATACAGAAGACAAGCAAATCAAATTATAGGGGAAAGTCTTTAAAGGCTTCAGTTGTTTGGAAAACAGATAGGTCACAGCTAGCAAGAAAGGTTTCTGTTTATTGCTCATCTTGCCTAACCAAAGCTTTTCAAAACTATGAGCTGCTTCCCCATTCCACTGCCTGGAGTTTTCCCACGTGGAGCTGAATTAATTCTAAAATTAGAAGGCTCATGCGTTCCACCCAGGTACATGGTTCACCTGTTCCAAATATGTGACTGAAACACAAGAGACCTTGTATGTCTTGGTTGGGGGATAAAAACCACATGCACCTGTGTGCTGGTACTTAGCGAATACTTTAGAGAATTAGGGCACTCTGGTGGTGTAGCCCATAGAGAATTGCACTGCTCACCCAAGCTGTGCCTCTCTGGCAGTTGCAATTCACTAGTGGCTGCATCAAGAGTTCTGGTGCGTAGTGTATAAAGAGTTGTACTGACAACCCAAAGGCAGTTGTTCCTCAGGAGAAAAATGGGTAGTCTCCTCCCATACAACTTACAGTGTCTGAAAACAACTTACAGGGTCAACAATGAATTGTGTTCAACTTGATGGCAATGAGTTTTTTTGTTGAGCAGCTCCACAGGGAAGATAGATCCTCTCCTCCTCTGTGATCCATAGCCTTGGGAACCCAATGGAGGGGCAGCTGTGGGTTAGTTCCAGCCAGTGTCAGTAAAAAAGTAAGTTTTAGGGAATTGCTTTAGAAAATTGCTTAGAGGGTCAAAGAGAGAGGAGAGAATAAAGAGTCTGTTCCTTTCCTCTCTGGGAGTAATTAAAACTGTCAGTGATTTCATCTTACTTGAATCCACAATCAAAACCCTTGGCACTAGCAGTCAGATCAGCAGATGTATTGCTTAAGGCAAATTCACTGTCAGGGACCACCCTACTGAAGAGCAACAATATCAGCTTGAAGACTAAAGTGTGTCAGACTCAAGCCATGGTCTTTTCAATTATTTGCTATGGCAATGAATAGGATGAGAGAAGAATTGATGCCTTTGAGCTGTAGTGTTGGAGAAGAGCACTGAACATCCCATGAACTGCCAAAAGAACAAAAAGATATGGGTTGGAGAAAGTGTAGCCTGAGTGTCCCTTGGAGGCAAGGCTGATGAAGCTCATATCTTATATTTTGGGCACACTGCTAAGAGAGGCTATTTGTTAGAAAGGGGTATTATTCTTGGAAAGGTGGAGGGACCCCAATGAGATGGATTGATGTGGTGACTACAGCAGTGGGCTCAAGTGTATCAGAGATGAAGATGGTGCCAGGATAGGTCAGTATTTAGATCTGTTGTTCATAGAGTCATTATGAATTGTATTCTATTCAACAGCACCTAACAATTACAGCAACAATTCCTATTTTCAGCTTGGGCTTTTTGCAAAGGAAATTGTGCTCAAGGCCAACAGTTAACTCTCAGGGTAGATAACTAAGTTTTTCTATTCAGAAAAACCTCTGATGAAAGGCAAAAGTATCAGCCACTGAAAACCCTGTAGTGCACAGTTCTATCCTCATATCCATAAGGTTACCACTGAGTCAGAATTGACTCAACGGCAACTGGCTTTAGTCAGTTATTTCTTAATAAAATTAAGCTTACCTAGTTCTCTCTGGAGACTAAGGTGCATCTAATACAAGCCATGGTCTTTGCAATCACGTGTTATGCATCAGAGAGTTGGACTAGGGAGAATAGAAAGAGAATTGATGCCTTTGAGCTGTGGTGCTGGAGAAGAGTATTGAGGGTACCATGGACTGCCAAGAAAACAAACAGATTCCTGGAAAGGGTCAAACCGGGTGGCTCCTTGGAGGCAAGGATTCTGAGGCTCCGACTAACATAATTTGGACATGTTGTAAGGAGGGACCAGTCTTTGGAGAGGGACATCATGCTTGGGAGGGTGGAGGGACAGCGCAGGATGGGAAGGCCCTCTATGAGGTGGATTGATTTAGTGTCTGGGGTAATTGGGATGGGTGTATCGGAGATGGTGCAATTGGCACAGGACAGAGAACAAGCAAATAGGTCTTGAGGAAGTGCAACCAGGGTGCTCCTTATAGATAAGGGTGATAAAACTTTGTCTCATATATTTAGAGTATATTGTCAGGAGTCCCTTATTGGAAAAACACGTCATTCTGGAAAAGGTGGAAGATTAGAGTAAGAGAGGATGACCCCCAGCAAGATGTATAACAATGGGCTGGAGCATATCTGAGCTGGTGAGGATGTGTCAGGAAAGAGTAAGGCTCAGGTCTGTTCTTGGCAGAGTGGTTGTGAGTGATAATTGGCCCAACTGCACTTAGCAACATCAGCAACATGACATATCATAAATACAATATTGGATATGGGTGATTCTTTGGTATGCTAATGAGACAGGATTGGTGTAGGGTATGTTTTGAGTCAATCTCTTTTAAGATACAAGAGAGATTAAGCACTGAGTAAGAAAGTAGAGACAGGAGAAAAAGAAATGTCAAGCCATGTAAAGATTGTCCCGAAGTGAAAACTCAAAAGAAGCAAAGATCTTTCTCCACAGCCAATGAGCAGAGGAAGCCAGCACTCTGAATCTGACTTCGAATCTTCCAAACTAGGAGAAAAATAAAGCCACTCACTTGTTATGGCAACACTAGCTGACTAAGAATTTGGTACCAAGAAGTGGTGATGCTGCCCTAACAAATACCTATGTGAGTCTGAGTGGCTCCGGAGTTGGATAACGGTAGAGCCTAGAAGAGTCTAAGGTGGCGTGGTGGAGTGAGCTGAGCATTGATCTGCTAACCAAAGTCAGCCTTTTGAACCCACTTGCCACTCTATGAAGCAAAGTTGAGGCAGTCTACCTCCATGAAGTTGGACAGCTTCCCAGAATCCAGAGGGCAGGTCTGCCCTGCCATTTGTAACTGAATTAGAACTAACTTGATGGTAGTAGGAGCTTTGTTGGTTTTGTTTGCAAAGACTGTTGGTAGGAGTATGGTCGTCAAAGGTAATTTTGGATAGACTGAAGGGGATAAGAAGGAATGATGTCTTCCTCTTGGAATTCTACAGGCAGGAAAGAGACCAAAGAAGCAAATGGATCATCCTTTAAGGAAAGGAACTTACCATCTTGCAGCTACTTAACTGTCAGCAGAACTGTAAGAAGGAGGACAGGAGGTAGGGCCTTCTTGGTTTCAAAGGATGAGGCTGTGGTCTCCTGGATCTCAAAGGGGGAGCCCACAGTCTCCTAGGTTTCAAAGAGTTGGATCTTTGTCAGCTCAGTTCTGGCATGTGGAGCTATCATTAAGGCGTGTCAGTGAGGGCAGGGGGGCCATGCCCTGGGGAAGAATAACAGGCCTGCCAGGACCACAGGGGTAGGGATTAGGAGAATGGGGCTGCTGAATATAGAAGGACAGTCGTCAGCTCAGAGGACCTGGAAGGCTGAGCTGAAGACCAAAGCCAAGGGGCCTCCACTTGGAACCCAGAGAACACGGCCAGAACCAGAGGGCATTCCCATTGCCCAGATCATCTCTTAGCATTCAGGGCTGTTCCCACACCCTACAAGCTAAATGCAATTTGTTCTCCTGCTTTTGGGACTGACTTGGTGACTATCATCCCTTCTTACTCTATAGTTTCTCTCATTTGTAATGGAAATGGCTACCTTATTCTGCCTGTTCCACTGCTGTACTTGTATTCTAGATTTTATAGGTTCACAGATAAAGATACAGTATGACTAAAATCTTACCCACCTATATTTGAATTAAAACATTCAGAAGATGAAACTTTAAACTAAAGTTGATTTAAGGCTTTGAGAATGACATGAGAGAGTAAATTGTAAGCATAGTTAAGGCCATAGTCTTAACAAGATGAGGAAGAGCTCTGATGAGAAAGGAGGTAACCACCCAGATATCAACATAAGGGTTGTTGTTTCAAACCATCTAGTAGACCATGGGAGAACAAACTGCTTCTGTAAAGAGGCTAGTCAACAATAGCCTGTGGGCAATTCTCCTCTGCTACATAGGGTCAGAAAGAGTTGGAATTGACAGCAAAAGAAGCTGTGCTGCAATCCCAAAGGCACACAGTTCAAATCCACCAGCTGCTTTGTGGGAGGATAGCAAAGCTCCTTCCATGCGATTAAGGCCCCTCTGAAAACCTGTTGGAGGATCAGCTATCAGCCGGTTCCAATTTCATCACAAAGCACCAACAACAGTACATGTGCCAAGGACCACCTCATATCACTCATGCTGAAGATGCATGTGAGCATTAAACGTGAGCCTGACTCTCAGAGGAGACCCGGAATTTGTGATGATTTTGACATCCTAAAGGTAATTGTTAACAGGCAAAGCCGTCTACCATGATGGGTTTCTTTAAAAAAAAAAACAACAACAACAAAAAAAAAAAAAACCACCCAGCAGATGAAGACCTCTCATTTTTAATACATTTATCAAACTGTATATTTTGTATTCTCTTTGTTATGTTGCCTCCTGCTGAGTTTGCTCCGTAGTGCTGGGCTGTCCTCCTCAAAGTTGGCAAAGAAAGATCCCAGCCATGTATCAGGCCCAGTCAGGTAATCCAAGGAAACAGCAGCAGCTAGGCCCCAGAGTGCAGGACCAGGGTGGCTGCGGGAATCTGAGCTGTGCAGTTTGTGCTCATTTGCTGTCATACCCACCACACAGATAATTCCCATAGCAACTCGTTCTGTCTCTCTGCCTCTTAGATTCCCAAGAAAGAGAACTGGTTTGTCTTGCTTGGTCTAGTGGTCACTTGTCAACCCTGGCACGGTGCAATGAAGAAGGCTACAAGATGAGGAGATAATGCCAAAGGGCACGCAGAGCAGATTCCCTCGTTAGATTGATCCATCGTATCAGCCATCCACCCAACACGTGATTAACCAGACACTGATCAAAACAAAGCTTTACACAGTCCTGAAAATACAGACATATTATTGTGTTACTTTCACATTGGCAAATAAAATTCTGGTAGTGGTGAGTGTTTGTTGTTGTTATTGTTGTTGTTTTTAATACAAGTAAAGCAGATTAAAGGCATCAAGAAAGGTACATGGTGAGAATGTCTGCTTTTGATAGATGGCTTTGTGGGTCTTCTTGAGAAAAGCGGCCAGGTGGCCCTGAATACAGTTTCATGTCAGTCTGACGCATAGTGGCACAGAGGGTTTGCTACGCTGCAGTCTTTATGGAAGCAAATCACTAGGTCATTTTTCATTGAGCTGGGTGAGTTCAAACCATCAGGCTTTTGGTTAGAAGCCAGACACATAGTCACCTGTTCTGCCAGGCCTCCTTAAAGATCCGAAGAAGGTGAGACTTAGAAAACAAGGATTTCAGGTAGAATAAAGAGTGACAAGTATTTTAAGTTGCCTCATTCCTGGTTTCCTGTGGTGTCCTAAGAACTTCCTTTCCAGAGTGGAGGCTGTTGTTGATTGTTCTGCTGCCTCTGTTATCATGTTGATCATGTATCTATCTGATACTAAAGGATTCATGGAGAACTCACTGCCAGGGGGGAAAAAAAGCATCACATTAAGTAAGGAAGGGAGGAAATGTAGATGAGTGATAGGTTGGTTTGTTTTTACAATGCTTACTGTGCCATTTTCTGTGCTTCTTGATGTTTATAATGGGGGAAGTAGGCAAGTTATCAGGAACCTGATGGAATCTTTGCTTTATTTTGCTGAACACTCAAGTCAGAGGTCGTTTCCGTTTGTGGTAATGTTGAACATACAGCTATATTTTGGCTGATCTTTGACTTTTTTTTTTACCTTCATGTGTACTTAATGTGTGCTACGTGTTTAAAGGGACAAAATACTACGACCTCATCTTTTTCTTGTCATCTCACAAAGCTCAAGAGTGGCTCGTCACATTTTGGCCCACCCACTACTACTTTTTAATGGCTGGCATCTGACCTCAGGCAGGCCTTCCCTAGATCTGACTCACACATTCAGTGAGGCAGTAAAAGGATAAATATGAAGGGGCAATATGTTCAGTACTGTATCGCCCTTTGTGGTAAACACGCTAAAGATACAAGAGGGGAAAGAAGACTTGGGTATACTTAGAATTTGGAATGTGTGGTAGCAGCAACAATATTAATTGGCCTAGTAGGGACCGCTGGTGGCCTCGTGGCAAGAAGCTGTGCTGCTATACCAAAGACAAGCAGTTCAAATCCACCAGCTGCTCTGCGGGAAAAGGATGGGCAATCTCCGCTCCTACGATTAACTGCCTTGGAAGACCCACTGGGTTGGTTCCGACTCGCTGGTACACAACAGGATTGTGAAAGGACTTAAGAAAATATAATATGAATTCATTGAAAGCTGTCTAGAAATCATACCAAATCAGCAATGATCTTAAAAAAATTAATTCACTAATAGTTTACCAATTTCTTTTTAAAGTGGTTTATAGACATCAAGGAAAATTGTTTTCAAATGTGGTTTAATTTTAGAGATATAATATGTCTCATCAGTAAGATACATTAGAGAAATACCAGAATTTATTGCCTTATTAGCTTTTATAAGGACACTTTATAAACTACAATCACTCCTCCTATTGAAACAACAGCAAAAAGAAGTCTTAGGAGTTTAGTAATGAACAGGTGATTTCTTTTTTTTAGTAAGATAAAAATGTTATCTTAAATAAGCTGTCAAAATCATTCTTAATGGTGAACTGCAAAAGATATTTCCATTAAAATTAGAAAAACAGTAAGATCACTAGTTATTATGCTTTAGAAATGTGTCAGACAAAAATTAGATGGATGAATGGGGTGGTGGATAGATATTATCATAACTTATAGATGATTCTGAACGTGGAGAAAGGATGAAAGTCACTCAGCTGTCGAGGACTTTAGTTCATAGGGTCGCTATGAGTCACCTATGACTCAACAGCACTTAACAACAACAACATGAATGATTCTACACCCAGCAAATACAAAATGATGACCTGAAAAAAATTAGAAACAATTAATTGTGAATGGTTTTTAATAAATAATAATACATGTGAACAAACAGACAAAATAGAAATAAATAGCTTTTGTGTTGGGTGATTTTAACCTGTGGCCCTCAGGCCTGGTTTTAGTTGGTTTTGCTCAAACATTCTTCTAAGTGGCATAGCACTGGTCTGTCCATTTGCTCTACAGAGGGAACTCTGATTGTTGTGATGCTAAACACTGTGACATTGATGTGTCAAATGTGATAATGGTTACACATAGTGGACAGTGTTTGGTGGAGCTCCCTGATTAAAACTGGTTTGGAAGCAGGCGTGGCATCCACTTCCTAAACAACATGCCTCTGGACACTCTATGAACTTTGATAAATGTTGATAGCTGTAGAGGGGCTTTCAGGCCTTTTATTCATAAGGTTGCTATGAGTCGTGCCCAACTCGAAGGCAATCAACAACACAAAACAATGTAAGTGACATGTGTATTGCTAAGGGGTGTGTATATTGGCCTAAACTTTCTGGGAAATAGTAATATGTACTAAGAACCTTAAAATTGTTTGTCTTTTGACCCAGAAATCGCTGTTTTATGAATATATAGTCTACAAAACATAATCAGAGCTCTTAGATGTCAGCAAGAGAGAAATAATTATTGACCAGGTAGGTAGATGAAATATTTTATAGCTCTTAAAATAATGTTGAAGAAATATTTATTGAGGTTCGTTGTTATTGTTGTTACGTGTTGTCAGGTCGCTTGCGACTCATAGCAACCTTATGTATAAGAGACTTAAACCCTGCTCTATCCTGTGCCAACCTCACTGTCTCCAACACATCTACTCCCATTACCCCAGTCACTGAATCAATCCATCTCATCAAGGGTCTTCTTCTCTTGCACTGTCTCTCCATCCTCCCAAACATGATGTCCCACTTCAAGGACTGGTCCCTCCTTGCAACATGTCCAAAGTATGTCAGATGAAGCTTCAGAATTCTTGCCTCCAAGGAGTGGCCTGGTTTCACTCTCTCCAAGACAAACCTGTTAGTTTTCCTAACGGTCCATGGTATATTCAATACTTTTCTCCAGCACCACAGCTCAAAGACATCAATTCTTCTTCTGTCCTCCCTAGTCATTGTTCAGCTCTCTGACACATAGCACACAATTGTGAACAGTATGGCCCAGATCAGGTGCACCTTAGTCTCCAGTCTGATGTCATTGCTCTTCAGTACTCTTGAGAGGTCTCTCACAGCTGACTTTCCCAATGCAATTCATCTCTTGATTTCCTGGCTGCTGTTATCAAGAGTGTTGACTGTGGAGCCAAGCAAACTAAAACTGTTAACTATCTGAGTCTCTTCACCATCCATACTGATGTTATCAATTGGCCCAGTGGTGAGAATCTTTTTCCCCCCTTGATGTAGAGCTTCAATCCATATTGAAGGATGCAGTCTTTGACCTTCTGCAGCAAGCACTTCGGGTCCTCCTCAGTTTCAGCAAGCAGGGTTGTGTCATCTGCATAACGCAGATTGTAGATGAATCTTCCACCAATCCTGATGCCACATTCCACCTCGTACAGTCCAGTGTACCAGATGATCTGTTCTGCATACAGATTTTTTTAGGCATAGAGACAGAATACATCCCTGGCGGACACCCTTCCCGATTTTGAACTATGCAGTGTCTCCTTGCTCTGTTCTGACGACTGCTCTTGGTTCAAGCATAGGTTTTGCACTAGTACAATCAAATGTTCTGGGATTTCCATTCTTCTCAGAATCAGCCACAGCTTGTTGTGATCCACACAGTCAAAAGTCTTCTCATAGTCAGTGAAGCATAGACAGATGTTCCCCTGGTACTCTCCACTTTCTGCCAAGATCCATCTAACATTGTAATTAATCATGTTAAGTGGTAAGAAGCTGTGCTGTAATCCTGAAGGCACATGGTTAGAATCCACCAGCTGCTGTGTGGGAGAATGATGGGCAGTCTCCTCCCATCATTCAGAGTAACTGCTTCTAAAGAGCCACTGAAGGGTCAGCTATAAGCAGGTTCTGACTCACCAGCACACAACAACAACAACAATAGTATTCAATGTTAAAAAATAAAATGCCTATGATTTTATGAAAAACCAATCTGTTTGCAGAGAAAATTCATTTTCCGTTCAACAATTTATACACATTTTGTTTCATGACAGCATTTCTTGACATCTCCTCAATGTAGAATAATTCATCCTCCTTCCATCCTGAGTTCCCACTTTCATTCACCTTTTCCTGCCTCTCTCTGCCTGTTGAGCTTTGCTTGTAGGCAGATGCCGTCCTTGTGGTCCCCTTTGGATGATTCTGTAGTTCATTCCTTCCTGGTGGTGTTATTCAGCGTGTCGGCCTATCATCTGACTGACATGTGGCTCCTAGGAGAGGGTTCCAGGAGCTCCGGGGGCCTAGTCAGTAGAGAATTGCACTGCAAACCTGGTCACGGTTTGAGTTCACCAGCTGCTCCGTGGGAGGAAGCGGGCATTCTCCACCTGTGTGATTTGCACCCCCTGAAAACCTGCTGGAGGATCAGCTGAGTCAGCTCCAACTCAATGGCAGTGAGGTTTTTAAATAAGGAATGGGCCCAGTTTGAGGTTTAAAAGAGCAGTCTCAGGAGTTCTCTTAGTGTCTTATCAGACTAGTAAATCTAGTCCCTTTCTGTGTTTTTATTTCATTTTGCCACATGTTCTTTAACGGTCCCTCTCTGTCCAGGGTTCTCCGTTATGATCCTAACCTGAGCAGTCAGCAGTTGTAGCTTTCCTGGTTGCCAGGTCACATGGCCCATGGGTCCTTTGAACTAATTGTTTCCTTAAGTCTTTAATTATTTTTTTTTCACCTTTCTTTTCTCTGCCTGAGGAGACACCATAAGTTACAGCTTAGATGGCCACTTGCAAGCTTTTCACATCCCAAATATTACTCGCTAAAGTAGAATTGACTTTGTGGACTATATTATGCCTATTGACCTACATACAGTCAATCTCTTAATAGTAAAGACTCTGAACTAGATAGACTGGACAAATTTTAGTTGTGCCACACACTCATAAGCTGTGAGACTTTGACTGCTTGACTTCTCTGTGCCTCCACTTCTAAAATAGCTTGTCTCCGGAAACCCTATGAACTTGGAGAAATTAAGAAAGTTATACAAGTGTTCAGGTCTTTCGTTCATAGGGTCACTACGAGTCATCTACAACTTGACAGCACTTAACAACATAAACAATAACAGTAACAACAGCAATTCATACAGTACTGCAATTGCTGGCTTGGTTTACAACTCAGTTATAAACCAAAAGAAAGCTCAGTGGTTTGAACCCACAAGCTGCCCCCTAGGAGAAAGGGGTGGGTGTCTCTTCTGTAAAGATGGCAGCCTCAGAGCTCCACCAGGTTGATTCTAAACGCTCTGACAGGGTTAAAGAGTTAGAACTGACTCCATGGCAATGGCAAGACAAGAGTCAGGATTCAAGAGAGGATAAGAGATCAATCTGTATAAAGCACTTAGAAATGTGCCCACACACATTTAATACACGTTAGCCTCTGCTGCTGCTCAGGTTAGTTGCTCTCAAGATTGTTTGGACATGGCATTCCCACGAGGAGGACTGCATCATCGGGTTTTGAAGGATTTGACTTTTTAGAGGTAGGTTGAAGATGTACTGTCTTCTAAGGTGTCTCTGCGTAGACTTAGACCAGTTATCTGTCTCAGCATTTAGAACATAATCATGAATGCCACCCAAGGACTCCTGCTCTTACTATTATCATTATTGTTGGTAACATATGTCTTGTGAAAGAAGACTTGTATCTCAGTAGTGCTGTTACCACCTCAAGTGAAGTCTTCAGACAGTGATTCTCACACTTAGTGTACAGACAGGTCCTTCTGAATTAAAGTGCAGATTCTAAGGCCCCAGTCTCATTCTGATAACTGCTGAGCAATGTGTACTGTAGACATGGCCCCTGCCACGGAGCGCAGCGTGCTTTAGCCAAAGCGACCACTGTCCATCATCCTTGGAGCTCTGGCTTCAGCTGCTCAGTGCTGTTTTCTGGGAATTAAGTACTAAAAAGTTATTCTAGTGGAATTGGCAGATACAGAAGAATTTAAAGAAATAACATATGAGCAAGAGCCTATGGTGATGAAGGAAGAAGTTCAAGCTGCTTTGAAGGAAATAGCAAAAAATAAGGCCCCAGGAATAGATGGTATACCAATTTACATATTTCAGCTAACAGATGCTGCCCTGGATGTGCTCACCAAGTTGTGCCAAGAAATCTGGAGAACAACCACTTGGCCAACTGACTGGAAGAGATCTATATTTGTTCCCATTCCAAAGAAAGGTGACCCAACTGAGTGTGGAAACTACAGAACAGTGTCATTGATTTCACATGCAAGCAAGATTCTACTGAAGATTATCCAAAAACGATGAGAACAGCACATCAGCAGAGAACTTCCAGAAGTGCAGGCTGGTTTTAGAAGGGGTCGTGGTACTAGGGATATTGTTGCTGATGTTAGATGGATCTTGGCTGAAAGCAGAGAATACCAGAAGAATGTCTATCTGTGTTTCATTGATTATGCAAAGGCATTTGACTGTGTGGATCATAACAAACTGTGGCTGACTCTGAGAAGAATGGGAATCCCAGAACATTTAATTGTGCTAATGCGAAACCTATACTTGGACCAAGAGGCAGTAGTCAGAACAGAGCAGGGTAACACTGCATGGTTCTAAATTGGGAAGGGTGTACGCCAGGGATGCATCCTGTCTCCATACCTTTTCAACATGTATGCAGAGCAGATTATCCGAGAGGCTGGGCTCGATGAGGAGAATTGTGGCATCAGGATTGGTGGAAGGTCTATTAACAATCTGCGTTATGCAGATGACACAACCCTGCTTGCTGAAACTGAGGAGGACCTCATGTACTTGCTGCGGAGGGTCAAGGACTGCAGCCTTCAGTATGGACTGAGGCTCAATGTCAAGAAGACAAAGATTCTCACCACTGGACCAATTGGCAGCGTCAGGATGCATGGCGAAGAGATTGAGATTGTTCACAGCTTCAGTTTACTCGGCTCCACAGTCAACACTCTTGGCACCAGCAGTCAAGAAATCAAAAAGTGTATCGTGATGGGAAAGTCTGCTGTTAGGGACCTCTCTAAAGTACTCAGGAGCAACGGTGTCTCTCTGGAGACTAAGGTGTGCCTGATACAGGCCATGGTCTTTGCAATCGCTTGTTATGCATCAGAGAGTTGGACAATGACTAGGGAGGACAGAAGGAGAGTGGATGCTTTTGAGCTGTGGTGCTGGAGAAGAATACTGAATATACCATGGACTGCCAGGAAAATAAACAGATTCATCTTGGAGAGGATTAAACCAAGTTACTCCTTGGAGACAAGGATTCTGGGGCTTCGTCTGACATACTTTGGACACATTGCCAGGAGGGACGGGTCCTTGGAGAGGGACATCATGCTTGGGAGGGTGGAGGGACAGCGCAGGAGGGGAAGACCCTCTATGAGATGGATTCATTCGGTGACTGGGGTAATCAGGATGGGTGTGTCAGAGGCGGTGCGGTTGGCGCAGGATAGAGCAGGGTTTAGGGCTGTTTTGCATAGGGTCACTATGAGTCGAAAATGACTCGACGGCACATAACAATGACATAACAACAACAGTGATTTTGAACATTTCTTTTTATGTCTGTTGGCCATCTGAATATCTTCCTCTGTGAAAATTCTTTCCATGTCTTTTGCCCATTTTGTAATTGTGTTGCCAGTCTTTTTCTTATGGAGGCCTTGTAGGATTCTGTAAACTTTTGATATGAGACCCTTGTCTGAAATGGTATTGTCAAATGTTTTTTCCCATTCAGTTGGTTTTCTTTTCCCTCTGTTGAAAGATGGTTTTGATGCGCACCGGGATTTAATCTTCAGAAAGTCCCATTCATCAATTTCATCCTCTCCATTGGCTGTATTTGGCAGTATCTTTGCTAAGTTTGATCCCACTTTGTCTCTGATGAACTTTATGGTTTGAGGCTTTACTCCCAGGTCTCTGATCCACCTTGAGTTGATTTCTGTGTTTGGTGAGAGATGTGGATCTGTTTCAGATTTCTGCAGGTCAGCAGACCAGTTTTGCCAACACCCTTTGTTGAAGAGGTAGGTTATCATTTCCCAATGTGATAGTTTTTATTTCCTCATCGAATATCAGTTGACTGTAGATAATTTGGTCTATTTCTGGGTTCTCAACTCTGTTCCATTGGTCTTTGTGCCTGTCATTGTACCAGTACCCAGCTGTTTTGAGTAGTACCGCTGTTGCAAATCAAAACCATAATAATATGCCATCTCATCCCAGTTGCAATGGCCAAGTTTAACCAGAGAGTAAGTAATAAATATTGGAGAGGATATAGAGAGATAGGAATTCTTATGCATTGTTAAGGATTGAAAATAGTATAATCACTCTGGAAGGCAGTTTGGCTTTTCCTCAAAAAGCTAAACATAGAAATTTCATCTGACCTAGATATACAACTGCTTGAAATATAACCCCCTCCCCCAAAAAATGAGAATTGAGGCACACATGGAGACTTGTACATCAGAATTCATAGCGGTGTTATTCACAATCTCAAGAACATGGAAATAGCTCAAATGTCCAACCACAATCGAATAGATTGAGGAATTATGGTTCATTCACATGATGAAATACTATGTTGCACGTTGGAGCAATGATTTTGTAAATCACCACCTAATTTGGGAGGCTCTGAAGGGCATTATGCTGAGTGAACTAACTAACCATAAGGACAAATATTGTGTAAGGCTATTATTGTAGAAATAGATAACTGGTAAAATGTACATGAGGAGCTAAGAGGGAGAGGGGGGAGCACGGGGGTGAAGATGGGGGATGTAATTATACACTCACACAGTTTGATGGGTAGAGGAATAGTGGGTTAAGGAAATGGGGGAAATCCCATGTGAAAAATAATACGTATACAAATTTTGTAAATAAACTAGTATAAAAATAAAAAGTTTATCTTAAAAAAAAACCACCTTAAAAAAAAAGTTATTCTAGCATTTGCCCAGCATCTCAGTTAAGAGACTTCAAAAGCCTATAAACTGGGGGTGGGGGTGGGGTGGGCAGGGAGAAAAGTGAAACAATGAATGAATGGAAATTCAAAATCTCTGTGAATGTTCATTAATAATAATAATAATAAAAGACCTCTGAACCTGAGGCATCCTCTTTCTCATTAGCTTTGCTGTGATGAAATGAGGAACACAGCAACCCTCCTGCGTGCCATCAACTTTGCTCCCTGAGGTTCTGAGCCTCACCAGCTTCTGAGTTTGGACAGAAGCCTGGAATATCTGGTGACTGGCCAGTGAAGTGACTCGGTTTCATCCAAATAGACACAGCGACTAGTGGTTAAGCACTCAGTTGCAAACTGAAGAAAAGGCTTTTCACCTACTAGCCAGTTAGTTCTGGATTACTCTTCTTTGTTTCCTATCTTAAAAGTTCTAGCTCAACGTACTTATGAGAATGTGGCACGGAGGATCATTGCACACCTCGAGCCATTTTATCACTAGTTTGCATTGACTAGAGTATTTCCCCATAGTAATGCATGCTAACCCTCCTCTACATCAGTCAGGTTCGTTGTAACTCGTAGAGCACCTCATGGCAAGCTCACTGGGACTCATAGCACTGCGTAGAACTTCTCCATGGGATTTCTGAGGTTGTGAATATTTATGGAAGGAAATGGCCTTATGTTTCTCCAGGGGAGCAGCTGGTGTATTCAAACTACTGGCCTTACCATAAATCCCAAACTTAACCTCCCACACTACCAGGGCTGCTCCTGCTAGGCCTACATGGGGGACATGAGTAAAGTTGAATTGAATGGTGTTGTGCAGCCTGGGGTCGGAAGGAGAGTGTCACTCTTCCCTCTCATCACTTATCAGCCTGGTTAGTGGCTCCTGTTTCTGGGCCTTTTGCTCATCCCGACTTTGGGAGCTTTTGGAATGTCGTGAACCCCTCTTCTTCATAAGTCTCAAAAGTCATTGAACAATGGGTTTTCAGAGGCTGCAAATCTCATGGGATGAGACTGTCAGTCTTTGCCCCACAGGGCAGTTGGTGGGTTTAAACCAGTTGTCTTTGGGTTGACAGAGCATCGCCCTAACCACTAGAACACCGAAGCTCCCTACAGGTCTCCAGAGGTTTTGAGATCTGAAAGGTGGAAGGTGTCAAATGTTGACATGAAAAATCTGCCACGGATAAATCTTCATGGACATGGCAGAGGAAAAGCGTGGATCACAGAACAGCCCCTCCCAGAAGTCCCTGTGCAGCAGACTTTCCACCAAATGTCTTGGTACCCTAACACAACTCAGGCCAGTAAGATTCTGAGCCCACAGGTGTGCTCTGAACAAATGATAACCACGGTCATTGTCACTGTGGACCATCTCTCAAGGACTTAACCCTGAGTCACGATGCTCCGGGTGTTACACAGCTAACTCAGAGGTTGCTCCTTTTTAGCAAATGGAATTTGCCAGCTACTTTGGGGGATAAAGGAAGAGTAGCCTCCTCCATTGTGATTTATAGCCTTGGAAACTTAGCAGGTCAGCTCTGAGTTGATTCAGAATCAATAGCCAATAATACGTGAAGGTAGATTTCAAGTGCCTTGGATTAAAAAACTCTATACTTCTCTTTTTTCTCCTTCTCCAAGACTGAGAACTACTTACTTGGTTTTCCAGGTTTCTATTGCATTGAAAATTAGATGTTCGTCTTAAAGCAAAGCATAGATGTATATGTATGTGTATGGGTATGTGTATGTGTATATGTATATGTATGTGTGTGTGATTATATCCCCACACACATGTGTATGTACCTGTGTGTACACATGTATATATGTATGTGTGCTTTTTTTTTTTCATTTAGTTCTGTTTTCTTCTTTAACATGAACCTCAGGAATGTTCTTTTATATATGCTTTTCTATTCAGCCAAGGATATGCTAATTCCCAAGGAACAGATAAAATATAGCCCTTGAATATCCCACGACTTCCAAGGCAGTATTTTCTGGCTAACAGATAGCTGTCCTCTCATGTGATGGCTGTGCTGATGGGGGCCGCACATGGGGCGAGGGTTGGGAACAAGGAAATTCAAACTCATTCTTTGTGAGACATTAGGAAGTAATTCCCAAAGGAAGTGAGTTTTGTAGACTGAGGAGGAGTTAGCGAAACTTTGGGATAGCAAAACAGTGGGCCATCCATGTCCAGAGGGAATAAGAACAGTCAGGGCCAAAGCTTGAGAGGTGTAGAGGTGGGGGTGATGAAGGCTGAGACCAGCTAAGGAAGATATGGAAGTTATTATTGCTGTTGTTATTATTATTATTATTATATCTTTCACATACATTGGTCACAGGCAGGTGCTTCCTGAAATAATCTTTTAGAGGTTCATCTAGTGGCTATGTCACTGGGGTTAGTGCTTGTCAAGATGGCCCTAGCACAACAGAATGAAATGTTACACAGTTAGTTCTGCACCACTCTCATGTCCATTCCAGAGAGGACCTTTGTGTCCAGAGGTCTTCACTGGCTGATGCTTGGAAGTAGATCACCAGACCTTTATTCCTAATCTACCTTGGTCTGAAAGCACTGCTGAACCCTGCTCAGCATCTGCACAATATACCAGCCTCTTACAAGAAGGGAGGGGGGTGGATGCCCATGAGGTGCACTGGTCTCCTCAGTGCAGGGTTTAAGAGTTCCACTACTGAGCCACCTGAAGTAGAAGGGCTCTGAGCTGTGGGTCTCCAAGGTCACAAAGTCAATGTGGACAGAATGCCAGCTCTCCTGCTCTTGCCTCTGTTATGTGCATTCTGTTCTCCATTCTCTACCTGCTTTAGCTACTATATTTCCAGTGGGGGTGGTTTCTAGGTTAGAAATTCACAAGTTTTCTTAGAGCTTATGTTCTACTTGATTTCAGATTTTCATTAGCAGATGAGGGAGTTCTCCCTTTTCATCTCTCTAAATTTGACTTGAGGGGAAGGTGCCTACAGATAAAAACCTAAAGTATTTGATAGCACAATGGTGAGAGCAGCATGTGATATTCAAGTCTTATCTGTGCCCAGGGGTACTGTGGCCTCAGGTAAGTTGTATAATCACCCTGTGCCTCAGTTTCTCCATCTATAAAGTGGAAATCACAATAAAACCAATTTTATTGGATCATTGTTAGAATTAAATGAGCCATGTATATTTTCTATAGAGGGACACTCTGGTAGCTTAGTGGTAAGGAGTTGCACTGCCAACCCAAAGGCACCCGATTTGAATCCAACAACTATTCCACAGACAGAGGTAAGCTCAGAAGAGTTGCCAGGTACACAGTAATTTCCCTAGAAGCATGCTACAGAAATATGTTCATATCAATTATGAAGAAAGAGAAGGAGAAAGCAATCGCATACTTAGAAGTAATGACATCTGAAATATCAAGATGGTGTCCCAGTTGGCGATAGGTATAGGTCACACTTTGAAGTCATACAGGATAAATACAGCCCTAAATGCAGTCATAGGTTGAATCCTGAACTCAGGTGTTAAGGAACTTACTCTTTGCATTTACTCTTTTAATTACTCCTTGTAACAAAAGAGAGATAGAGGGGAGTCCATTAATTGTTTTATGAAATCTGCTGGTCCAGTAGAAAGAACTTTGGTGGTGTAGTACTTTGCATGGTAGGTTGTTAACCAAAAGGTCAGCAGTTCTAATCCACTGGCTGCTCCAAAGGATAAATGCAGATAGGCAGTCTTCTCCCATAAAGATTAACATCTTTAGAAACCTAGTGGAAGGGCACGAGGAGTCGGAAGCAATCTGATGTCGGTGAGAATTCCAGTGAAGGATCTGGACGTGCACATGGTGTGCATTTGACTAGCAGCTGAAAGATTGATTGTTTGAACCCACCCCGAAGATAAGCCTGCCAATCTGCTTCTGGAAGGCCACCACTGTGTTAACCCTGTGGGGCAGTTCGACTCTGCACACAGGGGTCAGCCTGAGTCAGAGCCAGCACCACAGTGGCAACAATCTGAGGAAGTCTAAGAAAAGTAAGTTCTGCTTTAAAAATTTTACTATTAGGATGTGCTACAGCAGCGGAAACAGGGTCCATGCTCTGTTCTGGGCAGCCAGATTGAAGAGGAGCAGAGATACTGGAACACTCTGGTGGCTTAGGAGGAAGGAGTTGCCCTACCAACCCAAACGCACGTGGTTTGAATCCATGGAAGAATGTGGACTGTCTCCTTCTATGAGATTTTTCTGCCTCTGAAAACCGATGAGACTTATGATGATTCCTTCCAGAAAGACTGAGACCCTACAATGTATAAGCCAGGGCAACGATCACATCAGGATGAAAGGACAAGGTGGCAAGGTCTCTGAGCCCCTTCTACCTCCTGGCACCTGCCCAGAAGCACTCCTTGCAGAAATAGAACAGGTGGGCCATGCTCTGAGCCCCACTTCATATGAACAGTTCAGGGAGAAGTTAATGATCTCAGAGGGCGCTATTTATAGTGACTTATGTGGGAAAGGTTCACACCTACTTTCTCTCTTGATTATAATGTATTAGCAGTCTAAGTGGGAGGAGGGGTTAGAAATGCACAAAGATGAGAAAATAATTCAATCTTTAAACTGAGAGTATAGCTGAGTGATGAACTAGAGCTATTGGGATTAAATTCTTAAACATAGAGGAAATTAAATCTTTTTGAAAAAGAGGAAAATGTCCTTAAATACTCCTGAGAAAGCAGATACTATCCTGAACAGATCTCTGGCCCATTTCCAGTTGGATATTTTTTCCATCAGCACTCTTAGGACTGAATATGAGGCCTGTACTGGTGCCTGTGCAGACTCGACCTCAGGAAGCTCTAAGAGGGGTCAGAAGTAGAACTTGGAATTGCAAATGGTGACTGGAATTCAGTGACTGCCTGGCCAGTCAGTTGTAAACAGAAGGATACCATGACAGTGAGGCTAGACTTGCCTCGGGGACTCAGGAAGACTAACCTGGAGGAGTGGACTTCTAATCTGTGCTCCACACTAACATGTTCAGTCAGAAGATGGTAGGTTGTGCTGTATTGCCTTCACATGACGGAAGTTTCACTCTCACCCACTAAGAGCCCACCCAGGGCTTCTTTACGGATAGGATTCACTTCCTTATTTCCTGGATACCCATCCCACAGAACCAGAGAGGAAGGACAGAGCCGTAAATACCTCTCTTACCCCACACTCCTTTGATAATGTAAATGGAGGGTTCTCTCTCCCTTAACCTTTGGCTTTGCCTGTTGCTCTACTAATTGAAAGGCCTGCTGACGCTGGCAGTTCTCCACAGGAGAAAGACAGTCTCCTTCTGTTAAGATTTACAGCCTCAGAATCCTGAAAGGGTCACTGTGAGTCCCAACACTCAACAGCAGTGATTTTTTTTTTAAAGGGTTGATGAGAGAAACGAAACAACTTCCCTGCTTCTGCTGTCCTGTCCCTAGACTGTTCAGCCCCTCAGCCTGTGGTTTTTGTTGCACCATCCTTTTCCCCAGGTCCCTTCCTGGAACTTTACCCTATTACCTGGGCCTCACAACTCTGACCCCTGCAGCCCTGTTTCTAGCCACCTCCTGTGACCAGTCCTCGACATTTCAGCCGCAGGCCTGTAAGGCAGAGAGCCCACTGACCCTAGGTTGAATTTCACGGAGAGTCCATAAAACCAAAACTTGACACACTGTTATCAAGTCAATTCCAAACCCTGGCGAGCCTACAGGACAGAGCAGAACTACTCTCTGGGGTGTCCACCATTGAACCTCCTTATGGAAGCATACTGCCTCCTCTCTTTCCTGCACATCTTTATGGAAGCAAGCTGTCTCATCTTTGTCCTGCAGTACAGCCAGGCTTTCAGTGCTTAACCCACCATGCCACCAGGAGCCCATCCTCACAGATAATGTGTTCCCCCTAGCACGGTCCCGTGGTGATACTGATCAAGGTACAATAGCAGCTTTTATGACTAGTACACTCAATCTCGGTAATATTTTCTATTTCCTGCAGATTCTGGGATGCAACCAACCTATTTGTAGGATGGCTCTTGAATGCCACTGATTTGCAAGCTTAAATTTGTCCCAGATGTTGATTGGTATAAAAATATCTTGTCGGCTTTCTTCCATTGACAAAGCTAAGGGTTAATGCTACAATAAGCTCTATTGAATTATTTTTCCTCTCAGGACTAACAACTTTTCGGGCCAAACGGAAGAGTTCTTCACTCTTTGTAAAAGCAGCACTGTTGCTACTCGCTGTCTGAGCCTACTACAATTCATGGCAACTTCATAAATGAGAGAACTAAATATTTTCACCCCAATGCTGTCCACATATTGCTAGCATCTAGTCAGGTGATTGTCCTGTGCCACTAATGAGATTGTTAGAGCACATTTTTATAGCTATGTGTATTGTGACTGACTATCTTCCAGCACAGGGCTTCATCATCCCTCACAATGTCCAACAATGGTCTGCTATGATTAGAGTTGTTATCAATTAATTTTTAGAAGTAGATCACCAGACCTCTCTTCCTGGTCCCTTTTGTCTGGAAGCTGCACTACTCCCTGTACACTATGGGCAACCCTCCTGGTGTAGTTTTCAGCATTATAATAACAGCAGTGTGCAAGCCACCACATTACCCCAGACTTCCAGACAAATGCTGGACTGTAAACCCAATGCTACCTATGATAACCCAGATTTCTGCTAAAAGTAAATTTGATGTGAATTGTTGGCTTTAACACTGTTACATCAATCCTTCCTACTAACCTTGGTAAATGGAGGTTCTTGACAGTGGAGGTTTCATGTCAAACATCAGTCTTAGGCACTTCAGCCTTTCTGAAGACCATTGGCCACTCTCTTCTGCCCTGCTCGTCTGTCTAAGCTTCCTCTCCTCAGTTTGTTCTGTGCTTGAACTCAGCTTCTTGATGGGACGCACTACTTTGCTTTATCTCCAGTTCTTCCATGTGCTAGGTGTTGTTGATGTGTTTTCCTTGTTTATTGCCTGGTGTTAGGTCTGGCATAGACATGGGAGAGTCTTCAGGTGAACAGAATAAAGCACTTTTCTACTTTGGTTTTTGGAGGGTTTTTTTTTTTATTTTTTATTTTAATTGTGATTTTAATGAAAGTTTACAGAAAAGTTAGATTTTCATTCATTCACTGTTGAACATTTTTACCCCATCTCCCTCCCTCCTTTACCCCCCACAGTTCACCTTTTTTTTTAAATATTCATTCATTGTTGCACAATTACCTCACTCCTCCCCCTCCCCCTAATCCTCTTTGCAATGTACCTCTTATTGTGGGCTATTGTTGTACGTATATTACCTAATCATATATTCCTTTTAAACAATTCTATATTCTTCATCTGTTCCAGTGAAGTGTTTATTATCCACTCTTCCTCGCAAACCCTCGTGTCAGACCTGCTTTATAACTGTGGTGCTACTCAGTATTTGTCCTTTTGTGACTGAGATATTTCAATGAGCATAATGTCCTGCATGGTCACCCATGTTGTATGTTTTATGAGTTCATTCTTTTTCAGTGCTGTGTAGTATTCTAGTGTGTGAATTTACCGTAGTTTTTCTATCCATTCATTTATTGATGGACACTTGGGTTGCTTTTCTTTTCTATTATAAATAGTGCAGCAATAAACATGGGTGTACATTTCTATTTTGATGCACATGAAGGAGTCATGAATCAGAATCAACTTAGTAACTGTGGGGTTTTTTCTGGTTTAAATTGCAAACTGCAGTATCTCCATGCCAACATCAACTACAACAGCAGCAGCAGCAGCATCCTGGTCTTAGAGGAAAACCCCAGCATTTGTCTATGCCCTGTGAGTCTTGCCTGGAGACAGCCCCACCTTCTTGTCCAGCTGTAGCTCAAACCTTTTTCCTGCTTACATTCTGTACTCCAACTCTCTGACCTCCTTCCTTTTCCCTAGTATGTCAAACCCTTCTCTGCCTCTAAGCTTTTGCATCTGCTTTTCCTTCCAGCTAGAATGTTTTTCCCCCTCAGCTTTCCCGTAACTGATTCGTCGCATCCATCAAGTCTGTAGTCTGCTTCACCTTCTCAGAGAAGTCTTCCCTGGATGGTGACTCCCACATCAGTTCTCTGTCACACCACTGTCTGTATTCTCCAGAGCACTCAATATGTCTATAATGATTTCATTTGCTTGCTTATCATTTGCCTGCCTGCCTCATTAGATGTTAAGTTCCTTGAGGGCATGGACCTTGTTTGTCTAGCTCATTAATATTAATATGCCCCCCTCCTCACCCAGCTTAGTGCATGGCACATAGAAGACTCTTCATGCTTTGGAGAATAAGTGATGAGTTAGCTCTGTACCGTCACTGCATCCTTGTAACATTGCACGCTGATACATGGAGAAACTGAGGCCCACAGGTTCCCAGAAGCTTGTCCATGGTTGGAATTAGTAAGTAATTAAGAACCAAGGTTTTATTTCATCCCCTCCCTGTCTGCAGAAGTTGACGCTAGTTGTGATGTTCATTTCATTCTAGAGTTTTTGCCTTTTCCTATACCTGCACAAATATTTTATATATAAAATGTTTTAATTTTTTTTTCCTGTGGCTCAAAATATTTTGGCTTTTGAAACAGGCCCTTCCTTGCACTTTTATACAGTGAGAGTCAGTGGGAACAGGGAAGCTTCCTTGTGAAAACACGTAGGAGGGAGTTGTGTACACCTGCTTGAACAGGAAGATTATAGCTGACTTTTATTTGTAAAATAATACATGTCTTAAAGTCTAGATTCTGGAAAACAAAATAATAGAAATAATGATGTCAGCAATTCAAAAGCAAGATCAAGCCCCAGTCAATATGGAATGTTCTCTGATAAAACACCTCCCCTTTCCCGTTCAAGAGCTCCTGAGATTCACACATGCATGTGGGTACAGCTGTGCTTTGCCACACTGTCAGGATCCAGAGAGATTCCTTTGATCAGAAGCCTGATAAATAATCTCAGAAAGTCCTGGTTGGAAAGGAGATAAATTGAAATTTTTGTTTGTTTGTTTTGAGGTCCAAACATGGTTTCATATTTTATTTGCATGAAATTTCTAATAATCTCAGATAAAATTTTAATGAATGTAATTTGCAGTGCAAAATACATTTCTAAAACTTTTGCCTAAGGCAATAAGGTCCCAGGCAAGACAAAGGGGGGGGGGGAAATCCTCAACTGGAGGCTTGAAAAACCACATATGAGAGTTCAGTTTAGATATTCTCATTCTCCTTGGCATCCTGAAAACACATAATACATGCTTGTTCTTCAATCTTGAACCCATAGTTTTGCTATGGTCACCAAGATTTCATTTTCTCAGCAAGGATGTTTTTAGTCATTGACTAAGAGCTTCTTCAGTGCCACCACCTCCTTGTTCTTCGGGCTGTAGATGAGAGGGTTCAACATGGGGGTGAAGATGTTACTGAATACAGATAGAGCTTGATCTACTCTGCATCTTAAGTTGAAGTGAAAGACATGGAGATTGATATATCTGGACCAAAGAAAAACGCACCACAGTAAAGTGGGAAGAGCATGTGACCACGACTTTTTTCCTTGCTCTTGGCAAAGTTCATACGGAGGATGGTGAGGAAAATGAGAGTATGGGGAGCTGTGATGAGACTGAAAGGTACAGCCAGCAGCACAATGCTTTCACCACCGCTAACTGATACACTGAAGTGTCTTCACAGCAGGGTTTAATGAGGACTGGGACCTCACAGAAGAAGTGTTGGATGTCTCTTGATCCACAAATGGGGAAATGCATGGGGTACGCTGTCAACATGGGGATGTGTAGCCAGGAGTCCCCTGAAATCAAGACAATCAGAAGTGTGTTCCCCAGGAAGGAAAGGATGTAGATGAAAATGATTATGGAGATGAGGTTAATGGCATGCTAAAACTTAGGAAAGAATCCTATAAGGATGAAATCAGACACATGACAATTTTTACACATGCAAACTACCTGAATGCCTATTAGAAATTCTAAAACTCCCTGGGAAGGTGCAAGTAAGAAAATCAATAGGTTTTCCTATTAATAATCATCAGCCAGTCAAAAATATCCTGAGGAGATGACATTCAAAATAAACTTAAATCAGTGTGGCCAGTATTTGAGTATTTGTTTTGAAGAACTCTATGAAATTTGACCTTGACATTATTTGTTTGAATAATGGAACTGGTTTTAAAACATAAATTACAAAATTGCCCTTTCTTCCCATTATTAATTTAGAAATGTAAGGAAGTTTTAGACAGTCTTTCCATAGGATTGAAATGTGTAAGGGAGAGCTTAACAGAATGATTCTAAAGTTTACCTTTAAGAATAAGACATAAGAAAATGATGATTAAAAACATGGGAAGGGTATGTATTATCAAATACTAATAAGTATTATAAAACTGTAATAATTGAAACATTGTAGCACTGGCACAAAAGTAGATAGAGCTATAAGCCAGCATGCAAAGCTTCTTGTTGTTGTTGTTGTTGTTGTTGTTGTTGTTGTTATTGTTGTTGTTAGGTGCTGTAGAGTAGCATAACTCATAGCGACGCTATGAACAAAAGACCTGAACCCTCTTCTATCCTGCTCCATCCTCATACTTCTTGACACACAAGAGCCCACTGCGGCAGTCACCATATCAGTCCACCTAGTGGAGGGCCTTTCTTTCCTTCACCCACCCTCCACCCTTCCCAACATCATGTCCTTTTCCAAAGAATAGCACTTTTTGGCAACATGTCCAAAGTATGTGAGGCGAAGCCTCATCATTCTTGCCTCCAAAGAGCACTCTGGCTGCACCCTCTCCAAGACGTATCTGTTGCAACTAAAATGTTATTAAAGGGGCATTTTAAACCTAGTAGGATAAAAGTGAACCTTGTCACAAATGACTCTAGAATGGTAGACTCAACACTGCAAAGAATGAACTTTATAAATGAAAACTTCACCACATTCTAAAAGAAAATTAGGTGTCCTTGAGCCTGTTCTGACTCGTATGGAGCAGTGTAACAGGACGCAGTGCTGCCCAGCCCTGCCCCGTGCTCACAGGTGTTATGTTTGAGCCCATTGCTGCAGCCACCATGCCAGCCTGTCCTGTTGATGGGCTTTCTCTTTTGCACTCACCCTGTACTTTACCAAGCTTGGTGTTCTTCCATATGGATGGACTCTGCCTGAAAAGTTATATCTGATGGAAGTGTTTAAGAAATAGAAACATAAAGTTTCTAAGAAAATACAGGTGAATATAAATACAGCCTTCAAAAAAGAAGGACTGCAGGAACTGACAGAAACCATAAAATGAGGACATACAAATTATAGTCACATATACAGAGCAAAATCCAATAGACAGTATTGGTCAGTGTTTGAATCCTAAGGAAATTTCCCATCTTTAATATAGTTAATACTCCTTTAAACCAATAACAAAAATTCTAACACCCCAGTAGGAGACTGGGGCAGCACACTGGTGGTTGCGTGGTAAACAGCACACTCCTCGTTCAGCCACCACCCCTCTGTTAGAGAGGCTGTGTATTGTTGTGATGCTTAACAGGTTTCAGTGGAGCTTTCTGACTATGACACTCCAAACTCATTGCTGTAGAGTCAGAACCAGCTCCTAGTTGACCCTCCAGAGCATTTGTGAAGCTGTAAATCACAGAGGAGGAGACTGCCTGTCTTTCTTCCTCAGAGCCACTGGTAGAGTCGAACCACCCAGCAGGCACAGTGTTTGGGTCAGCAGCCCAACTTCCTTGAGACTAAGACACGAGAGGTCCCGTTCAGACTGAGAAAGAATAGGAGAAAAAGCGTGGTAATCTACTACCAAACATTAGCCAGTTAAAACCCTTTGGATCACAGTCCATAACCAGGCATGGGGATGGCACGAGACCAGGCAGCGTCTCGCCATAGGGCTTGAGTTTATTGGGATTTGATGGCTCCTAACAGCAGCCATAAGAGTGTGCAAACTGTCTGAATAGGCAAGTCACAAAAGAGCAATTACACCTGCAAATAAATATGGAAAAGATGCCCAGCCTTGAGTGTCATCAAAGAAATGCAAATTCATAATATACATAATTTTCATTTAACAAATTAGCAAAGATAAAAATAAGTGTTGGTACAAAGTTGATGAGGCAGAGGGCTGGTATTGCTTCTGGGTGTGTTGAGTTGTTACAACTTTTATTACAGCCATTTGGTAACATTCATTATAAGAAATTTAAATGCTCTGCTTACCTGTTGACCCAGAAATACCACTTCTAACAATTTATCCTGAGTAAATAAGAATGGGTGGATTTATGTCAAGGTCTAGCTAAAGTTATGTTCATCACAGCAATATAATTATGAAAAAATTCTCAGAAACATACTAAGATGTTAAGAAATGTGGGGAAAGGTTTAGAATTATTTTAAAATGGAAGCACAGGCTGTGTAAGCGTTACCTGGATCTGGAGAACCATTTGGTGTCTGGATATGTGTAAATAACAGTGATGCATTGGGAAGTTTTTTGTTCTGCTTAGATAGAAGTTTTCCAGGCTTGTGTCTTTCCAGTCACTTTGAATCTGGGGCCATGTTTCTCATCTACAGCCTTACTTTCCCTTGTGCACCTGGCTAGGTGTGTGCAGCCCTGGTGGGCTCACCACGTGTGGATTCTGACGTGATGTTGGCTGGCCCTCAGATAATAATTATACAGACAGAAGCTGAAGATTTCCTCTTGCCAGACAACCAGTGACTGGAAGAACAGAATTCTTTTCAACAATAGCCCTTCAAAGATGTTCCCATCCTAACGTCTCTGAATACTTCACCTTACATAGGAAAAAGCGGGGCTTTTCAGGTACAATTAACAGAAGGAACTTGAAACAGGGAGATTACACTGAGTCTTCTGGTGAGGCCCAGTGTAATCACTAGAGTCTTTTTGAGAGTGAGTCAGGAAGGGTCAGAGTGTGGTAACAGAGGCAGAGGTCAGAGTAATGTGACCTGAGCAAGGGAATGCAGGCAAATTCCCTTCCCCACTCTTCAGAAGGAGCCTGCCCTGCTAGTTTGGTTTAATCCTGATAGGGTCAGTTTCACACTTGTAAGCTCTAGGGCTATAAGATGATAAATTAGTGTTGATTTGAGTCACTGTTTATTGTAATTTGATGTATCAGCAAATAGGAAACCAATGTGTTTGGAAAAGGAGGAAAAAATCTCTTGAGCCTTGGTTCTACTTAGTTGATCTTGGCTGAGGAGGTCCCACCTGGCTTCTAGTCACCACCTTGGGAAGGTTACCTCTCTCATCTCATTTGCTTCCTCCCTCGGATTCCCTGATTGCTTTGAAGTTCTTCCTTTTTAAGCATTCGTTTACCCTCCTGAGATACTTTATTATTATGACACTGATAAGTGTGGGTGAGACTGTCGGGCAAATTTTAGCTTATTTGTTTAGAAGCTGGTGAGCCTATGATGAGCATTTACTTTGGGAGGGGTGTCCTGGGTGTGTGTTGTGTACTGGCACAGAGGATCTGCAGCATCCGGGTGAGGACTGCGGGTCAAATGAAGACAGACAGAAGTTAGAGCCATCAGGACTCTCCAGGGGGTGGCCGAGGGCACCTGGAAGTTGGCACAGAGTTCTTACTAATGTGTTAGATCTTTCTAGGAGGATGCCTCCTACTCAGACCACTGACCCAAATCATTGCTAAGTTTTTTATATATGTATATGTGTGTGTGTGTTTATGTATATGTGTGTGTGTGTGTGTGTGTATGTATATATATGTCAAGAAGACAAAGATTCTCACCACTGGACCAATTGGCAGCATCAGGATGGATGGTGAAGAGATTGAGATTGTTCACAGTTTTAGTCTGCTTGGCTCCACAGTCAACACTCTTGGCACCAGTAGCCAGGAAATCAAAAGATGTATTGTGATGGGAAAGTCTGCTGTTAGGGACCTCTCTAAAGTACTGAAGAGCAATGGTGTCTCTCTGGAGACTAAGGTGCATCTGGTACATGGTATTTGCAATCATTTGTTATGCATCAGAGAGCTGGACAATAACCGGGGAGGGTAGGAGAATTGATGCCTTTGAGCTGTGGTGCTGGAGAAGAGTGCTGAGGGTACCATGGGCTGCTAAGAAAACAAACAGATTCATCCTGAAGAGGGTTAAACCTGGTGGCTCCTTGGAAGCAAGGATTCTGAGACTTCATCTGACATACTTTGGACATGTTGTAAGGAGGGAGAAGGACATCATGCTTGTAGGGTGGAGGGACAGTGCAGGAGGGGAAGGCCCTATATCAGGTGGATTGATTTGGTGATTGGGGCAATCAGGATGAGTGTGTCGGAGACAGTGCAATTGGCACAGGACAGAGCAGAGTTTAGAGCTGTTGTACATAGGTCCGCTATGAGTTGCAAGCTACTCAACGGCACATAATAACAACAACATATGTGTGTGTGTTATATGTATATATATATATGTGTGTGTAGAAATGTATGTATATGTGTGTGTGTATCTATGTATATATATGAATGTGTGTGTATATATGTATATATATATTGTTGTTGTTGTTGTTGTTGTTGTAGTTGATTGTCTTCAAGTTGAGCACAACTCATAGCAACCCTATGAACAAAAAGACCTGAAATCTTTCTGTAACTATTCACATTTATCAAAGTTCATAGTTTCCAGAGGCATGTTGTTTAGGAAGTGGATGCCACTCCTAATGTCAAGAGGCTGTGCTGCAATCCCAAAGACAAGCAGTTCAAATCCACCAGTTGCTCCACGGAAGGATAGGCAGTCTCCTCTAGTGTGATTAACTGCCTCTGATAACCCACCAGAGGGTCGGTTCTGACTCGACGGTATACAACAATGATATCTAGATATATAAAGAAAGTTCTGGAAGCTGTAGCATTACGTCGAGGCCTTAAAGGAGAACAGGCCAAATTTCCATACTCACTCACCCAAGACACACTATCTGAGGGACCTGCCCCAAAAGGAGGATGAATTTTTTCTAATCTTCTCTGTTTACATGGTATACTGTCTGTCCTGTAGCCCAGAAAACACATGGTAAATGTCACTGAAGGAGACTGTTTAAGTCATTGATGGTGAGACAGCTCTCATTTGAAGTCACGGCACATACAGCACGTTCACAAGCACAGGGCATAAACATTTTCAGATGGGGGTCTGTCCATTCTTCCTGTGCTTGTAAGCACAAGAACTATAATGAATATCTGTTACTGTTAGACTTGAAACATACTAAAGCCAAATGTATATAAGTAGCTTTCCAATTTGTCTTTGTGCCTATAAGGAAGCTGGGCTATATTCAAAAAATGACAAAGAATTCCTCTTACAACCACTGGGAACAAACTGCTGTAGAATTCAGCATTCATACCAAAAGTGAAGTCGTTTTTATCAAGGAACAACGTGAAAGGCCCCTTTGTTTCTCAGAGCCCATTTGAAGTACAGTTGGTAATTGAGAAATGTTTACAGGGGTCACAGTTATAACTTGTTATCCTAACGTGTAGAAAAGTTGTGAAATGGAATTTGGGTTTTGAAATTAAAGATGGGAGTATGGAAAGCCCCTTCTTTACACGAATTCAGTTCAACAGTCAAAAGAAAGAACACAGAACATGAAGGTGAACAAAACAACTGTGGAGTTCCTGGGTGGCACCAGCAGTTATGCACTGCACTGCTAGACAGCACAACTAGCATAAGGCTGAAAATTCACACTCACCTGGGAGGCCTGGCTACCTGCCTCCATGAGGACACAGCCCTGAAAGCCCAGGAAATTCAGTTCCACGTTGTACATGTGAGGTCACTCACCATGGGCCAGAATCAGCTCAGTGGCCACTCAGAGGGAAGAGCCCTGATTGATAAGCAGTCCGCGTTGGCTCCGGCCATGGCACTAGTACCACTAGCATTGTAACTGTGGGCAAGTCATTTCACTTCCGTTTCCTTGTCCATTAAATGGGGGCAATACTGCCTGGTCAATAGTGCCTGTGAGGATTAGCGGTGATGCTGGCTCATACAGCCCAGCGTCTAGTCCACACCTCACTGCGAGGGATGTGCGACCCAGCTGAGAAGTTGCTAGGCTTGCACACAGCCCTCTCTGACCCAAAGTGGAGCCCATTCATTCCTGCTACAGAATCCTCTTACCTTAGCCCCACGTTGGCCAAGTGTGACCAAGACCTAGACGAAAGACTTGGACTATAGAGTGGCTCAGATCTACACAGGACAAGCTGAATTACTCTTATTACATTGTCCCAGTCCCTTATGTTGTTTCGGCCCCAAAGGTTTTGTCTAGTCTTGCCTCTGCTTCTCTTTTCTTCTTAAAACTGTTGGGTTTTTACTTTCTTGTATCACTGTAGATTGATGTCAACTTAGCAGCTGACATGCTTACCTCATCCACAGTAGACTAATAAGCTGCTTAGCCCTGTGCCGTCTCAGATTATTTTGGATCAGATCATTGTAGTCCATAGTCTCATTGAATGATTGTCAGAACGAGATTACAGGACCTTTCTTCCCAGTTCATCTTAGCCTGGAAGCTCAGCTGGAGTCTGTTCAGTATCATAGTAACACATAAGCCTCCGGTGTCACGTGGATGATCCAGTGACACATGCACTGGTGCATTGGCCAGGAAGCAAACCCTGCTTTGCCATACACTGAGTCAGCAATGCCTCTATCACTGTAAATTAAAGTCTGGATACTAACGGCCTACCTGGGTTAAGACCCTGGATATACAATCACTTGATCATGATTTTTATCTTCTGCAGCATTTCCTAAGTTCTCCTCATAGGCAAAGAGCTCAATTAGTATTTGGTGAGGAAGCCGACTCACTACCGTCAAGATAATTCCTATTCATGGTGACCCCCGTCGAGTTTCCAAAGCTGTCAGTCTTTGTGAGAAGAGACATCTCCACTATAGCTCTCTTAGAGATGTTCTACTGAAACCTCTCACTAGTTTAAGGAAGACATATGGGAAATTAATGTCCGTCTGAATTAACTTGGAGGTGTACCTTTCTGATGCTCAGTCCCTAGGCTTACTGCGTTCTCATTCTGTGCTTTGTGGATTGCTTCCCAATTTTTTGTTGTTATGTGCCGTTGAGTCTCCTGCAACTCCTAGAGACCCTATGTACAATGACTCTGAACCCTGCCCTGTCCTGAGACAACCTCATTGTCTCTGACACGCCTATCCCCCTTACGCCAGTCACTATGTCAATCCATCTCATCCTGGGTCTTCATCTCCTATGCTGTTCCTCCATCCTCCCAAGCATGATGTCCTTCTCCAAGGACTGATCCCTCCTGACAACATGCCCAAAATATGTAATAGAAAGCTTCAAAATCCTTGCCTTCAACAAGCAGCTATGTGCTATCAACTCAGAACCAACTCATACCCGACCCTCCACTGGGTTTTCAGAAGCTATAAATTGCATGGAAGAATGTCCATCATTCAAACCACCTGCCTTTGAGTAAGCAATGCAACGCCTTACCTCTAAGCCCTCAGTTGTTATTGTTCTTCTTATGTGCCATTGAGTCAGAATTGACCCATAGTTGACCCTCCAGTGAGTTTTCAGAGGCAGTATAATCACACAGGAGGAGACTGGCCATCTTTCTCCTTCAGAGCAGCTGGTGAATTTGAACCATGTACCTTCAGATTGGCAGTGCAGCTCCTTACCACTAGGCCTCCAGAGCTTCCTAGGGCACCAGTTAAGGTTGAGAAGTTTCAGAGCTATGATATCTTACATGTGGCAGCAAAGTTGTAGGTGAGCCTTTCTACGAGAGTTGACAAAGAGCAAAGAGTGCCCTTCACTCATCAGGATAGAGTCCAAAAAGTGGGACCTGTGATTTTAAGCATGAGCCTTCTGGGAAGAGTTCTGCCCGGGGACAAGATGAGAGAGGCTTTGTCTAGTATGCCCTTTGTTCATTTGGATATTCAAAAAGATAAAAAGAGCTAGTTTACAGTCCAGGAAAGCCAGGGGTGGAGTGTGGCAGAAGCATCTCCAGTAGAACTGACTTCCCGTGGATGTGTGTGACAGGATGGCTTCTCTGGGGCATGCATGCCACGTTGAAGAGTTTGTTTCTAGCCACACTCACTCGAGCAAAGCTCTTGATTCTAACAACCTCCTGACACCTCATCATGGCCCTGCTTCATCATGAGTTTGTCCTGGGAACCTCCATTCCAACCCCATTCCTGATACCTCTGACCTGGCTTCTGAGCAGCCCGAGAGGAGCAGTGCCAGGAGCTCTGCTGTCTGTCCTTAGCCCTGCCCTCAGCCAACTCATTCCGTCTCTGGTAGGGCTGTGAGAGGAACAGTGACTTCTTTGGAAGCTAAATTAAAGGTTACATGGGTGGGTGGGCGAATTCTGTGCTGCTTCTGGGCTTGGGAGTGTATCCTAACAGTTTTTCCTCAGTCACTTCCTCTGAATGTAGTCATGTACTATATAAAAATCTAATGATGATTAAGGAAGCCCACACGAGGAGTCATTTCGTGTTTCGCGGGCTGGTTTATGAATGATGTGAATTGAAGCGAGCTCGAACTGGTACACAGAAATGTCTGCACTTTGGTGTCATTTTGTTGATGGACTCCAGGACCAAAGAAACATGCTAAGTGTGGAAAACTCTGGAAACCGAGACTGGCCTTTGGGACCGACATCCTGCCTAGGTGGCTGGAACATTAAGGTACATGGCTTTTCATAGCTCACCTACGAGTTTAAAGCAAAAATAAGGCAGGAAGTCAGAGACCGATTCGTACCCTCTTGATTATTTACTCAACATGATGCTGAAACACATTTGTATTTTTTGGAAGTTCTATCCCCAAATGCCAGCTCTGGCAGTGAAATAAAACCTCCTTTCTGGGCTAAAAAGATTGATGTCCAACTACATTAAAGGAGTGTGCAGTAAAAGGAAACCGTGTCTGCTTGTGAACACAAGAACTTTTACTGTGCTCCTGCAGCCTCGGTGCAGAGGGCATTATCAGGCCTAAGGTTTGCAAAGCAAGAATAAACGTGCACTGGTGAAACTGATGCACAGAAATGCTCCCGCTTGTTTTAGTTGAGAATTGTTGTATGGGAAAGGTTTTGTTTAGAGGGTGTGTGTGTGTGTGTGTGTGTGTGTGTGTGTGTGTTTTAATTAGTCCCAAGGTGAGAAGAAATGTTTCCTTTAAACTTCACTGAAAATTATGATTAAACATTATTTTGGGGGGGGTTGTTTTTTGATTACATCATGTACTGACACTATGGTAAAGAGAGTCCCTGGGAGGTACAAATGATTAATGCTGTGGCTGCTCTGCTGGCATGTTCTCGAAGGACATGCCCCGATAATCTCAAGGCCAAACCTTTCTGGTGGTTCAAATCCGCATATAGTTCTGGGGAAGAAAGGTCCTTTGGTGTGATTTACAATACTAACAAACTAACAGAAAGTTAGCAGTCTTATTTCACTATTAATGAATGAATGAGTGAGTGACTAACTAAAAGTTTGGCAGTTTGAATCTTCCCAAAGACATAAGGGAAAACTTGGAGATTGTCTTAGCAAAAACTCAGTAGTTAAACAGCCTGTGAGCACAGTTCTCAGACGAAGGAGTCACAATCTCGAAATCACTTTGACAGTAACGAGTATGTTGTCTCCATCCACCGCCCTTGGATTGACTCCAACTCGTGGCAACCCTCCTGAAAGTTTACATCTTAGAGAGACTGCACATCTTTCTTACAGCTTGCTTGCTTTTTTTCACAGCTGGTGGATTCGAACTGTTGACTTTTTGGTAAGCACCCAGATTACGTACCATGCCGCCAGAGCTCCTTGGTATAACAGTCAAAATGCACCAAATCAGTAGTTACATATGTTCTGTTTACTCTCAGGGAATTTTACTATAGTTATTTGTAAAGCTTTCTATGATTCTGTTTATACTTTAAGAAAGTATCTTGGCTTTGTTTTTCTTTCTTTTCACTTACATGTATACAGCTCCAAACCTTCGTTATATATTAGCAAATCACCTGGGGAGCATGACAATCCTGGGGTCCAAGCTATACCCAGAACAGTTAACTCCTACTCTTGAGAGTAGGGAGGGGCCCAGGCATGAGGGTATTTTGAAAGTTATTTCACTGTGTGACCAAGACTAAGCTCCAGTCTTGTACCCAAGGAGCTTCTAAGCGCCAGTCTTATACCCAAGGAACTTCTCAAACTGCAGCGTCTATACAGACCCCTGGGCATCTGGTTCTGACTCAGCAGACCTGGGGGAGGGGGGGGGGTGCGGGCGGCGAGAGTGTGTGTTACTAGCAAGCACCTGGGCTGCACGAATGCTACTGGTCAATCTGCCGCACGTGGTTCAGGAAGATCGTAGACCCTAGAGGAGAGAGTGTAGCTAGACACCAGATGGTAGACATGGCAGTTATAAAACACCACACAGGTTCTTACTTGTCCCCTGACTGTTGTAAACAAACAGTAAACTCCTCAGTCTTTTCCTGTTCCTGTAAAGTCTTTTAGTTTATTATCACAAGAACCAAGGAAAGGCCACTCTTCTGAGTCTCTGGCTGACCAGTGTTCTTGTCCTTGAGAACACTGGTCACCACAAAGTGGAGTCGGGATCCTGTCCCCCATGAATAGATCCCAGGTGTTGTATCCTGTAGGGTGGCAATCCTGAGAGCCTCGGTGGGCGGCTCCCCCAGTTGTGGGAACATTCCCCAATCAACCTAGGGAGCCCTGGTCTCGTGCTTGGTCTGGTGGGGAGGAGAGATTTTAGTAAACACTGCGTGGGAAAAGGAATGAGACGGAGAGAGAATGAGGTTAAGGAATGGGTGTGTGAAACACCAGGTTGAGCGAGGCCAGGGTGCCTCAGAGCCGCATTCCACCACCCACTGCCCTCTGACAGCAGGTGGGAGAAGGCACTCACCTGCCGCAGAGCCTCTGCCCTTGTCTGCTGGGCCAGCATCGTTTCCTGGGGAGTAGACAGGTGGTACAGGAATCAGGGCAAGTAGTGTGTCTGCGAGCGCTGGTGGAGGCCAAGTATCTCTCTGTGTACAGGACACCAAGGCCTGTCTGAGACTGACTCTGGGCTCAGAATGAAATGAAGGTGCGACAGGACAATGTCTTTTCCTAAGAATTGGCACCTCCTGACAGCACACTCAGAGTATGTGAGATAAAATTTGACCATCCTTACCTATAAGGAGTATCCTGGTTGTACTTCCATCAAGACAGATTTGTTTGTTCTTTTGGCAGTCCACATTCAGTATTCTTTGTCAACATCATGATTCAAAGACATCAGTTCTTCTTGTGTAGCCTTATCCATTGTCCAACTTTCAGATGCATAGAGAGCAACTGCAAATACCAAAGCTTGGATCAAATTCACTTGGCCTGCTGTTTTCCCAATACAACACGTCTTTTGCTTTCTTTACTGCTGAGTAAAAAAAATGCTGTTGATTGTGGACCCAAGTAAAATTAAATTGTTAGCAACATCAGTCTTTTTTTTCCATCATAATGTTGCCTGTTGGTCGAATGATGACAATTTTTGTTTTCTTGGTGCTGATATGAAGTCTGTATTGGAGACAAATCTTTTATCTTCTTCAGTAAGTGTTCAAGTCGTCTTCACTTTCTGCAAGCAAGGCTGTGTTGTGTGCATAACTCCAGTTGTTGATTAGTTTTCCTCCAATTCTGTTTCCATGTTTTCTTCATATAGTCCAGCTTCTTGAATGATTTGCTCATTATATAGATTAAATAGGTATGGAAAAGGGCACAACCATAATACACACTTTTCCTGATTTTAAACCATAGTGTTCCCTTATTCTGTTTGGACAAATGCTTCTTGGTCTAAATATAGGTTTCGCATGAGTGCAATTACATATGCAGGGTTTCCCATTGCTCTTAATGCTATTCATTATTTGTTATGATCCACACAGTCAGCTAAGAAGAAACTATAAAAAAAAAAAAGAAAGAAATCAAAATCTGTCCCAGGGTAATCTGCAGACTTTCTTTCTCAAAAACATTGGTAGAACATGAAGTGTCTATTAATTATTTATTGTTTATAACCAGTATGTAGCTAAATTTAGTAGCTCAAACATAATGTCTCCCAGTTTATGAGAGTTAGGCTGTGTCTCAGGGTCTGTCACTGAGGTTACACTCTCAAAGGGGCTTCTCACTGGCATCTGAAGACCTGACTTGTTGTAAAGGATGGCTCACTCAAGTGGCTGTTGGCCAGAGACTCTGTTTCCTCTCCCCTCCCCTCCCACGCACGTACAGCTCCATGGCATGTTATGATGACCTTCCCCAAATGAGTTATCCAAGAGAGACAACAAGAAAAGAGAGAGACAGCAAGGCCTTTTATAGCCTGGCCTCAGACGTCACGTACCATCCATGTTCTATTGATTGCAACAGTGAGACTGTGTGAGAGGGGGCTTCACAAGACCATGGATTCCAGAAAGATGGGGATCATTGGGAGCTCTTAGAAGCTAACTGCTATGGGGGGGTTTATAGCACCATAGAGACTAAGAGGTTTGATGAATGACAGCAGCAGTTACGTGAAATATACAACAGTGCTGTTATCTAGAAGAGGGAGACTCATCTGTCTGTGTGCCTTCCCAGCACAGGATTCAAATCAATAGACAGATTTTAGGGAATCAAGTAGTGACTTAGTTTAAGAAAGATTCACCTTATAATAAGCTGCCCCAGCCAGAGGGAGCTGCCTCGGGGAGTCGTGGACCCCTTGCGTACAGTTTGGGCACTCACTGTATTTTCCAGAGAGAACATGAGGAGAGGGGATTGGGACTAGCTAGAGAGGTGAACTTAAACACCTCAGAAGTCCCTTCCAACTCAGTGATGTGTCTTTTAGAATACAGAGGGATTTCCTGAAATGGAATCCTTTAGGGCATCATCTCTGTTATTTTACTAGAAATTATAAATGGATGGAAAATAAATCTTTCACTGATGCATAAGGCCTTTGTTCTGAACCTGTATGGCTTGAAGAAACAATCAAGAAGAAGAATGACTTTAGTGTTTCTGAAAGCCCCAAGTTTTCCCTTATAACAATACAGTTCAGAGGGGGTTAGTACATATGTAGCCCACGGTATTTAAACCAGAATTCCAACATTTTATGAGGCAGAGCCTATAGATCATGAAAGTTGGCACTGAGTTTTTCCTTACTGGGAATCCCAGGAGATCTTGGTTAGTGGGGAGACTCCAGCCTGCTGGAGATTGATCCCACATCCACCTGTGAGAACCTATCCTGTTTGACCTTGCCTGGTCCTTTGCCAGTGCTTTTTCAGTGGACAACTATGGGTACAACCTCAGATCCATTCATCTGCACATCACCAGCAGTTCAGGTCCACCAAAGACTCTATGAGAGAAAAATAAGCAGTCTCCTGTTAAAATTTTCAGCCTTGGAAACCTGATGGAGGGTCACTATGGGTCAGAATCACCTTGAAAGCAGTGAGTTTGAGTTTTGAGAGCACCTTTTTTTTTGTTTGGTAGGAGTGGTATTGCAGTGATGTTGTTTTTGTTGTTGTTATTATGTGCAATCAAGTTCCTTGTGATCCATAGTAACCTTGTGTACAGTAGCACTGAATCCTGCCCTGTCCTGAGCCAGTCTCACTGACTCTAATACACCTACCCCCATTGCCCTAGTTACTGTATCAATCCATCTCATCCAGGGTCTTCCACTCCTGTGCTGTCCCTCCACCCTCCTGAGCATGATGTCTTTCTCCAATGACCAGTCGCTCCTGGCCACATGCCCAAAGTATATGAGGTAGAGCTTCAAAATCCTAGCCTCCAAGAAGAAACTTAGTTTCACCCTCTCCAAGACAGACCTATATGTTTTCTTGGCAGTCCAGAGTATGTTCAAGATTCTTCTCCAGCACCACAACTCAAAGGCATAGATTCTTCTCTATCCCTCTTCATCGTTATCCAGCTCTCTGATGCATAACAAGTATTTGTGAAGACCATGACCAGGCAGGCACACCTTAGTCTCTAGAAGGACAGTGTTGTTTCTCAATACTCTGGAAAGGTCCCTGACAGCAGATTTCCCTAATGCAATTTGCCTTTTGATTTCCTGACTGCTGGTGCCAAAAACGTTGATTGAGAATCTAACTCCTTGTAGTCTCTTTTGGCCAGAATCAATGTTACATCATCAGGAAATTATAAGCAAAGGAATGGAAATTGAATATATTGTTAACCAGATTGTGAGTAGGAATGAGGATGTTTCCTTTTCAGAGGGACAGAAAAACGTAACCTTATGGGCTTTCAAAAAAAAAAAAAAACCTTGGTAATGCAGCAATTAAGTAGTCTGGTAGCTGAAAGGTTGGTGGTTCAGATCCACCCGAGATCTCTGCCCCTGTAATGATTATAGCATAGAGGAGTGTACATGGGTCCTTTGTGTACTCTCACATGGAGTCATTATTAGTCAAAATCACTCAACAATACTAGGAACAGTTAGTTTAGAAAATACTTAAACAACTTCCAGGTAAAATGAAGAAAAATGAACTTCTCTCTTTTACTTCTCCTTTTCTCTATGCTGTTGGACACCCAATGATATAATTAACCAGTGACATGTGAAATTCTTCCAAAACATGTATCAGTACTAGAAGCTTTGGAGAATTTCTCCCAGAGCATCCACAGACAGGACCCATCTTACCCAGTGCAGCATACCCTCTTCAGGAGACTTGGAATTGCCTTGAATTGAATCACCCACCACTTGCTCAACTTTGGGAGGACCAAGGTCTGTCATGAGGATGGACCATGTGGCAGTGGGGCTGAGTGGGGGCACATCCAGGAAGGGGCACCAGTCAGGACCATGGTGATGAGATCAGTCTACTCTTACGTCTAATGCACTTTGGTTGCCCTGACAACGTGAGAGCCTGCCATTCCTGCTGACTCTTCAGATATTTGAAGCCATTAAATCTAAACTCTGTCTTTTATCTGTTTCTGTGCCCAGAATACTGAGCAAGGTCTCATGGTCTTTGGCTGAACTCACTTTCATTCACTCAGCCGGTCTCATCCATCCTTAAGGCTGTAGTCTTTGTCCTTCAATAAGTGCTTCGAGCCTTCTTCAATTTTAGCGAGCACGGCTGTGTCATCTTCGCTTTGCAGGTTGTTAGTGAGTCCTTCTTCAGCCCTGGTGTCATGTTTTTCTTCATATGGTCCAGCTTCTAATATTACTTTTTTCCAGCATATAGATTGAATAAGTAAGGTGAAAGCAAACAGCCCTGCTGCTCACCTTTTCTGATTCCAGACTGTGTGGTAACCCTTTGTCCTGTCTCAACAGCTCTGCCTCGATCCGTGTGCAGGTTCTGCATGAGTTAAGTGGAGAATTTCTATTCGTTCAATGCTATCCATAAGTTACTTCTCATGATCAAAAGCTCAAACATAGAAGATGAGGTATAGAAAAGCCAGTGATAATGTATATGCACATTATCATCATTTCTTTAGTTATACTGGCACAGATGCCAAAATTAACTATTTAAATAGAGTTGTTGTTGTTGTGGTAGTCATGGTGATTATATACTGTCAAGTTAGAACTGACTTAGAGCTAACTCCCAGGGGTGTTCAGAGATTGTAAATCACATGGGAGAAAGTGGCCATCTTTCTCCCAAGGAATGGCTGGTCGATTTGAACCATCTGCCTTTGAGCTGGAAGCAGAGCTCCTTACCATTCAGCCACCAGAAGAGCTCATGTTAAAATAGGGTAGCATGTTGTTGTTGTTGTTATGTGCCGTCGAGTCGTTTCCGACTCATAACGACCCTATGCACAACAGCCCTAAACCCTGCTCTATCCTGCGCCAACCGCACAGCCTCTGACACACCCATCCCGATTACCCCAGTCACAGAATCAAT
>NW_006399769.1:2765053-2773179 GCF_000299155.1 Elephantulus edwardii | reverse complement strand
GGGAGAAGGGTGCAACAATGAATGAATGGAATTCCAAAATCTCTGTAGATGTTCATTGAAATGAAAAATAAACAACCTAAATTTTAAAAAAAAAGAAATAACAAGCATCTATAGACTGTCACATAACAGCCCAGGGGTTATTCCTTAGTATAGATGGCAAGTCTCATTTTCTTATTTAGAATTGTTGTTAGGTGCCATCAAGCTGATTCCGATTTATAGTGACCCTTTGTACAACAGATCAAAACCTTCCGGAGTCTAGGAGTTTCCTGGCATCCCCTGGATGTCTACTTCCAGAGGTTACCATCCTGATGTCTGTTTCTGGAACCCTCACCCTGGCTTCTGTGTAAAGCCGTGATTGAGAATCATCCCTGCCTGCCCCACCTCTGTGCCTTGGGGCTCCTCTGTAACCTTGGCATGTGCAATGTGACCAAAAGAAAAGCAGTGGGTTGTTTGACACTTGTCTTTTCTGAGTTCCCCCAGCCACAGGTGAGATTTGACCTGGGGTAAGACTATAATGTGAAGGCCTTGCTGTGCTTCTCGTATTGGCCCCAGACCCACTCCCCCTTGTTGTTGGTAATATTTGGAAGTGGATGCTCCAATATGCATATTTCTGTGGAGATGCAAAGTCAGTGGAAGTGGTGTCAGAGGGGTAAATCCCCCCTCTGCTGAGGTCTGTCCTGGTTTGGGTTTTTTTTTTTACTTCTGATTCTAATAGACTCAGGGGTTATGAGATGATGCTAGCAAAGCTAGGTTTCGTCTCTGGGACAATGTGCCAATCACCTGGTTACCCCCTAACCAACCAACCTTATTACTAACTGCAGCATCCTCATAAGGAAATAACAGCCTCAGAGTTTGCATTTCTTGAAAGTTGTCCAGCATTTTGGACATGTGGTGCCAATCACTGACCCCACAAGCCCAGTCGTGAAGCCCAGTTGCCGAAGGTTGTGGGAAATGTTGGGCATGTGGACTAGAAAGGAGACTTGCTGCTGCTGATCAGGGTAGAGACTTAAGTCCTTGTACAGAGTCAGCTATGGCTTCTTTTCTCTGTTAGCAAAGCTAGAGGTGCAGGAAGAAAGCTCTTTTGACCCTGAGTCACTGCACATAGGGAATGGATTGTGCAGGGGATGTAGAGGTTCAAGTGTAAAGCTGTGAGATGGGAAAACTCAGAAAAGATCCTTTGCAAGAAAGAGGCGTCAGGTTGAAGGTCTAGACAAAAAAGTGTACATTGGTTGTACATTGGTACTGTCACACTGATTCCTCCATCCAGTCTTTTGTGTAAAATCTTTTGTCTACATTTCAGTGAGCCCACAGCTAGTCCAACTTGTCCTTTGAAAGCCATTCAGTTCTCTAGCCTGGAAGGTCAAGGGCAGGCCCTTAGCCACAGGTTCACACTAGATTCCACATAATCCAGTGGAAAGATTTGCACTCAGTCTGGCACAGGCCCTCTTCTCCAGTGGGGAGAGGGGAGAGATCTACTTTTAAAAGCACATTTAATGTTAATGTAGTTAATATTTGGAAGACAAGAGGAAGAAAAATCTTTTTTTCCCCTCCAAATAATCCAGTGTTGGATGGTTGATCTTGAGCCTGCCTAGTCTTCCCCAAGTCCACATCGCTTTGCCTCCTCCAATTCTTTTGGAAAGTCTGCTCTTTGTGAAATACAAACAGCTGCAGAAAATAAAAGAAAGAGAGAAAAAAAAACACACCAAAACCTCTGTGCCATTTGCTGCTGATTCTAACAGTGCAGTATCTTGTTTTGTTCATAGATTGCAAGCAAAGTAGCAGCCTTTGTTCCGTCTTTATTCTGCTCAACTACAAAGGTTGATCTCATAAACGTTCAGTTGCCTTCACACCAGAGAAACTGTTCCTACCATGTTGCTGATGCTGTTAGGTGCCATCAAGTCAAGTACAATTCATAGTGACCTTCTGAACAGATCTGAACCCTGTCCTATCTGCCCCCGTCTCTGACGTACTTGAATCCTACTGTCACTCCATCTGGTTGAAGGTCATTTTCTCTTTCACAGACGCTCCACCTTTCCAAGCATGACATCTCTTTCCAAAGACTAGCCCCTCCTAACAGCATGCCTAAAGTATATGCTACGAAGCTTCGCCATCCTGGCCTCCAAGGAGCACTCTGGCTGCACTTTCTCCAGCACATTCTTTTGCAGTCCATTCAGTATTCTTCTCCAGCTTAACATTTGCATCACAATTGCATCAATTCTTCTTTGTCTTCCTTACTCACTGTCAAGCTCTTAAATGTATAGCAAATGATGGAAAAGACCATGGCCTGAATGAGGTGCACCTTAGCCTTCAAACTGACATCATTTCACCTCAGTACTTTGGAGAGATCCTTGACAGCACCCACAGTGAAGAACCAGAGATGGACATGAGACAGAGTGAGCCTGGGACTGCTGCCCCAGGGAGCCAAAGGCCTTTGACCAGTCTTGGTGGAAGACAGAGGGGGAGATACCATTACTGGCAGGACTAAGAGAGCTTTGTCTAATGCCACAATGCTAAAGGCTAAAGAAATTGTGAGCACATTTGAGAGGCTGTCCTGACTAAGGAGTTGTACCCTGTTGCCAGCTTGAGGTGTAACCTATTAAACTCTTAATAAACACCATCATCCTAAGTATGGTTCTATGACATCTGTGTGACCTTTACAATGGATTTTGGACCCAGCAGTAGAGTGGTGAGATCCCTGGCTTGGTGTTAAATTAGTATAAGAAGGGGTGGGAGCATTTGACCTCAATGGAATTGGTTTTTTGAGTTGTAAATATTGCTGTTAGAGACTGTTTCATTTTGTGGAGTTAGTGGGAGTCCATAGGGCCATCTCCATGCTGTTAAAAGATAAACCCAATAGACTTCTTTCTGTGCCTTCCATTATGTGGCTCCAACCCTTGGCAGTCTTCTCTCCATTCATTTGAAAGCTAGCAGAAAATAGATCTCACTAGAGAAGTTTCTGTGGACTAAACCTAGAAGTGGTCACATCCCATTGGCTATAACCTAGTTGGTTATATCTAACTGGGATGCTGGGAAATAGAGATTGTATGTCCATGAAAGAAAGGAAATTTGAGTGACGGAGGATATCATGGAAGTCTTTACTCCAGTATTTTTCTTTCTTCTCATATTCTTTGTCTCCCTCATAGAACTATTTTCTTGCTACTCTTTCTCATAAAAAGAAGGAAAAAATAAGACTATAGTGGTTAAAAATGGAGTGGATCAAATAGACTGTGTTCCTTCTCGGTTTTGTTGTCATTGTTATTTATAATGTGTGAGCTTCTCTGCACCTAGAAAAAAAAGGATAGCTCTTCCCAAACAGCTTTCATCTGATTATCTTCTGTCTTCTCAAAATAACTATTTTGTGTCTCCTCTTCATCCCGTCTAAATGATAAAACATGAGACAATAACATGACTTACCATATGTTGATTCAAATCTAGATTCCTAAAAAGCCAGGCAGCTGTACGGTTATAATTCCATCTGTAAGTAAAATCTCAAAATAATTTTATAAATTTTTCATGTTTTCCAATTTTAAAATAGTATTTCTTTTCAAACTCTAAAACACTCATTTTAGAAAGTTATAAAAAAGATGATGAGTTCTCATAATCTCTACTACTCTCTCAACATTTCAATGTGTTTCTCTGGAATATAATGTTAATGAAAAAACTTCCATCTAAAGGTATTGAAAACACACCAAAATAAAGTGCAGTAGAGAAAGAATAATTCTTTGTCATTTGACAACTTTAAAACACAAAAACTCTTCTATTTTTTCAAGGCTATTGAGCTTACATTTGGTCCCTTAAATTTAACTCTGTGTGCCTCAGTTTCCTCACGTAAAGTGAAGAATAGTCCTCATCTACTCAGACTGAAAATGAAAGAGGCATCTGTCAAAAGTTCTAAGGACATAAACATTCTAGAAAAACAATCACCCTGGTACCGGGTGGGGAGGGTTTTTGAAGGGATTACAGTTCAAAGACTAAACAAGAGGAAACGCTTTTTTCCTGAGGGTGGATTGAGGGTTTCCTGCCAAGCACTTTACCTAACAATTTGGGTATTAATAAAGAGGAGAACAGAGACATACAGAAACTGCAAAGCCAGGTAGCCTTCGGCTCCAACAAGGCTGTTCCTCCCACAAAGTCCAGCAGGACTCAGCTGTAGTTTCCAGAGCCGTTCATATTCTGGTTCTGAGCTGGCTAATGAGAGCCAGACATTGATGTCCTTGTTTACTTTGTAAATGAAAATTTGAAGTGAAGTATTTTCCAAATGTTGGTTGACACCCAAAAGGATGTAATTAGAATAAGGGGCTTTCTGGTTTGAAGATATGAAAGACATGATCTGTCTCTTTGAAATTGAATATTAAAAGAGAGAAGAAGGTTTGACTTTTACTCTTCAAAAAGAAGTCATTTCCTGCAATTTTCCTAATTAGTTTTATTGCTTAAAACTACTAAGGCCAGGGTAGAGATAGAAGGAGCAAGCAAGGGGCTGGTGAGGAAGAGAAGGAAGGGTGAGGGTGAATTTTGGGGGAGTTGTTGTTGTTGTTGTTATGTGGCTTTTGTTTTGTTTTTGACCTGTGTAATTCTCTTCTCTTTCCATCACATTTGAATCCAGGATGAATCAGAGTATACATCCCGCAGGCCAGTTGGAGCCCCTAATACATACCTTTTTGCAGGAGGAAGTGGTGCTGGGTTACAGGCAAGGGGCCAAGTTGAAATCTGTGTGTTGTGTATCTTTAGAGAGACACACAGTGATTCCATTAAAGCCCAAATGAGTGTACATGATTTCATTGAGGTTTTCATTTCAATTCCTAAAGCCATTTTGCTAATTTAAGCCATTTGCATATTAGCCCTTTTCATTTTAAAATCCCGTAAACACTTGACAGAGCTGTCTGCATGTCCCTGGAGCCCAGGAGTGCAGTGGCAGCAGCGGCCGCATCCACAGTGATGCTTACCCGACTAGAAAAAGTTTGCTCTTAGGTTCGACATTTGTCTGTCACTTTGCTGTACTGTGGGGACTTGTGTGTTGCTGTGCTGTTGAAAGTTATGCCACTAGAATTTCAAATAGCAGCAGAGTCACCTATGGTGGAGAGATTGCAATGGAGTTTCCAGACTGAGGTAAACTAAGAAGCAGAACAGGCCTCCAAAAACCCTATGGATAATAGAACATTGTTGGATATAGTGCCAGAAAAAAATGAGCCATTTGGGTTTGAAAACATTTAAAATATTAGGAGAAATAGCTGCAAACATCCACAAGTTTCAATACTTGGGAATAAGCCTACTTAGACACCTTAAAGACCTTTTAAGGAAAAGTACAAAACACTACTACAAGAAACACTAAATAATTGGAAACATACTCCATGTTCAAGGATAGGAAGGCTCAAAATGTAGTGATAAATGACAATCCTACCAAAAGAAATCCACACGTTTAACACAGCCCCAATACAGATACCAAAGTCATTTTTCAAAGATAAAGAAAATGCAACTGGCACATTTACAAAGAAAGGAAAGAGACTCTGAACAAGCAGAGCACTTATGAAAAACAAAAATTAAGTGGGAGGGGGACCTTACCTTTACTCTGTTGCAAGATGTCAAGGCCTGTGTGGCATGGCCGGCTACAGAGTGGCTTTCCGCCACTAATAATTGTAACATTGAATGTACAAAATATGAGTTTGGGTCATATGAAGTTTCTATGTTCAATTTCTTGAGGAAACACCAAACTGCCTTCCAGAGTGATTGTACCATTTTACAATCCAACCAACACTATATGAGTTCCCACCTCTCCACATCCTTTGCAACATTTATTGCTTTCTGTCCTGCTAAATTTTTCCACTGATACTGAGGTGAGATGTTATCTCCTTGCAGTTTTGATTTGCATCTCTCTTATACAATCAACATTTACAGTCTAAAATTAATTAAGCATACAATCAAGATGCATTAACCTTATTGGTTACTTTACTGGTAAATAAGGAATGCTGAGGGGAAAAGAAGGCAATAATATTGACTAAAATGGAAAAGTTGGGAATAAGAGGAACCGGTAGTGGTAAAATAGGGCCTTGGTGACACAAATGAGGCTGGAGGTCAAATAATAGGATTTTGTACAATCAGTAATTTATTCATTACAAATGCCATTTTTAAAAAATATAAACAGATATTGGACCTCACCTAATGTACTACAAAGGAATCAGATTGACTATATCTGTGGAAATATTTACTAGAGAGCCTAATACCAGCATTCAAAACAAGGCCAAGCACATAGACCAATGGAGCAGAATTGAGAACCCAGAAATGGGCCCATCTATCTTTGGTCAACTGATACTTGACACGGAATTACCAAGGATAATTGACAAAGAAATAAAACCGATCAAATGGTGCTAGTAAAACTTGACTGCTATCTGCAGAAAGCTAAAACAGAATCAATACCTCACACCATACACAAAAAATCAATTCAGGGTGAATCAGAGACTTGAGAGTAAAGCCCAAAACCATAAAGTTCATAAGAGACAAAACGGGATCAAGCCTAGACAGCTTAGTCTATGGTATAAAGAGACTGTCAAATACAGCCAGAAATGCACCACCTGAAGAGGATAAAATTGATGAATGGGACCTTCTAAAAATTAAATCCCTGTGTGCATCAAAAACATTTTCCAACAGAGTGAAAAGAAAAATAACAGAGTGGGAAAAGCATTTTGGCAATACCATTTCTGGCAAGGATCTCATATCAAAAGTTTATAGATCCTACAGGGCAGCAAGTAATAAATGTTGGAGAGGATGTGGCAAGATAGAAACTCTTATATATTGTTGGCATGTTTGTAAAATGGTACAAACATTCTGAAAGGCAGTTTGACATTTCCTCAAAAAAGCTGAACATAGAAATTCCATATGACCCAGCTATTCCACTGCTTGGAACATACCTCGAGAAAATGAGAACTGAGGCTCAAATGGAGACTTGTACATCAGTGTTCATAGCAGCATTACTCATCACAGCAAGAACATGGAATGAGCCCAAATGTTCAGCCACAATCAAATGGATTCAGAAATTACAATACATTCGCACGATGGAATACTTTGCAGAATGTAGGAGCAATGATTATCTAACAATGATTGTGTAACCTAACTTGAGAGGGACTGGAGAGCAGTATGCTAAGTGAGCTAACTCACCCATAAGGAGAAATACTGTATAAAATAATTTTTGTATAAATAGATAACTAGTAAAACATGTATGAGGATCTAAGCGGGGGGAGCAGAAGGGTAAAGATGAGCAAGGGGGATTAATCAAATTTGATAGATGGAAGGAGGGGTGGGTAAAGGAAATGAGAAAGATCCAGTGTGAAAAACAATTTATGCAAACTTTGTAAATAAATCAGTATAAAGCAAAAAGTTTATTTAAAAAAAAAAACGAACAAAACACAAGACCAGGGGTTGAATGTGGAATAGATCGTCAGTTGCTTTCACACAAACGTTCAAATTGAACCTGAAGAAAAATAAAACAAGTTCAAGAACCAAAATACAACCTTATGTTCTCTCCCAACTGAATTTAAAGGTAAAGAATAGACTTGATGATTAGAGCACTAATGACTGAAGGCCAAATTAATTGTGGGATGACATCAAGAACATCATCTGTGAAGAAAGCAAGAGGTCATTACAAACAGGGAAAGCAGTAAAGCCAAGAACGGAAGTCAGAAGAGATTCTGAAACTTGCACATAAAGAACATAAAGAAGCCAAAACAAAGGGAAGAAATGCAGAAGAGAGCTGAACAGGAGATTTCCAAGCACAGTTAGAGAAGACAAAGCAAAGTATGATAATGAAATGTGTTTTTTCACACTGGATATGAACTTTATGAAGTTCGTATGTAAACCAGTATAAAATAAAATTAAAAAATAATAATGAAATGTGTAAAGATCTGGAGTTGGAAAACTAAAAGGTAAATGCACACTTAACATTTCTCAAACTGAAAGAATAAAAACAAATCCAAGCTTTCAGTAGCCTTACTTAAAGATTCTATGGGGGAAAATCTTGAATGAAGCAGAATCTTTCAAAAGAAGATAGGAAGAACACGCAGAGTCACGGTACCAAAAATGAGTTACTTGACATTGCACAATTTTTTTATTTTATTTTTTTTTTTTTATTTTGTGTG